>NW_017728906.1:60472569-60549371 GCF_001723895.1 Crocodylus porosus | reverse complement strand
CACACACACACACACACACACACACACACACACACACACACACACACACACACACACACACACACACACTGTATATATTCTATAAACAGTACTAAAACCTAGCTAGCTACCTAGCTGTATCTTTCTTATATATGTTGAGAGAGGTATAGATAGATATGGTTTAGTACTGCTTGCAGAATAGTTACAGAAGTGTATATATGTGCATATGTACAATTTAGTACTGCTTATAGAATGGTTTTATGTGAGTTAAGTGCTTTTTAGCCTGTATAATATAAAACAGGGAGATTATTTTTATATCAGAATTCAGTGGTACTGAGCAAAACCAGCATAAGGAAGTGTAGCTATAGGCTTTTTGATTACCAGACATTCCTTTTCTTTTTCTCTGGAGCATTGACAATGTGTTTAATTTTTTTTTGTTTTGTATGAAAACTTTTAAAAACATATATTAATTTACTTTCACCTTTGGAAGTGAACATCCAGCATCTGGACCCATCTATATCAAGGGCAAAAGTATCTATCTGTGGTAATGATGCAAGTTGTTATCTCAAGTAAGTTTTCTTCATGCTCTAAAAAACACAAGGTGACTCCAAGATGGAGTTGGAAGTGACTTGTTGGACAACATTGCTACTGCTTTGGCAATGTTTTGATAATTCGTTACATAGAATTAGAGAAATTGAAGCACACACAGGTGTAGAGGCTCCAAATAATAAACAGGAAAATAAATCATTATCTATGATATCCTTTCAAGAATCTCATCTGTGTTCTGACACCATGTCGTTTTTAAAACCAGGTGTATGCTTAATGTATACTTTTCACAATGAGATACTTTTCACTGTTCTATTCCCAATTCCTTAGATTTTAAAATTAATGTGATGATTTACATGTTCAAAATGTTCTTGAAGATTTCCTGTGTAATAGTGGGGAAAAAAACAAAAACAATATATTAGTTTAGAATTTTGATAAACTCAGAGGTAGGATTATTATTAAGAGAGTAAGATGTCCTTAGAAATTATACAGTTGTGGTGACTAATTTAATCTATTTAAACTGTTTGGAAAGTTTATTAAATCTGTAGGCACTCTTCTGAAGGCTGGGTTTATGACTAGGCCACAACTTAATAATTTAGAAGTTTACACATTTCTTAGTTCTGCCACAGCTCTCCTTTGTCTCCTTTGTCTGCAGGTAGCTCTCTAATTCTCTCCATGTCTCACAGTTCCTGTAACTAAAACATGAAGACTTCATCCTGTTACAAGAATACCATCTTTCCCTCACATACAGCACACCCTAGAATATAATACATACCTTGTTTTTGAATGGCAGAATGAAAGGGGGAATCAAAGCTGGGTGCTTCTCTCCAGGGCACAAAATCAGCTTCCGTACCTAAAATATGTTTCCCAGTTCTGGAGGGATGATTTTGGGGCAAAAAGATGAGTGTTGTATGTGAGGAAATGTGGTTGTTCCGATAATTCTTGTGACGCCTTCAAATACTGCATTCATAGGGCTGTATAAATACCCAGATGGAACAAGACAGTTTAGTCAATTTGAAATTCTGCAGGCTAGGAGTTTAACAGAATAAATGTTTTGGAGAGGCAGTGTAAAAATAGTGCTAGCTTCTGTCCCACTTATTAGGCATCTAAGTGTGATAAGTTCCATCCTATTTAAGCCCCTGAAAAATCTGCTAATGTATACCTATTTTTATACCACACTGTCATCTTCCCCATCGAATTGAGGGCATGGAAAATGTATCCATTTATAGCTGTTTCAAAGGGGGAGAAGGAATTGTTTCCCATGCATGAGCCTGTAACAGTACAAGCGTAGCAAAACTGCTTCATCCAGGGTCAAAGGCAGGACAATTTTGCCCTCTTGTTTGGGTTCCCTGCAATCCAGCTGCTGTTGCTGAGATGCTGGGGGGTGGCGAGGAAGTGGTGCATGAGCTCAGGGAGCTGAATTGGAGGGGGCCCCAGTCTGGTGGGCCCCCAGTAAGGAAAGTGGTTCTCTAAGCAGGGTACAGGGATCCAATACTCCAGTTGCAAAGGAAGAGCCCGAACTCTCACCCAGTGCTGCAGCAGCAGCAGCAGGGGTGTTAGGAGCTCAAGCTGTGTCAGTTGAGACCCTTTATTAAAAACAAGCACTAGAAGTCCATGGGCTAGTGGGGACACCTGAGCAGGCCTGGCTGAAATGGCCCTACCAGCCACTGTCAATGTCTCCAACTGACCGGGTGACTGAGGGACCCTCAAGGCTGCACCTGTCCCCCCATAGATGGGGGCTATGGAGAGGAATTGGGCCAAGTGCCAGGCTCAGCTGGAACAGCAGTGATAGTTCGCACTTTCCCTCCTGCCTCTGCTTCCTACCAGTGGGGATTATGGGGGTCAGCAAGGAGTAGAGGGCAGAAAGAGGGAACCTGGCTGCTGCTGCCGCTGCTATTCTCTGCTGAGCCCAGCACCCCATGAAGCTATTTCCTGCAGCTGGAGCTCCTGGGCCAGCAGAGGACACCCAGTAAGGCTGGACAGAGTGCAGTGGTAGGGAAAGGGACCCATCCACCACTCCCAAGCTGCTTCTGCCCTTCTCCAGCTGCAGGCTGTGGGTAGTGCGCATATGCATGCCAGGCTCCACTTAGGATAGCAACAGCAGTGGTAGGAGATGTCCGTTCTCTGCCCCTGCTTCTTACTTAGCTCCCCTCCTCTTGTGTCCCTTTTCAAGCACACCTCATTCCCATACCCTAAGGAGCAGCACAGGTAGCTCCTGCTGCACATCCCTTTTCCAAATCCTGGATCCACCCTTGGACATGTGAGTCTACTTTGGATGCCTAAAATGTTAATAGGAATCAGGCCCATAATCTTAAGAGCAGGATACCCTTGAGTCTGTATTTCTTGGTTCTGGTTCTGGTTCTGGTTTTGCTCTTGACTTTATTTATTTGTGGGAAAGTCGCTTCACCTTTTTGTTTTTTTGTTTACCTATCTACAAGATAAGTATAATACTATTTACTTTACAGGCCCTTAGTGATAACTAAAAAATGTTTATAAAATACCTGAATATTATCTAGTAAAAGATATTATATACTTCACTGTAGCTTGTGTAAATTATTATTTTGGGATGGTGGTATGAATTGGACTATAATATTATGGGGGTTCAGTTAGATTAAGAAGAGTACTATAGTATGTGTATGTAGTACTCCCACCTCTTTTTTTTTTTTTTTACTTTATTTTAAAACAGCTTGTTTAAATAAGGGAGGTGAAAGACCCCTCATTCATAACTATGGTAATACTTGCCAACCAACCTTTAAAAAGTGCTATGGGATCTTTGGATGAACACTGTCACATAAGGGTGGATGACACATTACTGGTGATGAGTTAGCTGAGTGTTTCTCCAAACTTTAAGTATCCAATCCTCTCCCAGCACTTTTCCATAGTAGTCTAGGTAGTAACCCTCCTCATCCTCTTATGTGGCTTCTCTACCCAATCATAGGGTGTAGAGAACGCCACAACATTCCACTGTTTTCTATTATAATTTAACACGGCTGGGGAAGAAGAATGTCCATTTCTTCCTTCTGGTCTTTCATGGAGCTATCAGACAATCAATTTCAACTCTGATCTTTTAGCAGGAATCAGCCTTTTTATTTATTAATCTTATGCCAGGTATTTCACCAAACCAGATGTAAAATGCTTCCTTTTGTGTTAATATTTTGCTTCGCTGCTGCCTGATCTGGTCAACAGTACATTGGGTCATTCTAAGTGACTGATAAGATGATCATTTAATAGGCTCAATTTGCTGCTTCTTGCACATTTAATTATTAAGATGAAAGGAGATGAATAATTTCATTTTTGTTGGGGGGTTTTTGAGATTTGGATATGGGTAACCGTGAATGTACCTCTCCTGGCAAAATCTTACTTGGTAGAAGTTCATATCTGAGTTTGAGGAAACTGCACAGTCTAAAAGTCTCTTCACTGCATTATAGTGCAAGGAGCAATACTAAAGATAGGGAGTAGCGTATTTTTTTTTTATTTTTGAAAAAATATGTAAATGATAGTTTGGCTGATTTAGCATGGTTGTTAAGCAGGAAAATAGAGTTAAAAGATGTTACAATTTATATTTAGCAGGAAAATACTCCTCTTCCTTCTAAACTGTAATGACTTTACTAGTTTCCCTTTTCCCTAAAACTTCAAGTCAGGTCAGATCACATTCCAAAAAATATAGTCCTACATCCATGGAAGATTTGTGCTTATCAGATCTCTTTGTGCACTGTCAGTTGTCTTCCAAAGATGCCCATTTTTAGTTCCAGAACCACAACCTCTTATTAGTTGTTCATAACTTCATCCTCCAGCTAATTAAGTTGGACCGTACCTTGGACTAGCAAGTTTTGATTCTTTTTTTAAATATACAAAAGTTTATAAGTGGAATATGTACTGAATTTCTAGAGTTTTTAAATTATTTAGTGCCATCTTCTACCTCTATGCTATGGCGACTTTAAAATACTCAACTTAGATCCATTTAGTTGCATCTAAACTGATCCTTTAATGCATTTCAGGGCTTTTTGATGACAATACTCACATGTATCCATAGCCAGGCACAAGAACAGTGGTGAACTGGAGAACAGGAATTGGTTATACACTATGGAACTTTAATGTATTAATGGAGTTCTGATGTTATGCAGAAAACTGCCCATGATTAAGAAAGTACTGATGTAAAATTCTTGATTGTGGGAAAGGGCCACTAACTGGAACTCCGAAGAGCAAGAACTCAGTCCTAGTGAGATAATTTTTATAGATTCTGGAGGAGCCAGGTGGACAAAATTGGATGAGACTTGGCAGTAAGGACTCAGCTGACAGTCCTTTCTCCCAAGAATAGTTTGAGTTTCAGAGTGTTTATTCTATTCCATCTTAATTTGGAAAACGAGGCGGTAAGGAAAAGAGGACTACTAATAATTTTCCTGAAGCAAGATGAAGGAGGAGTCTTAATAAATTAAGCAACTCCTTCAAAACTTTTCTATTACTTCTTATTTATTTTCAGTAGTACCCAAAATGGTTTACAACCATAAGGAAGGTGCAGAGTCATCTTGTGCACATGCTCAGGGTTAAGACTTTAAACAAACCAATTTTTTCAAGACATGAATCCTCTTTCACATCCAGATAATAGAATAAATTAAGATTTTAATCACTTCTTGAAAAGTGTTTCTAGATGATTATTTTTAAGGAAAACTGAAGCAATTTAAGAATTTAGAATAAAAGTATCATATTGGTCTATTGTGATAACGTAACCTGGGTGGGCCTGCTACAGTAGGCAGTCATGTACCAAAGAGGAACAGGATTCTTGTCTCCTCATCTTTACAGTTATGTGTACCTCTTTCATTACAGGCTGTACCTCTAGTTTATCAACTTCAACATGAGTAATAAGTGCATGAGGTAACATGTATACTACTTAGCAAAAACCAATATTGCAGTCAGTCTCCAACTAAAGAAAATGTTTATGGTTAGATCATGTTGACAAAATTAATTTAATCTGGTGAATTATTTGAAACACCTTGTAGTAATCCTAAATTATTAAAAATGGACTGCTCATCTTGTTAGATAGTATTTTTACTTAAATGTACAAATCTGTAATACAAACCCAGAAAATCCAAACCAAGCTCAGCAAATTTGAAAACAAACAAAACACCAATATCTAATCAAGAATTCATAAAAAGACGTGTGTTGTAAATAAAATTAATTTATTTTTCTTTGAAAAATACTAAAGTCTTTATTTATCTATTTATTTATTTACTAATATATTCTTACTCCTTACAGTCTATTGGGTAATGGAATTGAAAACAATAAATATACCAAATTATAGGGCTTTTAAAGAAGGTTTGCTTCATAAATTACCTTTTTCTAGTAAAAGCCCAAGTGTTTACCAGATAACATTAGTTTCTTACTGCACATCAAAATTCCACACTCAAAGCTACTATTAATGCAATTAACATTAAGAAATCAGGTATCCAGAAGTTGGGAAATTCAGTGCTATATTTTTGAAAGTTCAAACATTACTCGAACACAGTGGGGGTTTTTTTTAGAGTTAATCATGGTTCCAGTTTAATAGCACACTATAAAATTTGTACCATAATAAAATGGAAACTGAAAATTCTTGCACACAATGACTTAGTTTCAGGACTTGGTTTGGTTACTTTCGTCAAGGTCTACAAGATAACACAAATTGGCATGGATTCCTTTTAATAATCTTACAGCGATACGTGTTAAGAATTAAATGATCCAGAATTTAATTTCAATGGAGGTAGTACTGTATTGTAGCTGGGGAGACTTCTCCCCCAAATTCACATGGGACTAGATTTTCCCAATGTGAAAGAGACTTTGAGGGCATGTCCAGACAAGTACGCATGTGCCTCTTGCAGGCACGCTGTGAACGAAAAAACGTTCCTTGCACTGCCTATTTGCAGCACAGTCTCAGAATTTGATACCTGGAGATCCAGGTATCAAAAAATACCCTGGGTAACCAGGAAGCGGTCCCCAGTAGAGACACTATGGTTTCTGGCCAGAGCGTCTCTATGTGCTTCTGCTGTCCCAGCATATGGGGCATGCACCCTTAGTGTGCTGGGACAAACAGAAGCACGGCAAAGATCAGGACCCAGGTGGTAAGTAGGGGCTGGGGGGGGCTGTGTGTGGGTGGTGGGGCTGGTCAGGGGGCATGGGTCCCCTGGCCCAGCATGATACATGGTTCCCGTGAGCAGTGCCAGCACCTGGGTGACAGCGCGAGTGGCCCTGGGGCTGGAGAAAGGTGCACGGCCCCATGTCGCACCACAGCAAGCCGGGACAGTCCCACGACAAGTGGCACAGGCGGCACCAGCTCTCTGGTGTTTGGGGCTGCGCTGCGCCACAGGGTGGCTGGCAGCAGTGGGCCCTGAGTGCCCCACAGCCACTGTCAATGGGGGAGGGAGGGCTGTGGCCATGTGGGGGGTCTGGGATTGCAGGGGGGAACTGGACCCTTGAGGGGGGCTGTGGCCCTGTGGGGGAGGAGCTGGGATTCTGCAGGGGGGCTGCAGCTGTGCTGCGGGTGGGGGCAGTCCATGTGCTGTGTGGCAGGGCAGCGCCCTGTGGGGGGGGCAGGGGACTCGCCCATCCTGAGCAGCCCCCCACACCCACCCACACATCATCCTGCATCCTACCCTCCTCCTGCAAACCCCACATTCCCCATCACACACCCATCATGATAATGAAACTAAAAGCAAACATCAAGACATATAGATATTCAGAATTTATTTTATTCTGATGGTAGAGACACTGGTAGGTTTCCAAATTGCTTTAAAATTGTAAATATAGCAATCAAACATTGCCCAACTGATCTCTCTCTCTCTCTCTCTCTCTCTCTCTAATATATATAATTGCTGTGGACTCTAAGGCCCACCCGGTAAACTAGTAACCCCCACTATATGGGGCCTAATGGGTGAATGGATTTCATGGAACAACTTAGGAAAAAAACAGGATAGGAGTGATGTGGGGGTCAAAGGGTCAAAACGTGAAATAAGTACTCCAGGGGGTGGGGGGACACCAAGCAGAGCCCCCCAGGCCACAGTCACTGGTTCTCAAAGGCATCCAAGGAGCTGGTAGATGCCACCCACAGGTGCTGGCTCCAGGCTCTAGCTCCCCCAGCTGCAGATCCAGAAGCATGTGGGCAGAGTTGTTTTGTCCCAAGTGGCATGACTTGCCCCACACCAAAGTGGATGTCCGGGCCCATGTGCTGAGGCAAAAATCCCTGGCTCAAATTTGTGCTGCTCGTATTTGAGATGCTTCAAGCACACTTGCCTGCATGTGTAGATGCACCCTGAGGGTCCCAAATTATATGCAGTATGTCACAGGAAAAAGCTACAGTCCAAACAGCCATGTTACTCTTCTGATCTGATCTCCAACCAGTATCCTGTACTTAAAGGTGTAACAATGGTACAGGAAGTATGACATTTTGAAGGAAATTCTCAATTGGCTATACTGGTAGATCGGATGGTTTTAAAGCAGACTTTTGGAGGATACATTTAGATTATATTTGGAAGGGGTCTTAGATTCTCTGTCTCTAGGATAGTGTGCTTTTAAACAGTTCCAGATATGCACATACGCTTCTCTTCACCACTGCAAACCCCATGCACCTAATACATTTATTTAGGGTGTCTCATTACTTCTCTTTCTTAGGTTGTGTTAAGGTCTCATTCTTTATGGTGAGGATCTCAGTGCAGAAATGGCAAATACAGCAAAAGCTGTGTTAATCAGCACATTATCTGCCGGAAAACTCTATTAACTGACATGCGAGGGATGCGGCAAAAGTGAAACCAAAAGTATCACTTCTGGGGGGACTTCCCATTTCACCACTGCAAGTCGCGTTTTTCTTTGCCACTTCTTCAGCCCAGGGCAAAGCAGCCTCACGGGGCCCCCCTCTCTGTCCCCTGGCACACTGAAGCCGGAGAATGCACCAGATGGTGCATGTTTGATTAACCAGCATATTTGATTGACTGGCATCCCCCATTCCTGGGGCATGCTGGGTAACAGAGCTTTTACTGTATGCTGATCTTTGTTATTGGCACCTCGATAACAGTATTCAGTGATTTCCTTTAATCCTTGCAACTATTATAATGAGATTAGAGATTCTTATTTGAAAGTTACTGAATAGGTCAGATAATCAGTTTAATCTCTGCTATCTTGAAAATGAATATTCAGGTCATTTTAAAAAATCTGCTAGTATAACCAAAAATCAATTCATGGGTATCTTTCTGGCCATTACAATAACGAACAGGTGGTATTAAAGCATAGTTCTCCCATGCAAATTCATTTTATAACAAGAATAATTGGCGTAACTCCTATTTTTAGTCATCTCATGTCCTCTTCAAGGTGATTCCTGTTGCTTCATTCAGTGCCAGGATGCTAACCTGGTCAGTATACCTTTATGTTACAGAACTGAAAAATACATTTTCTTTACTCTTTTTATGAAGAGTTCTTAACATTGGGAATTGTAATTCATTTTTAATCGCAACGTAAAAGCAGGAATGAAGCTACAAGTGTGTTTCCATTTTTGTAATATAATACTTTCACTAGCACAGTGGTTCTCAACCTTTGTAGTCTGAGGCACTCCTCAGAAAACACCAGGTCTTAGTTTTCACTTGATTTTTTTACTATAAAAAATTAATAGAGCAATTCTTTGGTTGCAAAGACCTAAGAAAGATCACAACAGGTCAGAATGGTTCTAATACTTTGGATTCTTATTTGAAATCTCTGCGTTTATCTTGCACACCTAACAGTGCTAGCTTGGCCTGGCATCCCACAGGACCCTTGAACGGATCTGGAAGGCATCCTGGTTGAGAACCATTGCACTAGTGTTTTAAAGAAATCCTTTTATCTCCAAAATTGCTATGCAAGTCAGAAAGCACTGTTGTAGGCAGGCAAGATGGCTATGCTTAAAATAGGAGATTAATACTAAAAACAATAAGTTATATGTTTACATGTTAACCCTTTAGTTGTTGCAGATATTTGTAAGGTAAAATGGAGACTATAACAAGGCAGTAAATGAATTTCGAAAGTTTTGCATAAAATTGTAACTTTTTTTTATTAAAAGTTCTAGAGGAAATTATTAGTTTTGTTGTAGTATGGAGCCCTAGGGTAAGGCTTGCCCTTGTGTCCCAGCCATGCTCATAAGTCTTTTGCATGTGGAGTCCAAGAACAGTTCTGTGGGAGAAATTTTGTCAGTATTTTGCTGCTTTGTTTATATGAGCAGTACTATACAAATATACACTGGGTTTAGTGAAAGTGAGAACCTAACATTTAATTCAGTTTGGTATTGAGAGAGGATGACTAGGTTTGCTGTAGTACATGAAGAATGTGAAGTGTCAGTCTGGCAGTGCCTCAAATTATGGGCATTGACACTCTTGATGACTTAGGCAGCCGTCTTCCACAGAGCAGCAGCTCTGAAAATAACTGGTTCCTGAAAAATCAATGTGAGGCTTGGCATGCTCAAATCAAATGAAATCATACAGATGAATTATGTTTCCACAACATCTCCAGGAAGTACTGCAGGGTAGACAGATTCTGGTAAAACATAAAGCCACGGGTAAAACAAAAGTCGCAGACTTGGTAATATTTAAATTTTGAGCATCTTGCATTGCACATTTCTCAGTACCTTCCATTTGATTAACTGTTATACATTGTGTGAAGTTTTTTTCTTTTGTGTCCAGGAGTAAATTCCTTGATATGAAGGAAAAACAGCATGCAGATTTTTTGTAATACTAGGTCGGTGACTAGCAACATGGGTGCCCTGCTTAATACTCTACCAGCAGGCTATAAGGTAGCTTTAAATGATATGTATTTACTTCATTGTGTTTAAAACTAATGCAGCCAAAATGTCACGTCCAAACTTGAAAATATAATTTTGTGTAATTTATTGTTAAAAACAACAAATAGAAAATATTTTAAATATAATCTTTCAAAGGAAGTGGAAAGCAGAGTTTTAATGTGCTTTTAAACAAAGAGGACATACAGAGACTACAGAAATGACAAGTGTGTTTAAATAACATAGCTTTCTGAATTGATAAACCAAGATTTCCGAATGATTGAGGATGCTGAATATCTCAACTTTTAATGGCTGAACTTGAGATACCTTAGAGCATCTCTGATATTCAGAGTACCTAATCTTTAAAAATTAATTTGTCGTAAAAATGTTGCAAATTAGGCATCCAAAATCAGTCCATAGTCACTGTTGACATTGTATGTGTGGACCGTGCATATTCATTCTTTTTCATAAAGTGCGCGCAGCAAATTATTAAAAAAGTTTACCAGGTGTTTTGAAATAACTGACAATTCATCTTTCTGTATTAATGTTTTTCGTAATATTCACAGTGTTGTAATTTAATTGGTAAAATGTACTTTAGAGTGATATTCAAGCAGATAGCAGCTCATTTCATTTATTAATTTAGTATAATTAAAGTTTATAAGATTATTTGTAATCAAATGACAAATAGTCTAGCCTTTAAATCAGCTGCCTTATTGCTTTTAGTTTATTTTTATAGCACTGTAAATAGTAGAACTTTTCACTGAATCCCAGATACTTGCATCAGTCTGAAGAAGTAATAGTGCTGGAATTATTAGAGTAGAAGAGGTATAACAACATATGGTTAGTAGACTTTAAGATAATTATGAAGCATAAGTTGATCAGTTGAAGGTTAAACTGTAGGAAACAGAAGCGAGAGCTTTTTAACCTTTTAGCTGCTGTAAGAAAATGTATTTGGGCTTTGTTATTATTAGTTTTAAAATGACCATAAAATTAAAATGTGCATTGATGGTAGAGTCACAGTAGTTTATTCCTTCTAGTAGCTGAAATGGTACATATCCATTTTAACACATTGTGATACTTATTATAGTTGACATGGTTTCTCATGTAGTAAGTTTGGACATTTCTTGAGTTAATCTTCTAAAATATAACACGCACATGCACACACCTATTATGTTAATTTACTAACCTTATTAAAAAGGGAACATTACATCTTGAATACTGTACCTCAACTTTATTGTAATGATTTTGCTGGTTACCAGGTGGGGTGGCAGTTGAAAAATTTGGTGAATGCACTACGAGAGGACCCGAGTGGTGTTATCTTAACTTTGAAAAAGCGACCTCAGAGCATGCTTACCTCAGCACCAGCTTTACTGAAAAATATGAGATGGAAGCCCCTTGCTCTGCAGGTAATGAAGCTTAATCATAAGTCATACACCATCATTTTAAGTATAGATTATCTCAGTGATGCTTTATTGTGCTTCATCCCAGCAGCATATGGATTTAATCTTGTATGCTTTGAAAAATTGTTTGTGAAATGGTCTCTGCATAGCTTGTTCTTGTAGGCTCAGTTAAAATTAAACCCATTAGTTAGACCTTTCAAAATTAAGAGTGATCCATAAGATCTTTTGTAGTTTGCAAGCCCAGATAATGGTAGGATAACTCTTCTCAGTTAGTGGAAGAAAGACATCATGCTGAAGTACATGAGTCATTTTAGGGTTCCTGTTCACTTCTCCTGGCATAGTTTGGGAGCTGTTATGTTGCTCTTTAATTCATTGTTAAACCTGCCCTGGAGCTGGAGCACACTTAGACTTTTTCTCCTTTTATTTTCTGGTTTCTTCACAGTTCAGTCAAGCACTCTAGTCATGTTCTGAAGTTTAGTGTAAGAACATGATTTTAAGCCCGTCTCCTATTATGCAAAGCACTTAAGCATGTGCTTTAATATTTGGCTGAATCAGACCTCAAGCATGTGCATAGCCATGTGCCCTTGAGTAATCTCCCTGAAATCTGTTCATGTAAATAGGGCTGTGTGCAAGCAGCTAAGTTCTTTGCAGGATCAATCTCTATACCTAAATGCAACAAGGAGAGAAGGGCTCTACTAATCCTTTTTTTATATATTGTCTTTGGTAGACTGGCACTGTTCCAACATATATAAATAACCTTATTTAAGTATAAAACATCACTGGGATAGATTACTCTAGACTTCTTAATTAGTAGGAAGTAGAACTTTTTCCAGACTGATGAAAACAGCTTACCAATTGATGTAAGTTAAAGTATAATCTTTTTCCTTTTGACTTTAGATATGACCCAGTCTTCAGATTAAGGAAGAATTTTATTTTCCTTGCATAAAACTTGCATTTTGGGAGAGATTATCATGTCTAAAAATGTCTAATTTAAAAATTAATTCTATTAATAGGAACACAAGAATATATTTTGTTCAGGTAAAAAAGAAAATGAGATATGGAAATGCCACTGCTGATAGCTATGTTCATTGCCATTAAAATGTTAACAGATCTATAGAAGTAATTAAAAATCATTCATAGGGGTTTTACTCCCTCCCCGTTCCTTTCCCCATTTTTCTAATAGTTTAAAGGCACCATTGTCTTTCAAACTGAATAGGTATTAAAATGGCTTAACATTTAAAACATAAAAAGTACTGGCTAGAGAATATGGTATTAACTTTCAACCAAAATAATTTATTCACATCTGAATATGAAATTGAGAATATGTATGCCTGATGTGAGTATATTAATGTATATGCTTGAAGGTTCTGTTTTTGTCAAAGAATTTTGATGACAGCATAAATCTTGAAAAACAAATTAATGCTTAAACTGAGTCCAAAACCTTCCAGTCTATACTCCAGCTCTTCCAGTTTTCCATGGTGACTTTGCCTTTTGACTTTATTAAATATTTCTTCTGGGTCTGCTTAAGCCTTTGCCACTAGAGTATACCCCTAAAAGATTCCACAGCAGGATTTTAGAAGAGAGGTCAGTGCTAGAGATCATAGTGAATAAGCAATTAATTTAAGAGAGGCTATTTCAGAGATCTTGAAAAATTGGAGTGCAGTTTCCACCATTTAGACTTCATGCAGCAAAAAAGCACAGATCTCCAAAGGCTGCTCAGCAAGACATGTTACAGATTTGGAGGCAGTAAGCCATCATCAGTGAAGCTTCTAAAGTGTCTGATATTAGAGCAGTAAACATGAGCAATGAGCATTTTTCTGAGACTTCTTCATTTTCACAATTCTAAAATAATCACTATGTGAAATGGTTTGGAAACTTCTGCTATGTTTAGTTTCATTTAATTTATCTTTTATCATTCTTATTTAAAAATAGATTCCAGATAGGTGGCTTTTATCATTTTTTTAAATTGAACTAATATAGGAAATGTGAATAATTGTTGAGGCCAATTTAAAACCTAGCAACCAAAATGCCATTAAAATATGAATAATACAAGTCCGATATCCTGATGCTATATTACGGTTGTATTAGACGTGACATCGAAAGGTTTGGAATCTTATTTTAACCTATGTTGGGGAGGTGCTGTAATTCATGGTTTCATGACGTAAGAGATGATTTACTTAAGCACATTGATTTTAGAAAAAGCTCTGGGAATAAGTCAAGATAAATTTTAGAATCTATTTAATTGTATCTTCTTTCTTCAAGTTTATTGGCAATAAAGAAAAGACCAGTGGCTTATAATTTTTTTTCCCTTGGTTGGTGAAGGGCAAAGCCCAAACCCAATTTGCAAACTTACTAAATGGAAGCAGCTCCTTTTAATAGAATATTAGGACAGTACATTATTAACTTTTAGTTAAAAAGTTTCATTTACACTGGGGAGTAAATAGAGTAAAACTGTGTAAAGATCAGTCCCCCAGGAAGGTGGCTTTTGTCATCAGGTCTGTCAATCTGCTTCCTCTCAGGAGTCCTATGTTGCCTCTCTTGGGGGTTTCTGCATTGCTCTATTATTTCTCTTTAGTTTCATGAACACTTGCATCCAATACTTTTCTGACCTAATATTCACTACCTAAACTATTTCAAGAAACAACTCGCCCATTCCGTATCTCAGGGACACTCCATTTCTATGCACCTTTTTAATGGCTGAAGGGGCCTTACAAAGGAACAGCTAACATTTCATGCAGCCTTATACTTTTCTTATGAACATCTAAGCCTTATAGTGTCCTCTTCGGCTTCGCGCAACTACCTTTTCTAAAGCAACTTCTACATAAGCATAACTAGTAGGCATTCACACAGCAGACAGTAAAACACAGTATAATTCATATCACCCTTAATCATTTGTTATACAACAACCTGATCAAGTCAATTTTAAATACTGGTTGTGTGATAAATCTGTATAGTTTGATTATATAAGAACAAAATAGCCCAACAGTCTTACAGCTATTCAAAAAATATGCAGAGATGAGTGCTAATAGTGTTGATTATATTTGGCTATCTCTTCAAAATCCAGCATCATTGTCTATGATACACTTTTCTCCAAAATTCACACATTGTAGTTTGAAATTTTCACATGGTATTATTAAAGTTCTGTATATGTCAGTTCCTTCATAGGATTGTGTTCTTTATTGACAATGAAAAGTAGTTACCTTGAGGGAAGAAAGTAAATACCTCTGTTGTCTATTTTTTTCTTTTGTTTGTTTCTTTCTGGGTGGTGGTGGGAGACAATTAGGACAAAGGAGGAGGTAACATGTTTTCCTATATCAAGATGTCATGAAATAACTGAATGGTATAGTTTCAGAATTAATATACTTAAATAGTATTAATTATTCAACACATTTAGCAGAGACAAGCTATAATGAAATCAATACCCAGCAACACGATATTTTTCAAATACAAAACGGAGCAGAAGACATATTACTAGTGGTATCTAATTCTTAGAAGTGAGATACTAATAAATTGTTGACTCGGGTCCTGCAGATTAATGGCTTTTGTTTTCTAAGTCCTGGAAGAGGAGTGAGCAAAGATAGGAGGCAAAATGTGGTTCTAGTGTGGGGCCGGCAATTATTTCAAGCGAGGGGCTGCCTACCAAGTTTTCACAGGTGCCCTGCCCCTTGGTTGCCACTTTGGGACTGGAAGTCCTGCCCCCTAACCCCCAACCTTTGCCACCAGAAGTCCCTCTCCTTGCCCCAAGAGGTAGTCCTTTCAGCAAGGGGTTTTGCCATCAGAATCAAAAAATACTAAATTATATTCTAAAAATCAAACATCTACAATGTTCATTACTTTGATTTCAGAAAATCTTTTTGTCCTGATTTACATGCGTTAGTGTAGTGTACATAGAGGTGATCACACAATAGCTCAAAATGAAGTCTTACTCATGTAAACTGGGGGGAGAATGGGGGTAGATATAAGTTTGTGGGGGGCTGTGGGTGGGTATGTGGGGGAGCATATGGTGTCAGAGAGATTGTGGGTGTGTGTGTGGATATGTGGGGTGTGGGTGGGTGTGGGGTTTGTGGGGGCTGTGTGTAGGGGGAGGGTGGATGGGCTGTGTGAGTTCTAAGTAAGAGTAAGTAACGTTGACACAGTAGTTAGTAAACTGCCCTTTGTTGTTAATTGTAGGCACGTGCATGAAAAGTGTGTCACTTGCAGCAACATGAAAAACCCAAGGTTAAATGGAGCAAAATTAAACATGCCCATATGATGGGCAAGTTCTAGAGGAAATTCTGTAATATCCTAGCAGGTGTTGCTTACAGTTCACACTGCTAATGATTTTGATGCAGGAGTTTACTAGATTGTCAGTGATTTTTAATTTCCTGCTGTCCAGTGAATGTCTTTAATGCATCTCCCAAAATTTAGACTTGTCATACACCACCAAAATTTTGGGGGACTGAAGATATTAAAGGGGCTTTTAGTTTTTCAGATTTCTCAGCTGACTACTAATCAGCCTAACCAACAAATCCTACAAGGTTTTTTCTAGGAAGATGTGGTATGCTTACCTTTTACCACTTGCCCAAATATATATTTCTTGCCAAAGAATGCATGTAAATAGTGTTTAACTATTACATTTTCTGCTATTACTTTCATTTGCCATAGAGAATTCTGAGAAATTAAAAAGGCTCAAGAAGAAAAAATATTCACCAATTCTCTGAACAAGCTAGTAACTAAAGTGCAAAAATATCTGACAGAAAAAACTAATTATGTTGTATGTACATTGCAGCCCATCACATGATGCAGAAATAGTGTGTATGCAGCATATTGAATCCTAATGTCAATCAGTAAACATAAAAAACCTTTTGTCCTCCTGTTTAAAAGAATGACTTTTATGGTAAAAGGTTGGGTTTTGGGGGTTTTTTGGGTGTGTTTTTTGTTTTGTTTTGTTTGTTTTGTTTTTACAGTAAAGGTACTTTATTTTTAGCCTCTGGGTAAGGGTCAGAGAAGAGATTGAAAATCTCTGTGTAGAAGTCAAAGGGGTGAGAAGCAGTGAGGGTGTCATGGTGGGCATTGCTATAAGCCTTCAAATCAAGGGGAGGAGATGAATGAGGCCTTTTTTTTAAACAACTGTTAGAAGCTTCCATGTAGCAAGACTTGGAGCTCATGGGTGACTTTGGTAGCAGGACATCTGCTGGGAGGGAAACACAGCAGTGCACAAGCAGTCCAGCAACCTCCTGGAATGTGTAGGGGATAACTTTTTGATTCAGATGGTAGAGAGGCCAATGTGTGGAAGAAGCTCTTCTCATCTTATTGCTCACAGACAAGTAGGAATTGGTAGAGAATGTGATGGTGTAAGGTACTTGGGTGACAGTGGGTGCATCAGCATGAGGTGCTACTGCACAGTGGTTACAGCACAGTTATTTAGTACTTGTATTTAGCAAGTACTAAATAAATGTGCAGTGACTGGAGTTACTGTGCAGCAGCAGCAGCAAATGTCTTTTAAGTGACACTACTGTGCAGTAGCCTAATAATACTGCATAGCAGCATATTGGCACTGTCCATGCTGTGATGTGCTACTGCGCAGTATTATTAGGCTACAGTGTAGTCAGTGTCCTATGTAGATGCACCCAGGAACTATGAAGTGATAGAGTTTAAGATCCTAAGGGGAGAAAGGAAAGGAGAGCAGTAGAATAAGGACACTGGAATCAGAAAAGCAGACTTTAACAAACTCAGGAAACTGGTTGGTAGGATCCCTTGCATGTCAGGAAGGAAAAGGAATCCAGGACAGCTGGCTGTATTTTAAGGAGGCTCTCTTAAGGGCAGTGGAACAAGCTATCCTGAGGAGGCAAAAGAATGGGAAGTGCCACAGGAGACCAGTTTGCCTAGACAGCAATCTCTTCAAAGAGTTGAAACTCAAAAAGGAACCCTACAAAAAACAGTAATTCAGGTATAGTACTAGAGAAGAGGATAGGAGTATCATATGGGCATGCAGGGAGAAAATTAGGAAGGCCAAGGCACATTTTGAGATGCACCTGGCAAGGAACATAGAAGGCAATAAAAAGGGATTCCATAGGTATGTGAAAAGCCATTGGAAGACCAGGGAAACCTGGCCTTCCTCTGTTACAGAATTTGGAAGACAAGTTTAGTCACAGCAATGCAAAGATGATAGTATTCAATGCCCCTTTTACTTAAGTCTTCACAAATAGGGGAAGGTATCAGATGAAAGTACAGTTGGCACCAGAGAGAGGGAAGGAGATGAACAGCCTAGAGTAATTAAAGAGCAGGTTAGGATTTAGAAAAGTTAGATGCTTTCTGGTTGGCAGGGATGGATGGGATGTACCCAAGGATACTGAAAGAATTGGCTGAAGTAATTTTGGAGCCATTGACTATCCTCTTTTAGAACTCAGAGAGGTCAGGTAAGTGCCTATCTTTAAGAATGGGAATAACAAGGATCTGGGGAATTACAGACCAATCAACCTGACCTCTATACCTGGAAAGATCATGAAGCTGGTCTTCAAGGAATCTGCCAAGAGCAAATCATGCCTGATCATCCTGATTTCCTTCTATGATAGGGTGACGGGCACTGTGGATGAGGGGAGAGCGGTGGATGTGGTATACCTTGACTTTAGCAAAGCTTTTGACACTATCTCCCACAACATTCTTTTTGGCAATCCAAGAAAATACAGACTACGTGAAAGTACCATAAGATGGATACAGAAATGGTTGGATCATCATACTCAGCAAATAGTCCTCAGTGGTTAAGTGTCTAGCTGGGGGTAAAGCATCCATGGATTCCCCCAGGGGTCTGTCTTGTATCTGGTATTGTTTAGGAGCTTCATTAAAGATTTGGATGATGGCATCAGGTGTGTATTCAGTATATTTGCAGATGGCACCAAGATGTATGGAGTTGTGGATGCTCCAGGGGTAGAGTTAGGATCCCGAATGACCTGGATAAATGAAAAATTCTCTGCAGTCAGTGATGAGATTCAACAAGGAGAACTGCAAATCCTGCAGTTGGGATGAAATAACCACATGCACAAATACAGACTGGGGAATGAATGGCTAAGTTGCAGTACTGCAGACAAGGACTAGGAGCTAGGGTGGTCCATAAACTGAATATGAGCCAACAGTGTACTCTTGTTGCAAAAAAGGCCAACAACATACTGGGAGTGTCTACACAAGATGTTTACTGCAGAGCTGCCTAGTTAGCTCCACAGTAAAGTCTTTGCATCTGTTAGGCCACAGTAAAATAATTAGCTGTGTCGTAAATACCAGTATTATCCTATGGCGGAGTTTGTTACTCTGCAGCAGCTCATGTGTAGATGCTGACCCAGCTGGCTGGGGCATCAGGGTGCTTCAGTGTGGGGGCTGCCTGCTGGCTAGCCCCACACTGGAGCACCCTTGTGCCCCAGCCAGCCAGGGCTGCATTGACTCAGCTCAACGTGCTACAGCCCTGGATCTATAAACTCCAGCATGATATGTGCTGGATTTTCTTGTTTCAGATTAATTGCATGTGTAGACATGCCCACTGAGTTGTATCAACAGAAGTGTCACTTGCAAATCAGGGGAAATGATTCTTCTGCTTTATTCAGTACTAGTGAGGCCTCACCTGAAGGTGTCCTGTTTTGGACCCTGCACTTCTACAAGAGTGTGATAGTTTGGAAAGTGTGTAGCACAGGGCAACAAAAAAGATCAGGTGGCTGGGAGATGAGACTTATGAGGAAAGGCTGAAAGAACTAGACTTATTTAGTCTAGAGAAGAGAAGTCTGAGGTAGGATTTGATAATGTTCTTCAAATACCTGAAGGGTGATTGTAGAGAAGATGGAGATGGGCTGTCTTCTGACTGTAGAGGACAGGACTAGGAGCAATGGTTTCAAGCTGCAGCAGGGGATATTTAGGATGGAAATTAGGTGGAACTTTCTGACTATGAAGGTGGTCGAGCACTGGAGCAGGCTACCTAGAGAAACTGGATTTGGTATTCTTGAAAGTTTTCAAGAGCAGGTTAGACAGACACTTGGCTGGGATGGTTTAGTCAGGGATGATTCTGCCTTGAGCAGGAGGCTGGACTAGATGATCTTGTGAGGTTTCTTCTAGCCCAACTTTCCTATGATTCCTATAATTATGCCTGTTTAAATATCCATTCATGTAAATTTTTTGCATATTTTTGTAACTTAGCAAAGTTTTCTTTTATACATTTTTATCATGTCAATAGTTTGAATTTAAGAAATGTTCAGTGATCATTTGTGAAGATGGAAATACTTTGGTCTTACTTTACAGATGGAGATATTATATTATATCATGAATCTTGCCATGTCATGACTGCAATGTTATCTGCCTAGATTTGCTTTTCGGCTCCCTTTCCACTATTAATGCAGTTCATTGTGTGGAGTGTAGAATGACTTTTCCAATTATAATGCACCTATTTTCAACAGTTATTAATTATCCTTTTTCATATCCACCATAAGTTGAGATGTTTTAATCAGATCTCTTAAATCCAAACTTTTTCCTCAAAACAATCCTCCTGAGCCTAGCACAAATAGGTTTTCTCTACCAATACTTTCTGTTTCATTGTCTCTTCCTGACCTCACTGTTTCTGTCACCCTGATAGTTTATCTCCAAAGCAGTATGATTTGATTATTCCTAGGTAATATGTCAAAAAAGCACCTTCTCCCAGGACCTCTATATATTTTCTTACATTTTAGCTGTATGTGTTCCCATGAGTGGAATTCAGAGAAACAAGCTGTACCTCTTAGGTCTTCAGACCTGGAATAGTGATGCTTAAATGTCTTTGGTCAGGGTTTACAGCAGCTAGCAAGACCACGGGAAAACATCAGCTTCAATGAACTTCAGATCAGATCCAAGTAGAGGGGTTTCATCCAGTTTTTAGAATGCTTATCAAGAGTTGGTCAAAGCCCTTCCATAGAGACCACAGTTCTGACTTATCACATTTGAATTACATTTTAAAAATAATGCATTGTACAATTCTCTTTCATTATACATAATGTTAACATGTTGGTGAAGAATTTCTGAGGCTTAATAATTTATTTTACAAACTTAATAATTTATTTTAGTAATATTGTATAACATAATCACTGTGCTTGTATGCAGCTTTTCAGCTGCTGCTTTTTTCCCTTATCTTAAGCTTGAGAGGATACTCAACTTTGATTCTTCAGTGTTTCCCTTGTTTTGTTATTATTTTATATTACTTTATGCATTCCTCTAGAGACAATGCTTTGTTCTCTTTTGTCAGTTACTTGTGATTAGAATTAATGAAATTACAATTTCTAATCATTAAATTTAAATAAAATGCTGTAATTTGTGAGAGATTCTATTGCCTAATTGTCTTTTAACTACATAAGAGCTGGGCATTCTCTTTAGTATCATTTAAATGGATTCTTACCAGATTCCATCTGAAGTCTGAACTTTGATGTACTATTTCATTTTTTTTTTTTCATTTGCAAGATGAAAACAAGACTTGGGTGTATAAACAAGTTAGTTTATTGCAAAGGCTCAGTTTAATAAAGGTTCAATAAAAAATGATGGTTTAACAATAAAAATACTATAAAAAATGTATTGCCTACCATTTTATATTGGTTTTCCTTTTAATTTGACAAGTTATATACCTTTCTTGTAAATTTTAGCTCTGCTTGAACATCCGTGTTTAAATGTGGTTGTCTTTGTATGCTGAAACTGACACAAAGTCTAAGCATTCCTGCCTGCTGTCCTGGGTTTAAATTTTACTTAATGCACTGGCTTTTTGGAAATGCAAGGATTCTAAGATTTTGTGACTGCTTCTGCACTGCCACCCAACTGGTAAGATGACAGAAGGTCATGCACTGCAGCATTGCAAGTTCTAGGCAATGGCAGAGAACTGTCAGGGTATCCTGGCTATCCTGCTTCCTGGCAGGATGAAATTGCCCACTTTTTTCTACTGTGCTGTTAAACTGCTGTAAACTGCTGTCAGTACCTGTAGCTCCTTGCATTGCATATTCTCCCTTGCATAAAAATACTTACAGTATCTCTTACCCTTAAGGATGTGTTGAGATAACTTCAGATATCCATGGCAGACAAGGAGTGTCACTTTCCCTGTTTTCAAGGATGTGAAGCCTAATTCAGTAATATTTATAAAACACCAAACACCATCAGCTGAGTGAATAAAGAGGAGACAAAAACTAGAAGGCAATAGTTGCATTCTGCAAAGCACTGTCTGCAATCCAAGATATGCCTATTTGTGATACTCCTCAGCCAATTACTCAGAGTAATTGTACTGATCTTCTCAAAATATTACATTTCCTCCTGTGTTGCATGCTTGAATCACCATAAACAATTCCAACAGTTAAACATTTGACAGTTGTCAGAGTTAGGCCTAAGATTTAATATCTCAGGGAAACTGAGTGGGAGCAGCTTATACCAAACCTATGATCATTTTGAGCTGTTGTCAGATGCTAGTACATGTCGCATCATCATTTGCGTATCACACTTTGAAGGTTGTCTTCTCAACCATGATGTCCTAGAGCCTTCATTTCTTTTAAACTAAACTTCCCAATCACACAAAGGCAGCCATCACAAAACAGTACCAGTTTACTAAGCTAGTATCTGTCTTTGTCTTGTATGGAAAATAGCAACAATTATAACCAAAATGACCATTAATAATTAGTGAAGAATTACAGGAGATGCTGTATGAAGTTTTGCTATTCTTCTGGAAGAGACTATATTCGAGCAATTATTTGCTGGAGATGATGAATTGGTTAGTCTGCCACATTCCCATAATGAAGTTTCTTGAAGTTGCCAATTTTGTATTGGTGTACTCACTTCTCTATTGTACTGTCCTAATGCAATTAATGATTACCCAGTGCTTCCATGAAGAAGAGCAACCAGGAGGCTCAGCTGTAAAATCAGACCTGTTGCCACTGAAAGTTCAGATACCATCTAAGAAGATGGGAGTGATTTGAGATGAGTTGGAGAGGGATGTTCCAAATGATGTTGGTGGATGAGGCTCCTATCAAGTTTACACCAAGATAATATGGAAGTTTCATGGGCAGTTTGTTATACCGGAGAAATATGCTTCCAGTGTCATCTTTGCCTCCAGATTACCAGCATTTCATCTTGGCACTATAGTCTTAGCAGGATTAGGTTTTAAACATAGAAGTTAAAAGGGATGACTCTAGAACTGACCCTGCTGTGGAAGCCTATTATACAAGGTTTATACATGGCTTACCTGGCTGCTAATAATCAAAATAGCTAATCATTAAGAATTAGCTTGATAAGCAGGGCAAGACTACAGTATGCTTGTTAACTTCAGCAGGAAATCTTATGCCATACAGTATCATAGGAAGATCAGAAATCTATAAACGCCTTTATACCACAAATACACTTGCTAAACAGTTATTAAACCATAAAGCCCATAATAAGCTTCCACACAGAGATGTGAATACAGCTTTCTGAAAATCATTTATTTGGTATGCTCCTTCCTTATCCTTCTGGGCTGCGATTGATTATCCTTTTTGAGCCCATGAGGGGAGGGAAGTAGTTGATGCTGATAGGACTCCTAAGGACTTTGTCTAAAATGTGGAGACAAAAGTCAGGTAAACTGAGCAGTGTCCCAAAAATCTACCATCTAATTTTTCTTTTTTTTGTACAATTAAGCTTCTGTAGAGCAAGAAACCTACAGTCACTCAGCTTCTTGGAAACTTTCTCCATTTACACAAAAACACTCTTATACAATCAAATTCTACCTATTCAGCATGGAAAGCAAGAGCTTCTCCAACTTTATTTTCAGATTGATCTTCCAGCCTCCTAAACACACATGTGTAACGTGGGCTAAATAGCCACTTCTAAGATGAATCTATGGTTTCTACCATTTCACTTTAAACACTGTAGACTGAAACAGTATCCCTAGAGACTCATGAACTTCATTGGTTTTCCAGAACACATTAGTAGAACTATTCTGAATAATGAACTAACAAACAAACCTGGATTGTCTTAACTAAACCCTGGATTTGTGCCACCTACAATGAGGTGATCACGATGGGCCCTGTTCCTATGGGGCTTTTTGTACGTGGGTCTGCATGAAATTTGGAATTCTGTCTTACAGTCGCTAGTTATTTGAGGCCCAGAGGATCGTAGAATCATAGAAAAAAAGGGGTTGAAAGGGACCTCAGGAAGTCATCTAGTCCAACTCCCTACTCAAAGCAGGACCATCCCCAACTAGATCATCCCAGCCAGGGATTTGTGAAGCGAGCCTTAAAAACCTCCAAGGATGCAGATTGCATAACCTCTCTAGGTAACTTGTTCCCATGCTTCACCACACTTCTAGTGAGAAAACGTTTCCTAATAGCCAAGCTAAGCTTCCTGTGCTGCAACTTGAAATGGTTGCTCCTTGTTCTGTCATCTGTCACCCCAGAGAACAGTCAAGCTGCATCCTCTTTGGAACCACACTTCAGGTACTTAAAGACTGCTATCAAATCCCTCCTCAGTTTTGTCTTCTCCAAACTAAATAAACTCAGTTTCCTCAGCCTCTCCTCATAAGTCATGTGCCTCAGCCCCTGAACCATTTCTGTTGCCCTCCACTGGACTTTCTCCAACTTGTCCACATCCTTTCTATAATGGTGGGCCCAAAACTGTATACAGTACTCAAGATGTAGCCTCACCACAGCAGAATACAGGGGAATAATTACTGTCCTCAACCTGGCAACACTTCTACTAATGCAGCCTGGTATGCTGTTAGTCTTCTTGGGAACAAGGGCACACTGCTAGCTCCCATCCATCATATTGTCCACTATCATCCCCAAGTCCTTTCCTGCAGAGCTGCTGCTTAGCCAGTCAGTTCCCAGGCTGTAGTCATGCATGGGATACTTCCATCCTAAGTGCAAGTCTTTGCAGTTGTCCTTGATGAACCTCATGAAATTTCTTTTGGTCCAATCCTCCTATTTGCCTAGGTCACTCTGAATCCTAGCCCTACCCCCCAATTTATCTACTATACCCCGCAGCTTGGTGTCATCCACATACTTGCTGAAGGTGCAATCCATCCCATTTTCCAGATCATTAATAAAGATTTTGAACAAACCTGGCCCCAGGACTGACCCCTGGGGCACTCCACTTGATGCCAGCTGCCAGCTAAACATTGAACCATTGCTTACTACCTGTTGAGCCCAACAATCCAGGCAGCTTTCTGTCCACCTTACAAGCCATTCATCCAACCCATACTTCCTCAGCTTGCTTGTATGAATGCTGTGGGACACGGTGTCAAAAGCTTTATCAAAAGATAATGGCTAGCAGCTCTGCAGTTGCATTAGCCAACTTCCTCAACACCCTTGGATGGATTGCATCCGGCCTCATGGACTTATACATGTCCAGCTTTTCTAACCTGTTCTTTCACCACTGTTGGCTGCTCATGTCCTCCCCAAATTGTGCTGCCAGGTGCAGTAGTCTGACCTTGACTGTGAAGACTGAGGTAAATAAGGTTTTGAGTAATTCAACCTTTTCCTCATCATCTTTCATTAGGTTTCCTCACCCATTCTGTAAGGGACCCACACTTGCCCTGACCTTCCACCTGCTGCTATCATACTTGTAGCTATCCTTCTTGTTATACTTCACATCCCTTGATAGGTGAACTCCAGTTGCACTTTGGCCTTCCTGACTTCATTCCTGCATGCCTGAGCAATAGTCATATAGTCCTGCCAAGTTGTTTGTCCAAGTTTCCACTTTTTGTAAGCTTCCGTTTCGTGTTTCAGCTAATTGAAGAGTTCTCTGCCACGTTTGCTATTCTTCTTGCATGTTGGGAGCTATTCTTTTTGCGTATCAAGATGATTTGCTCCTGCACCCTCCGTAAGGTTTCTTTAAAATATAACCAGCTTTTCTGGACACCTTTCCCCCTTAGCCTGGCCTCCCAAGGGATCCTACCCATCAGTTCGCTGAGGGAGTCAAAATGTGCTTTCTTGAAGTCCAGGGTCCATACTCTGCTGTTCTCCTTCCTTCCTTTTGTCACAATCATGATCTTGTGGTCACTGCTGCCCAACTTGCCATCCACTTCTACATCCCCCACCAGTTCTTCCCTGTTTGTGAGTTGTTGGTCATTTCAACACTTTCACCGGGAAACTGTCTCCAACACTCTCCAAAAATGTCCTGGTTTGCCAACACACTTCTGTATATTGTTCCCCTAGCATGTCAGAGTGATTGAAGTTCCTCATGAGAATCAGGGACTGTGATCAGGAAGCTTCTGTTAGTTGAAGAAGGCTTCATCTACTTCATCCTCCTAGTCTGGTGGTCTATAGCAGACACCCACCACATCACCCTTGTTGCTCTCCCCTCATCTTGGCCACCTCATAGGGTTACTTTGCTTGCTTTCTTCACCACTAGTTATCCACAAAAGGCGTCTGGCTTCGAAATATTAGTAGTTGAGAGGGAATTAATTTTCCCATTTACTGAGTAGCCTGAAAAAAAGTATTAACAATATTATATTTCCATTAGGAAGAAAACAAATATATATTGTGTTGAGTAGCTAAATGAGGGATTGAATTGAGATATATAGTGTCATGGTTGAAACTTTAAATGGTGATATTTCTTTCTCCAAGGCAGTCACTTTTTAAAAAGCCCTACTGCTTACTTCAGTCTTCTGCTTGTTTTAATTTTTTTTTAATATTATACGATGTTTTATCTGTTTGCTTTTCTCTGTGTTTGTCTTTGTTTCCCCTTTGCTGTCAAACAGAGGTAGATATTTTGTAGACTCTGGGTATAGGGAACTTGTATTTAATTTTAAAATAACCAGCTAACAAAGAATTTAGCAAACATCCTGAAGTGTCATTGCTTAAAGACCATAGTTTTCTAACTGAAAAACAGGGCTTACAGAACTACAGTTATTGTTCTAAAGTATTGCAAAATTAACACTGTACTAATGGAAATGCAAGAATATAGTTTCCCTTAAATAGTACCGACCGTAAGTAATGGGATTATTTGAGTATACTTATGCAACATTAATATTTTCAGTCATAATTAGAAGATATTTCAGTTTTTCTGGGTGGCACTAACAATATGTAAAGGTACAAAAGAGGAAAGTAATACACATACAAAAAAGAAGTATGCAGACAAAATTTGTTGTGTGTCCAATTGTTGTTATAAAATATTGAGAAGTCTAATTTGTTCGGCAAGATGACAGCAGCTCATTGCTGTCTTATAAAAATGCAAAAAATGTGAAGAAGCGCCACTTAAAATTCTCAGTTTGCTGTAGTCTAGGTATACTGCAAAAGTGTCATAATTAATATTTGGAGAATAAGAACTGATTGTTTTTTACAGGAGTGTCCCATTGGCCTGCCATAAATTATTCATCATTGTGCTTGCAGTAGAGGCTTCTATGTATACTGTCCTTTTTTTTAACCTGAGCTCATGGTTTTTCTGTTGTAAATACAACTTGAAATTTTCATGACCTACGGCACTCGTGGGTCAGATTCATAGCTGCGTTGAACGCTGTATACTTCCAAGCCTTAACATTGTTTTCTCAAGGCCTTTATTTCCAACAAGATGGAGGGAAGAGAGCTCTTTGAAAACAACAAAGCAAAACAAAATGGTTTAAATATTAAATATATTTGAGCATGTATGAAGATAATGATATTTGTGGGGTTTTATCCCTTCCCTTCCCTTTCAAGTTTGTTTAGGATCAATGCTAGGAATAGGGCACATTGTACAAGCAAACTGGAATGTCTCATTTCCTTCCTTCATGTTGCATTTTTCTAGCTGTGTAATGTTTGCTTGTAGTGTTTGCTACCATACCTAACCTTCAGGCTGAGATGACATGGAGCATTTAAACAATTGGTCAGTCAGCTAGCCAAGAATAATAAGGGAAAGAGGTGTGAGGGAAGGTTTGGCTGCTTAGTTCAAAGCAGACAGTTATATATGTAAGAGATGGAGAAAGAACCAATTTTGAGGCTAGACTGATGCTAATGGACAGCCATAGAAAAACTGGAACATCCACACCTATTTCTTAAGTAATATCACAAATATTTTAATGTAAATACACTGTTTATTTTGTATTTATGCAGCCTTTATTGTAGCACAAGAGATTTCTTTTAATAAGTTCATTTTATAAAGCAAATCCCTTAGGTCCTGCATTGCTATTTACTCTCATACCTAATTGAGCAGTGTCACTACAGATAAGTGTTTTAGATAAGTATTTTATGAGCACTGGCACTAGTGCTTTGCAGGACAGAGGAAGGACAGATATGAATTGAGGAGCAGGTTAGATAAGCACATCATATGGCCTTCATAGACTTCAGCTATCCCTTTCTTTTAGTGTGAATTGTTTTTCAGATTGTTTTAAAAAGGCATGAACATCAGAACTATTACATTTTTTTCTTTTCTGGTATGCAAAGTTCTTTTTTTAATGTTTATTAAATTTGAAAATAAGGCAATAATTGTGTGATTATTTTTTTCCTCTTTATCCAGCCACTTATTCCTCGAAGCCCGACAAGCAGTGTCGCTACACCATCCAGCACGATCAGTACACCCACCAAAAGAGATAGCTCTGCTCTCCAAGAACTCTACATACCCCCTCCTCCAGTAGAGCCTTACATTCCCAGGTAAACTGTTAGTGATGATGTTGCTCATGGCCAAAAAATGGCCCTCAGAAAATGACCAACTGAGCATTTTCATGCATTAAGTTGACTGTTAAGAGAAAAAAAATAACCATGCTGGGTATTGGAACTGCAGGTTCAAGCCCCTGATAATTTCCCTTGGAGTTGGTCTAGTTTTTAACAGAGCCATGATCCATCTGATGCAGTATCTCACCTTCAAAAGTGGACAGTACTGCATTTTGGTTGGGAAAAATCCTGCCATTACTTACCTTACTATATTCTGTAGTGACTTGATTGTTCCAGAAATATATGTGCCACTCTGAGTTGTGAGTGAGATGGCCATATTTATCACTCTCCTATTAGGCTAAACTACCAACCTCCACTCAGCAGTCTGTTCATTCTTAGCAGAGTCCTCACCCAGCTCCCAAATAACCTATTACGATTCAGTTAACTAATTACAGTAGCCTAGAATACCAATTGTTTCTTTCCTAAAATCATGTATTAATATTACAGTCTACAAATACATCCATAAAGTTTGCATTGTAAACTAAGCATTAGACTAGTGGGATTAGTGAGAGAATGTGATTCAAAGGAACAGTTAATTTTAAAGTGTTCTGTGTTTACTGTGCATGCAACATTATATGTCCAAGTCACAATGGGGAGGGGGGGTTGGCTGCATTTTGTTACCTTTGTTGAACTTGTTGTAAGATCAGTATGCCCATGACCTGGACTAGAGTCACTCAATAGTGGAATAGAGTCACTCAGTAATGACTCATTTAGCTAATTAACAAGATGTATTCCCTGATGCTGATAAGCCTTTCCTGTGTGGTAGCCAAGGACGTGTTGGTTAGAAAATTAAATTGGCGGGGCAAAGGGAAATTGAGTATGTATAAAAAAAAAAAATCCTCAATTTCCAGAGATATAGAATACTCCTGAGGGCAGAATATTCAGTTTCCACTTCATGGTTCTGATGATGTTCTGCTCCTTTTGTGAAGCCATGAACTAAAATCTTGCAGATAGTTCTTATACTTGCTCTGTCTGTTCTGGACTATATTTACTTTTAGTAAAACAAACAAAAACCAAAAAAAACCCCAAACATTTCTGTTGTCACTTTAACAGGTAATATAATTAGTCCTGCCTAAACAGTTATTCTAATTGGTGTCTTCAGAAAATGATGAACAAGCAATACAGGTAGGGTGCAGACAGAATTTAAATTTGTCATGTTCAGCCCTCTGAAAGCTCTCTGCAGCCATGCCATGACACACGCACACAGCTGCAGAGTGCTTTTGAAGTGGCTAATTGCACAACAAATTGACCCTTATCAAGTGGGGGATCAGATGAAGGTTCTCCACTTTGGAGCACCTTAGGGAACTTGTGTTCCCTAGGATTAATTTATGAGTTCCCTAGGCTATGTGTAGGTGGGGAGCAGGGAGAGAGAGTAAGCTGCTGGTTGGGGTTTGCCTGGCGTGAACTGGAGGATGAGGTGGGTGGATTGGAGCCCCTCTGCCTCATGCTCCCCACACCCCCAGTCCTCTCCCCTCTAGCTCAAGCCAGGCAAACCCCAGCTGGTAGCTTGCTCCTGCCCCCCCCTTTTCTTTCTGCAGACAGCCCCACAGCTAGGGGAAGGGATAGAGCTGGGAGAGAGATGCAGCTCTTCATTTCAGGCAGGTTCAATTCTTCTTCTCCCCCTCCTTCAGCCCAACAGGCAAACAAGTGTTGGGGGCGGGGGGCTCTAAGTCGTGGTGCTTTATTCAAAGTACCATGAGTTAGAGCAGGGGCCTGCACTTCTATCAGCTCCCATAGCTTATGCCATAAAGCTTTGGGATTTTTTCCTCTCAGCAAAGAAAAAGGATTCCAATCATTGTATTTGAAATGCTCACATGGGATAGATGTATCTTTAATCTATTTAATAGATACCACCATAACTCTATTAATTCTATACAGGTGCAACTGAAAGAATAGAATAACTTTAGAAAAAACTTCTTGGGACCTTAAAGATGCTAATTCTGAACACTTTAGGCTAAAGGGGATAGAAATGAAACAATTAGAGGTCTTCCGGTTTGTCTTTGGATGAAAATTTGATTGTTTGTATTGCACAGACCTTACACTTTTGAAACTAAAGCTAAGATAGCCTCAGAAAAATACTACGTATATACTGCTGTTCACAAGCCTGCCACTGTTTACTTCCTTAGAAAATGTATTAAATAAGTAAATGATGTAATTTACAGGGTGTTTTCTAATTTGTAGCTCTCATTCACAGTTTACAACTCATCTGTCACAGAATCTGGGACATTTAAAAATCCATTTGTAATTTTTTGTTTTAGACTTAAGAAAAATTATCTATGGTAATGTGGTAGTGTATGAAGCAACACTAATAAAATATTATATCAATTATTTTTCTGCGTAGCACACACAAAAACTAGCTTTCTTTCTTTGTTTTATATATTTAATTAAGACTGACTAACTACATAGTTTATTTTAGCAGCTAAAACTCAGCAGCTAGACCAAGACTTAAATTCCTTGTTTTAAGTGTAGTCTAGAGGGAGGGGAAGTTTCCTTGGAAACTTACACAATCTCTTACTGTAAGCTTGCTAAGAGGAAAGAGGTTGTAGGGAAAAAGGAACCCTCCAGATCAAGAAACAGCAAAGAGGCCAGCTACAGAGGAGTTTGTTAGGGGTGGTCTGCTTGGAAAGAGGGACAAAGTGAGAGGCAACAGATTAGAAGACCCAGAGACATGGCTGGAAAACATTGCAATCCCAGAGCCACTGCCACTTCCAGCTCTTCCTCTGCTTCCACCTGTGAGGTGTCTGTCCAGGCAGGACCACACACTGTTGAGGCTTCCACCCAGGTCCTAGATTGGTGCTGTGCAGACTGGAGCTTGCAGATTCCTTCCAGTGTCAGCCAGGTGGAGTTCCTGCAATGTGAGCAGTGCCTTTTGGTGATGTCCCTCAGGGAGAAGGCAAGACAGGTACAATGGGAGGTAGCAAGGCTCCAAAGAATCCTCTGCCATGAGAACTTCATTGATTCCATACTGAGGGAAACCTCTAGGACTGTGGAGGAAGAACTGCCAGAGGTGACGCTAGTAGAGAAAGAGGGCATGGACTTCCAAGAAGGCAGAAGCTGGAAGCTTGTTTCTTATGGCAGCAAGAAGTAGCCATCCCTACATGCAGTGGTTTGCCTGGAGAACAGATATGGAGCACTAACAATGTAGGTGGAGGAGTGTATTCCATTGGTGGAAGAGGCCAGGCCAAGAATCCCCAAGGTAGGGAGGATCAAGACCACTGCCACAAAGAGGTAGCAATGGGTGATGGTGGCTGGAAACCCCCTTCTGTAGGGGACAGAGGGATCCATCTGCCAGCCTGACCTGTTGTCCCAGGAGGCCTGTTGCTTGTCTGGAGCCTGGATCCAATGTCACAGAAGGATTATCAAGACTCATCCAGTCCTCTGACCTACCCATAATGCTTATCCACATGGGCACCAGTGATACTTCCAGGGGTGACCCTGAGCAAATCAAGAGTGACTACAAGGTCCTGGGTGCAAGGGTGAAGAGGATGGGGCTCAAGTCATCTTCTCCTCACTTCTTCCAATAAGGGGAGGGGCCCTGATAGGAGCAGACACGTCCTTCAGATCAATGCATGACTGCGCAAGTGGTGTCGCCAGCTGGGATTTGGCTTCTTCAACCATTGGCTGTTGTTCCAAAAAGAAAGCTTGCTAGGAAGGGATGGGTTCCACCTGATGAAGTGAGAGAAAAGCATTTTCATAGACAGGCTCACTAACCTAGTAATGAGGGCTTTAAACTACATTTGCCAGGCGATGGTGAACAAAGCGCTAAGATAAGTGGGGAAGAAGGGGACCTGGAGGAAGCAGAAGCAGGAGGGTGCAATAGGGGAGGCCTCATTCTTAGTGACAAAGTAGGGCAATTGGCTAGTTACCTCAGGTGCCTGTACATAAATGCATTTGGCTAGTTACCTCAGGAGCCTGGGAAACAAGCGTGAAGAATTGGTAGTCCTTGCACAGTCAAGAAACAATGGACACAAATTATTAGAGAGCAGATTTAGATTAGACATCCGCAAGAGCTACTTCACAGTTAGGGTGGCTAGGAGCTGGAACCAACTTCCAAGGGAAGTGGTGCTGACTCCTACCCTGGGGGTCTTTAAGAAGAGGCTTGATGCCTACCTAGCTGGGATCATTTGAGTCCAGTCTTTTCTCCCGCCCAGGCGGGGTGTCAGACTTGAAGATCTACAAGGTTCCTTCTGACTTTACTTCTATGATTCTATGAACTATGACATGATTGGGATAACAGAGATTTGGTGGGATAGCTTGTATGACCAGAGCACTGTTATGGATAGGAACAAACTGCTTAGTAATGACAGGCAGGGGAGAAGAGGAGGAGCAGTTGCAATTTATGTAAAAGATCTGTGTGATTGCTCTGAGCTCCAGTATGAAACTGGAAAGTATCTGGGTTAAGATTAGAGGGAAGAGCAAGAAGGGTGATGTTGTGGTGGATGTGTGCTATAGGGTACCTGACTAGGAGGATGAGGTACATGAGGCTTCCTTCAGGCAATTAACGGAAGTTTCCTAATCATAAGTCCTGGTTCTCACGGGGGATTTCATTCACCCTGACATCTGCTGGAAAGGCAATACACCAGTGCACAGGAAATACAGGAAGTTTTTGAAGGGCATTGGAGACAACTTCTGGGTGTAAATGTTGGAGAGACCAATTAGGGGCCATGTTCTTCTTGATCTACTCACAAACATAGAAGAATTAGGGAAGTAGAGGTGGATGGCAAGTTGGGCAGGATCTGGAGTTCAGGACCTTGACAAAAGCAAGAAAGGAGAGCAGCAGATTATGGACCCTAGACTTCTGAAAAGCAAACTTTGACTCCCTCAGGGAACTGATGGACAGAATCCCCTGGGAAACTGGGCTGAGGGGGAAAGGAGTTCATGAAAGCTGACTGTACTTTAAAGAAACCTTACAGAGGGCACAGGAACAAACCATCCTGATGTACAGGAAAAACAGCAAATGTGGCAAGCAACCAGTTTAGCTTAGCGGAGAACTCTTCAGTGAGCTTTCAAGAAGTGGACACTTGGACAAACAACTTGAGAGGAATATAAAAATATTGCTTGGGCATGCAAGGATGAAGTCAGGAAGGCAAAAGTGCAATTGGAGTTGCAACTAGCAATGGGATGTGAAGGGTAACAAAAAGCTGGGGGGAAGGTTGTAGTAGATAAACTGGGGGGTAGGGCTAGAGCTAAGAGTGATCTAAACAAATTAAAGGATTGGGCCAAAAGAAATCTCATGAGGTTTATCAGAGACAACTGCAAAGTCTTGCACTTAGGATAGAAGTATCCCATGCACCACTACAGCCTGGGGACTGATTGATTAAGCAGCAGCTCTGCAGAAAAGGACCTGAGGGTGACAGTGAACAATAAGATGGATGCGAGATAGTAGTGTGCCTTTGTTGCCAAGAAGGCTAACAGCATACCGGACTGCATTTGTAGGAGCATTGGCAGCAGGTCGAGAGAAGTAATTGTTCCCCTATATTCTGTACTGGTAAGGTCACATCTGGAGTACTGTATCCGGTTTTGGGCCCCCCCACTATAGAAAGGATGTGGACAAGTTGGAGAGACTCCAGCGGAGGGCAACAGAAATGGTTCAGGGGCTGGGACACATGACTTATGAGGAGAGGCTGAGGGAAGTGAGATTATTTAGTTTAAAGAAGTGAAGACTGAGGAGGGATTTGATAGCAGTCTTTAAGTATCTAAAGAGTGGTTCCAAGGAGGATGGAGCTAGACTGTTCTCAGGAGTGACAGATGACAAACAAGGAGCAATGGTCTCAAGCTGCAGCAATGGAAGTGTAGGTTGGATACTAGAAAAAACTTTCCCAGTAGGAAGGTGGTGAAGTGCTGGAACCAAGTTATCTAGAGAGGTGGTGGAATCTCCATCCTTGGCAGTTTTTAAGGCCCATCTTGACAAAGCCCTGATGGTCCTGCTTTGAGCGGGGGTTTGGAGCAGATAACCTCCTGATGTCCCTTCAACCCTAACTTTCTTATGATTCTGTGATTCTATGGAATGATTAAACTGTGCATTTCTGTAATCTTTTTCATTAGCTTAATCCTACTGGACTGTAGTTCACTTTACAAACCCATCCAATAATATAGTCTATAATATGATTTGATTGAAGGATATGTTCTGGCATTTCAGTAGTCTTTTGTCTATAGTTGACTCTGTTTACAAAGCCTTTTATTTTTTGTTTGTGTGTCATAAAATAACTGTGCAACTCTTCCTAGGTTACTGTTTCCATTCCTGACTGAGTATAACAAAAACAGGCATTCTTTTGTTACTGGAACAGAGTAAGAGAATTGCTACATTGATGTATTTTACATATCCCTGCAGCCATGCCACATTGAGGTCTGACGATATTCCCAAACAGAAAACACCATGGTTGTCATCACATATGTGGCATGAGGGAGAGGCTGCAGGTCTAGTACCTTCTGTGGAACAATTACTTAAAAGGTGATAGTCGCATATTACTATTTGAACTGGTCTGCCTATTCAAATACCAGCTCACCTTTTAGGGCACCTATATACATGCAGAGAGGCTGCTCTGTTGTGCTATAATTACAACATGTTGGAGCAGTCTCAATTAATCAAGTCTTCTGGAGCATGGTAATTACTGTGCCCCAGCAGACTCCAGCGTCGTATGTATCAGCGTCCCCACACTGAAAAACGCTGGTGGGAGCATTTATCTAAAGCTCCCCCGCTGCCATTTTTCAGTGCAGGGACACTGATACATGTGACACACTGGGCACTTTAATTAGAGTGGCTCTCAAAGCCACTCTAGTTAAAGCACCTGCCGCCCCTCCCCCTGTGCCTTCCAGAGTATGTCTATAAATGTCCTTCATGGTTCATCATAATCCTCATAATTTATCCCCATTCCCAAAAGACCAGGAAGATGAATGAGCTTTCCATTTTTTCCAGAGGGTGAAAATCCTCAGGCTTTTTCAGAATTTAGGAAAGAATAGATTCAGCCTGCAATTGAGATCAGTAAACAGAGATGTATTTAACAGTTCAGACGCTATTGCATCCACCAAAGCTCTTGGTATAGTAAATATTTTCAGTTTCGTACTCACTAAAAGACACCCACTTAAAATTTACTATTAAAATACATTCAAAATCTCTTGTTTATTAAAGGGATGAAAAGGGAAATCTTCCATGTGATGATGTTGGCAGACACATAGTGGGCAAGCCAGTACATACAGGATCGGAATCTCCTAATTCATTTCTTGACCAGGAATATCGAAAGCGTTTCAATGTGGTTGAAGAAGACGCAGTCTTATACTGCTATGAATATGAGAAAGGAAGAACAAGTGGTCCTGGGAGGAGAGAGAGCACTCCAACATATGGTAAGGTATTAATAAGGCTCATTCAATGTTTTCATTTCTTTCGTGGCTGACATTTTCTTTTTAAATAAAGAATACACATTTATGAATTTGCTTAGCTAAGAATTTTCTGTTTCTATAGGAGGATCTCAGAATAAGCATTTGTTTATTAAAAATCTACTGTATAACTTTTTTAGTACACACAAAAATATGAATGGGTGATTATTCCAGATCAATATTCATTGTAATGACATGTCTAAGTCCTGTTTCTATGCAGAAAGTTGTAGTTAATATTATCAGTTTTACCTTCCTGATTTATTTTATTACTATCAATGACCAGTGTAAAACTTGTCGAAGGATGTATTGTAATAATCTTTTGGTTCTATTTCATCAGGGGGAAAAAAAAATCTCAGTTTACTTCTTTATGTCTAGGTGCAGCCCAAGGCATGAACAGAACACATATTCATTTTTTGGTGGGGGGGTGCAAATCTTAGACTGGATTCTGTCATTTTTAAAACAGTCTGTGCATGCAGAACTTCTGTTCTATTATGGATATAGACCAGTTTCTAATCACTTATACCAGTAAAGTAAAATGTCTGTGCCATGATTTGGTAATATTTACATGAGCTCTAATAGCTTCCTTAACAGAAATGATCACTTTGTCTTGCAGTTGCATGTACTGCCCTAGCAAATAAACCTTTACAAAATGAATGCCTTCTGTGAGTTACTACCCTGTATAGCAGGGGCAAGCAATTATTTTGGACGGAGGGCTGCTTACCCAGTTTTGGCAGGCTGTCGAGGGCCACGTGGGTAACCCTGCCCCCTGACAGGTGCCCCGCCCCCCTGGTTACCATCTTGGGACCAACATCCCAATGTCTTGGGACCAATGTCCCAGGGCCAGCTCCAGTGAGGCCCAAAGCGGGGCACAGGCTGTCGAGGGTCTGTGGAGCCAGGTTGGGCTGCACCAGCAGGGAGGGGGGAGCTGGCCTGGTTCCATAGAGCCCCTGCCAGCTGGGACCCTGCACTCCTGCCACCTGCTCTGGGCCCCACTGGCGCTGGCCCTGAGACACTGGTGCGGGCCCTGTGCTCCTGCTGGCTCCCTGCCCACTCACACCCAGTACCCCCCAGCCCCACAGTACAGGTGGGGAGCAGCCCTCAGCCCTGGCCCCCTGCTCGCGAGCAGGGAAGAAGCTGGTGCTGAGTGTGGGGGAAAAATGGCCCCTCTCCAGCCCCATGACCAACACTCCCTGCTGCAGCCACTCACAGCCCACGAAGGGCTGTCTGGAGCAGGCACAAGCAGCCCCATACAGAGTGCGAGCCGCTGCAGTGTGGAATGCTAGCCATGGGGTGGGCAAGGGGCCACTTTTCCCAGCACCAGCTTGTAACCTGCCCCACTGCTAGCCTGGTGGTGGAGCTAGGTTACAAGGTGGTGCTGAGTGCAGTGGGGTGGGGAAAGCAGTCCCTCCCCACCTCATGCCTGGCGCCCTGTGCTGCAGCCACTCACAGCCATGGGGTAGACCAGGGACTGCTTTTCTCCACGCAGGGAAGGAGCCTGGGGAAAAGCTTAGTGTGGGGAAGAAGCGGCCCCTCCCACAGCCCGTGCCCCACACTGGAGGCACTCGCAGCCTGCATGGGACTGTCCAGAGTGGGCACAGGCAGCCCCACGCGGGCTGCAAGCAGCTGCAGTGCAGGGCACCAGGTGGGGGTGGGGTGGGGTGGGGAGAGGCCATATTTTACCCACCCCTGCTGTATAGGATGTAGGCTGAGCTTTTTTTATACAGATTCCAGTGGGAGTTGAACACCTAAGACACTTAGGCTCCTTTGAATATCTGGGCTGTATTTCCTAGGCTAGAGCTATCAAACTATTGGAGATTCTATAGTAAGTGAGATAAAAGTTTTGCAGGTTGGGAATAGAAAAGTTGCTTTATGTTTTTGTTGAGAATCATCATGATCATTACTGCCACTAAGTTGTCATGGGGCACATCTACATGAGATGCTACATTGTTGTAGTTCATTGCTATGGCAACATAGTGGCAGACACAGACCATGACACCAGTGCACAGTAACTCATTGCTACTATGCAGTAGGGTTGGAAATGACCTGTGTGCCACCAGGACGATGCAGTAATGGCAGTTGCTGTGCAATCATTTAGTACTTGCTAAAGCTACATCCCTAAGTACGAAATGACTGTACAGTAACAACTGCGCAGTCGGTCGCACATGTAGCCACACCCAGGGAATGGAAGGAACCACAGAAGGAGCCTACAGGATATACAGCATATACTTTTTTGTTTATATCAAAAACAAATCTGTGTCCCTGCCGTGTCTACCTTCATTCAGGGCTTGTACCAATGGAGTTCTCTCTAATGCAATGTGACTATGCAGTTTGAGCCAATTCCAGACATGGGCTAGTTTGCATCCCCCTCTTACAGCATATATCACCATTCCATCCTTTTGTTTTGTTCTTAGTGTCCAGTGGTAAAGCAAGGATGTAACAAAGTTTTAGGGGTATCTGCAGATTTTGGCATATAAATATAAATAAGAATCGAAATGCATTGAGTATAACAGTTCTGTATGCAAATCAGATTGCCTTTAACAAGATGTTTTGACTGCATTGTTTTTAACTGAACATGTTACTGAATACTGGTGATTCCATTTGCCGTTCTATATTAATTATTAAACTTAGTATAGGCTCTATGTTGGAATAACTGTAGTAATCCTGGCAGTATATCCCTTTGAGAAGTAGACAAAATAGAATTAATATATGAAAAACCACAGATTCAGTACACGATGCTCAGCACTTGATTACAACAAAGAGGTGCAATCTTTTGAGAGTGAAGATACAAACTGAATTTAAGCTGTTTAAAATATTCTCAGGATTTTGTGTAATGCATTTATGGAATATTAAAGAATACATTTTCATAAAGATGCATCTGTTTACACAGTGCGCATTTAAAATTGGGACAAGTGAAGGCAGAGGCTAAAAGGCATATACTGCCAGTTTTATCCCATACCTTATTTCAGTTTTAAAAAAAACAAGAGTAATTGCTTGTTTAAATGAATGCATGTGCATGTAGGTCATAGAAATCAGAGAAGAGCTTGAAGGGACCTTCATAGATCATCTAGTCCAACTCCCTGCCTAAGGCAGGATCATCCCTATCCAAACCATCCTACACAAATCCATAATTTAACCTCTTAAACTCCCATGGCATCTACAAGCAGCTTAATTCGGTTTAGTTCTCCCTAAACTGAAATGATGGGCTTTTAAAAACACCACTTCAGTTTAGGGAGAATTAAATGGAACTAAACTCCCATGGTGTGTACACTAGGGTGGGGGCCCAGTCCTTACCTGCCTCTTCAGCGGTGAGGGGAAAGCGAGCTGCCAGGAGGCTGAGCCATCCCTGAACTGTGTGGGGGCCCCCCTGGGCAGCACCCACCCCCTGGCACCTAGCCCGGGTGGTCCCTGGGGGTGCCGCAGGCCCAGTGGGAAGCACCAGCCCCCCTGTAGCCAGGGAGGGAAGCACTGGGCCCCCACACAGCTCAGGCAGGCCCCAGGGAGGAAAAAAAAAAAAGATCAGGCTCACTGCTTTTTGTCTTCACTGGAGCCTGCCTGCATGAGCTGCTGCCAGTTCCTACAGCTCCTGAACTGTGCTGGGCCCACCAAGCCCCGAGCACATTGGCTTCCAGCGCCCTGTGCAGTGTTGCACTTTGTTAGGTAGCAAACTAAAATACATTGGAGGTACTAAAGTCATTTAAAGTGGAACACGATGCCAAGCATGCAAACAGCAATGCCATTAAAGCAGTGCAAAAGGATATTTAAGCCTCTTTAAAGGCCAATTTTGTGGTGTCTACAAAGGCCCTTAGTCAACCTAACATTAACCCTGATACAACACAAGACATAATACCCTAACCTGCCACAAGTAAAGTAGGGGAACCATGGCAGCCAATGTCCTGCTTCTGTAAAAGTTTGTTAATATACACTTGAGAGATACAGACCCCCACCTAGAGAAAGACAAGAAGCACCGCAGTCCATACCAGTTTGACCATGGGGTAAAATGTCTTTCTGACCAGAAATATGGTAATTGGTCTAACCCTAAGTAGAGAGGCAAGACCCTCTAGTGAGGAGCCTCCATTTTTAAGTTCCAGCAGGAGCACTGGCACACCCCAGTCAAAATCCCCAGCCTAGTCGGCAGCTAATGCCCAATGCATCTGAGGAAGACTTAAAAAAATGCCCTGACACATACTACAACATATTGCAAGCTGAGCAAGTGTAGGAGCTTTCAGAATTCCTTCTGCAACACAGCACTAATCTCTTTTTACTGTTTCTGTTACAGGTGAAAGAAGGAGCCTTCTGAAACCATTTTCATAGAGGGCTGAGGGCAGCATGAAATACCTTATTTTCTCGCATACTGCATGCCCCCAACTAAAACATACACCTTGGTTTTTATAAAGCAAAAAGTAGGAAAAAATGTTTTTAAGTGACATGGCTAACAGTGTGACATAGAGAAGTCTTTCCAGGAAGTGTGTTCAGGAAACATGGCATCCCAGGAGACAGTCTGGGTAAGGCAGCAGAAACTTCCTGGTATGGCCAGACATCAAAAAAGATAGACCCTAGACCCTTGCAAGGCAGTATTAAGACTGTAACTTCCTTATTATAAATAGTTATTTATATAAGTTCTTTAAATAATAAAATAGTTGTTTAAATAATAAAATATTGCTTCCACATTGCAAGCCTCATCTGCATGCTACAGACTAAATGCAGTAGCTCACTCACCCTCAGCTAGCTCAGTGCCTCTTTAGCCAAAACCTACAGCCTCATCAATAACCGTGAGAGAGAGAGCACTGAACTCCATCCCTGTTCTTTGCAGCCCCAGGGAGAAGTGGTAGCTATTGGTAGCTATCTTGAGAGCCATGAGTCTGCCAACAATATCTCCTTGCTCATTCTACCCTGCCTCTATTTAAGCAAAGAAAAATCAGCTTCCCCACTTTAGATACAACCCCACACTGGCGGGGGGGAGGCTGATTTTGGGAGGGAAAGATAGCTCTCCACACTCAAGAATGCGAGAAAATATGGTATCAGGATCTAAACAAACTGTTTAGCAAGAACAGCATATAACCACTTGTGTGTTTTTCCTTCTGCTTCTCTGAATACATGTTGAAGTAATAGTGTTTACTTTTGTTTTTTCATATAGCTATAGATACAGATTGTGACTTCTGTATTAATATGTTTTGCCCCCCCCCAAGAGTGGATAAAAGGCACAAATATTTTAATGATGACTTGAATGCAGGGAAGGGTGTTTCATGTGCCACACTGGACAAAATGTGGTCTCTCTACCACTGCTGTCTCTGATTTTAGTTCCCTCTATTTCCATTCCATCTTGGGGATGAGTGAACATTAGTGGTTTTAATATTTTTAGAAAAATTGTGCTAAAAATAACATGTATCTACAGACATAGACTTCTAAATGATCCAGATTATGTAATAATACTATGAAAATCCTCTGTAGCACCTTTCGCTAGCTCTATTTAAGGAAGAAAATTCCAATAAAGTCCCAGCTATGTAAGACTTATTCCATGAGTGCCCTGGTTTTAAAGAATGATGTTATCAATGGGTTATATTTGTGGTCACCCAAATGTGCTCTTCACAGGTTTTTTCTTTTACTGAAAATCTCTCAACAGTTTCTGGTAACCCAAAATCAATAAAAAAACCCCCAAACCCTAGGTCTCCACATATACTGATGCTCAGTTTTTTCCATTAATTCTTAAGTGAAGTATATGTTGTTCCCTACAGTTTAAGCCCCTAAATCCTGCCACATGGAGTGGCAGATCATCTCCCTTGTCTTGCATTATACATCTTGCTTGATAATTAAATGATTTAAATTTCTTTCTCTGATTCTCCTTTGCTATCTCAAAAATATTTTTTTATGAAGATAAAATATATAAAATATAAAAATATAAAGTAGTGCTTGGATATATTCCATGTACAATGACCAGAAGAAAGGTTGATTGTGGCTTTTTCATGTATGATAAATAAGTAATCAATGTGGATTATTAGATTTTTGTAGTTTACTAGTCTAAGGCACCTAAATGTCATTCTCTACTATAGATTAAGTAATTTATACTGTCCCAAAACAGCAGACTGTAGATGTCACTTTTTTGCCTCAGTGTTCTAACTTAAGCCTCTCTAGATGTTAATTTAATTATGGGATGGGACCTGAGGAATTTTATCCCAGTTCCCCAAAAACTGGCAAGGTCTGGCATGGCAGGATGTACAGTTTTTGAGGTCTAGGATTAAATTGCTCAGGTCCCATCCTGTATCTACTGGTGGGAGGGAGTGGTGGGGGTGGAGTCCAGGATTGAGGAGTAACTCCCTGATCTTGGGCTTTTCAGAGATTCATAGATTGTTAGGGGCTAGAAGGGGCCTTGAAGATCATTGGGTCCGGCGCCCTCCCCCACTCTAGGCAGGAAGACAACTGGGGCTAAGTGACCCCAGCAAGGTGACTCTCTAGTCTGCTCTTGAAAACCTCCAGGATAGGTGACTGTACCACCTCTGGAGAGAGTTTATTCCACAGTTTGGACACCCTGACTATGAAGGAGTTTTTCCTGGTATTAAGCCTGAAGCAGCCTTCCAGGAGTTTGTATTCATTGATCCTGGTCTTCCCTGGGGGTGCCCTAGTGAACAGTTGTTCACCAAGCTCCTGATGCACTCCTCTGATATAGCGGTAAGCCACTGTCAAGTCCCTTCTCAGTCTTCAGTTCTTTAGGCTAAAGGGACTTGTAGGCAGTATAGCACTTGAAGAGCCCATTTCCAGTGGGGAGTCCCTGCATGCCAGCAAGTTTAAAGATCACTTCCCAGCAGCTTCTGAGTCTGGTCTCCCTTTGGACTTTTTAAATTGACATGCCAAGAGTTCAAATTAAAGCATGATATAAACTAGTCACAAAGATGTTTCACATTTAATAAGTAATATCTTTGTGGCTCGTTCTCACATTTTTTTGCATGATAAATTGCTTGAACATACGGCATGTTACAATTTATTGCATGAGTAACACAATAATAACATGATAAATGTAACATCTGGAGAGGGCCTTAGAACAAAACTATTATAACAGCAAGACAACTTGATATGACTTTAGATAATCTACACATGTCTTTCTGGTGTTTCTGACTGGGGAAAAGGAAGAGGAAAATAGTGTCTGTTAAGCCTGTGTGATGCAGTTATTATTCACTTGAGATTCGGATTCAGCCAATTCAGGGGATAGTTATTTGATTTGGTGATTCGAATCACTATCCCAAATTGATTTGGCCGAATCTGATTCAGAGATTCGGCCACTGCTGAATCAGCCGAGTCTCTGAATTAAACCAGGGTGGGGCTGGGTGGGGCAGCCATTGATGGGGCTGGAAGAGCAGGTGAGGGTCAGGGGGCCTGGGGGAACAGGCAGGGGATGGGCCTGGTGGGGGTCACCCCATGGTCCCTCCTCGTTCCTCCAACGTTCCCCTCCACCCCCTACGTACTAGCGTGGAGTCCAGGTCCAGCTCCCTGTGGTGGCAAGTGGGGACTGCCCAAATCTCCAAAGTTTTCCAAAACTTTTCCGAATCTATTCAGACCATTTTATTGGTCTCCCATTTAGATTCTGATTCAGAGATTCGGATGCTGAATCGGACTGAATCTCCTCCAAATTGAATCAGCACCTGAAGCTTCACACAGCCCTAGTGTAGGTTACCATGTTGCCTTGGATGAAAACATATAGTGCGTTTATAGACATGATGTGATCAGAGGCTGAGAGAAACCCAAAATTTGTAATCAATAAAACTAAAATAAGGGAATTGTTTTTCAAATTACCTCTTTTTCTCATTGTATTGGTTAGGCTACATTTTTGTTGAAAAACATTTCTTGGTCTTTTTTTTTTTTTTTGTACAAGTCAGATGCCACATTTTTGGTTAAATGCAATGTCTTGCTATTAGCTGTAACTTTTCTGATGAGGCCATACAATGATTCTGTTTGATCCAAAACTCGGGGTACATGAGTTCTACAATATTCTCAGCCCTCCTTCTAATTTTAAAATGTTTTTATTTATTTTCTGTCACCACTTACATGAGGTATAAAATGGTTCAATAAAGTATTAATTTAAGACATAACATAAACTTTAGTTACCCCACTAAAATTGGATGTGCTTCATTTATTGCAGTTAATTACAGAGTGTCCCCATGTTCTGTGCTGCGCTGATGGCACACTCTTGGCTGTATCGGATTGTCTTTCTAGTTTTAGACTTTTATCTAGTTTCCATTACTAACTGACAGCTATTACATAACTGTTGTTAACTGGCCTCTGAAAGCTTCTGTTTATATCTGAAATGATGCACTCCTGAAGCATGGTCATTACATAGATAAGAGATTGAAAAGATCCAAGTAAGTTGATGAAGAGGAGCTAGCAGAACCACTAGAAGATAAGTGAAATTTACCTTCATGGAAAGTAGCCCATTTGGTACATTCAATTAGAATATAGTTATAACAAATATGAAATTTCAGTAAACAGAAAACATTTGTTCTCTCACCCCTTTTTGGGGGGGAGGAGAGGGCTGTTGTTTTACTGTAATAGAAATTCTGCAGATGGTGTGAAAAGTGCTACTAATTTATAGAGTAAGTTTTTCAATATAGCACAGAGCAGCAGAGAAGAAACAGTGTGGCCATGTGGTCCAGAGAAGTAAACCTAAGAATTCTTAGCTATATAAATATAAGGAAGACTACCTATTCAGGAAGGCACTTAAATGTAACTTGAGGTACCAGTGACTGGAATGGAATATAGAATGAAGTTACATGTTACCCTTTAGACCATACTAAGGGCACTTAAAACATGTGTCTGTACATAAATTCATTCTAAGTACCGTTTGAATGTCTTAAAACTACACCACTTCAGGCAAAAGTAAACTCAGGGCTGTGCTACCAACTCGCATTAGGATAACTTCAGTCTGTTCTACAGAGATAAAACAAGGAATTTGCAGTCTCCCAGCATCCCAGGATGCAGAGCTGTCCCTTGCAGGGAGGGGTGAATTGAGGCATCTGCCCTGGGCCCTGCACTTTTAAGCGCCAGGGCATCTGCCCCAGACAGTGCCATACAGGCCCTGCAGATAGTGCCTTCAGTATGTGGAGAGGGCACCACCACTCTGTGAGGCTGCTGTACACTGCTGGCCTCAAGCTCTGGCTGCTCACCCCCCCACTCTCCCCACTGCTCCCCACTCTGGCCACTTGCTGCCCTGCAGAGGCACTGTACAGGCTGATATGCCTCTGGCCCCACACACCCCTAGAGTTGACTCTGCCAGGATGCACCCTTCCCAGGCCCCTACAACCTAGAGCAGGGATAGAGTCCAAGTGCCTTGGCTCTGAGATGTGTCCCTTCTCACCAGCTTGCCAGTAGCAAGTCAGAGTTTTGCAGGCAAGAAACAGTATTAAGGCTTAACATGCAACTGCTTGCAGTACATACAAGCTTTAACATTGCTTGACAGTCCACAGATTTAGTATGGCTATAGTTAAGCTGGAAAAAAAAAGTTTTCTTTTGCACTGTAGTTTTGGAACTTTTAGAGGAGAATGATAATTCACAATATTTTAAACTAATTTTTTGGCTTTCACATTAAAATTAGAGGAATAATAATTTGACAGTTTTTTTCTGCTGAAACAAGTGAATTTCATAGTACTAATAGGCTGTGTTTTGGGTGGGTGAAATACAGAGTCTGGAGACTACACCCAGAGGTTTGAACTCATTTTCTTATGCAGCTATGATGTATCTATCAAGTCCAACTGCAAAGATGCCATTAGTGGAGATGCTTTTGTGATATGGACATATGTCTAACATCAGTTGGTCTTAGATGAGCAACTCATATCACATAGGCCATAAAATAATTCTTTGTATGTCTTTGAGTGCTGTGCAGCATAATCAGCAGATGTTGATGTGGAAGTTGTCTATAGCCTTTATGCATGTGAAAGATGCTCACTCTCAACCTCAAGTCTAAAGACAATTCTGAGAGAGGATTTTGTTAGAGCGATTGGTTTGTTTCTAAAACTACTTAAAAAGTTCTGTGAATGCTTAATTTCCCCTTGGGCCACATTAATGGACTGAATGAACCCCTTTTTTCATCTTTTGCACATGGGATATTCTGGATTTTTGTCTACATTGTAGAATTAAAATATTAATAGTTAGCTTCCTTTGAAATATATTTTTTTTAGTTTAAAGGTATCTTGACACTAGTTTCTTCTCTGTTCTAGGCAAGCTAAGACCTATTTCCATGCCAGTGGAATATAACTGGGTAGGGGACTATGAAGATCCCAATAAAATAAAGAGAGATAGTAGGAGAGGTAAGTGACTGGGACACTAATTTTGTACAAGACTATAAATAACAATGAGTTCTTTTTACATCACTTCTCATTTAAAATGTGGATCCGTCAACATATTCTAGTGATATTCCCTTTTTTTTTTTTTTTATCACTTGTACTTTATTTTGCTCATCTTTGGGTTTCCTTGAGTGGAACTGGAGAAGTTGTTCAGGAGAGCTGGAAAAACAGAATCATGGTTATACACTTCCTTCCAGTTTACCTTGATCATGCTTAATTACATTGACGTCTGATTGTTTGAATATTTTGTCCTTTGAAATTGGCCCTTAAATATCATATAAAAAAGTTAATTTGTTCTAATGTTGTAATACATAGCGAAGTGAGAATTAAATTGTAAATCTGCCTGTCCTGATAGATTTTTTTTTTGGTTGCCAAGCATTCTGAAAGGACTAACTAGAAATGGTCCAGAGTTGAAAAGTTCCCCAAAAATCTCATGAGGTTCATTGGCACTTTTCTGGTGTTTACCCATTTAATAAATTTTAAGGCCAGAATGAAAATATTGGGTCTTTTATTCCAATCTCCTGTATAGCTACAGAATTTCACTTTGTTACCCCTTTATTGAACGTGAGGCAGTCTCATTGCATATTGAAAAGGTGACTGTTGTTGAATAGCAGTTTTATCACAATGGCACCCATTGGCCTGTATGCAAAGCACTGGTACAATAGGTAGAATTGTGATACCTGTTTTGAATTGCAAATAATCCAGCAAAAGACCAGTACCGTAACATATTAGTTCTATTCTGTCACTGTGATGCATGTGCACAATTGGCAGTTTGGTGTTCTGAAGCTTAGCTATTTCTAATCATAATTTTAATGATGGACAAATAAAAATTCAGTCTAGATAGTGTTACAAGACAACAGGTGGTATAAACAAGAAAGACACTAAAAATGAATAATAAATACATGTTACTTGGAAAATGTTAATTTTCTCAGCCATCTTTAATCTAGTTTCGTGTAGAACATTGCTTCCAAGAGCAGTATTTCAGATATAATAATAAACTGCTTTCTGTTTATTTAAAAGGAAGAGACCAGAGGGTGTTTGCAGGGGGGTGGGGGGGGAGGGGGTGCGTGTTGACTACTGTTCTGGATTAGTGACCGGGGCTGGATTAAGCCTGTAGTGGGCCCTGTGCTGGTCAAGACCTCCCTTCCCACCCAGGACTGCTGCCTGCAGGGAGCGGGGCATGTAGCTAGGAAGCAGCCACCACAGTGGGGAGGTAAGGCAGGGAGGAGGGGAGGGAAAGGGAGTAGAGAGGAGGGGAAGCAGAGGGAGCCATTCGCACCATCACCGCAGAGGGAAAGACCAGGCTCTTCCACAGCTCAGAACCCCTAGTTTGCCTGTGCATTAAATCTAGCCCTGTTAGTGACAAAAATGTTGAACTCTCTCCATCTCAAAAAACCTGTTACTGTGGCTGTGGATGGACATAAATATTACTTGCTTTAAAAGGGAAGGCAGGACTCAAAAGTGTACATTAGCTGTTCCAGGTTAACTGTTAAATCTGGATGATCCTTTAGCCGTATAAATGAGATAAATTATCATAACTCTAACCCTGAATAAAACAAGATAAGATGTCATTGATTTTACACTACATTAGTAGTATAGGTTCATCCAAATATAACAGTTATATTAGAATAGCTTATATTGGCATTATTTAATAATGGTATAACTGTTGTGCTTGTCCATGACCTATGCTGTACTAACCCCCAGAATAAATAATTTTTGGATTGCATTGTGTTTTATAGGGTGGAATTTTGTTTAATTAACACAAAGCGTGGTAATGGAAGAGTGTGATACATTTTTAGAGAAAGGATTGCCATGTATATTATGATTTACAATATAGTGTTTCATTTTTTTTTAATAGAAAATTCATTACTGCGTTACATGAGCAATGAGAAAATAGGTCAAGAAGACTACATGTTTCAGAGGAATAGCAAAAAGGATACAGGGAAAAAGTCCAAAAAGAAGGGGGATAAAAGTAACAGTCCAAGCCATTACTCCTTGCTACCTAGTTTGCAAATGGATTCATTAAGACAAGACGTCATGGGCACGCCTGGGCCAGACGCTACACTGTACCATGTGAGTAAAAATAACAACCAAGACTCATTGTTCTCTAGTGATGTTGAGAAATTATCTTATTACTTTTTATATTACCATGGAGGCCTTTTCAATCTTACACTGTTGCATTTTTCATTGTTCTGACTATAAATGGACTCCCAGTCTGTCACAAAATGGGAAAAGAACATAAACAGTTTTGTTTAAATTCATATGATTCTCCTAATGGGAGTTATGTTTGAAATGGAGTGTAGCATCTTCATTTGTGCCAGCCTTCACATAGGGCAAGAAAAGAGGAGCAATTTGATTGGCTAGTTATTTCCATTCCATCATACATTTCACTGTGATTGTGCATACTGGATCTCATTATAGGTGCATTTCTATAATACGACCTTTAAACGAGAGATAAAAGTGGCAGAAAAACTTCCTCTCCACTGTGAATGAATAAGGATCTTAAAGTTTGTAGCTGCATTTACCTGAATCAGAGATGACGTTGAAATTAAAATTCAATATAAAATATGTTATTTTTAGGCAAGTTCAAAAAATGGAGAATTACTGAGGAGGTAGCACAGTGCTGTAGACTGGTACCTTTTAACCCTTTCTTTCCTACCCATAATAAATACTTACATGTGTAGGCCTGATACAAGATGCCAGACCAGAAAAACATATACCCATGAAGAAAAGTGAAACTTGACCAGCATTTAGTCCTGTGCCATGGGGTTCTTTTCTTCTTTGATACATTAATTTGAAATGAATTACTTCTAATTATTACCTAATCACTTGGGTACATTTAATGGAGGGAAATAAATGTATTCATAACTTCTTTTTTATTTGTGAGTAAAAGAACTATGAATTCAGTGTAGGAGGCACATGACAAAAATAAGCTTCTTAGGCTTACAACATTCTCCAAGGGGGGGATAAATAAGCTCTACAGGAAAATAATCAAACTAATTGTAGTTATTTTCTGACTTTGGCAATGAGGCCATAATTTAGTATGTCAGCATGTTATAAAAGCTGGTATTGTGGCCTGGTCCTAGTTTCTGCTGTGATAAAATGTGTTCATAGCAGATAAAGGGCCAGGGAGACTAGGAAGAAACAGGTGACCTGTTCTCCTAATGCAGTGGTTCTCAATTTTATTATACTTAAAACTCTCATTGGAAAATGCTAACTCTTAGTTTTCACTTTATTTTTTGACTGTAGAATAATATAGCAATTCTATTACAGAGAATTTAGAAAAACCACAAGAACACATCCAGATGAGCACAGACATTTGTTTCCCTAGAGACAAGTAGCAACAGCACACCTTGTGCCGCTGTTGAAGTCCTCGGGGACCACCTGTGCTACATGTGCTTTGATGTCTGGCAGGTTATCCCAAGTGGGGTAGGGGAGGCTGGGGCCAGGAACTGTGCTGGCTCCAGCCTGCTTTAAAAGGAAAGGCAGGACTCAAGATGCCAAAAAAATCCATGCCAAAAAGAAGTAGGGTGGCGTATGTGGCAGCAGTGTGTGCCGTCCAAAACCAGAGCCTGGCCAGCTGGAGCCACACTTCAGCTGCTGGCCAGGTTTACTGCCATGGCTGACAATCCCATATGCCCCTAGGTAAGGCTTCTGGGGCTATTAATCTTCAGAGAGATTATAGAGACCTTAAAAAAGGGAATGCAAAGCTTGTTCTTTATTCAGAGTTCTGGACGGACACACATTTTCATATCTCCTTGAAGAGTTAGCTTACAGATGGAGGAACACAATTTGAGCAACATAATATTACTTCACAGTAAGGTTTGTTTATACTCTGGCCTACTTTAAGAACCACAAAATAATTTACCGGGTGTTCTACAAAAGTAAAGTTACATCTTGGTTTGTGAAATTTCTGAAATAGAGAAGAGGCAAACATGTAGTCCTCCCATGATACTTCAAAGTTACTTTGTAGGTAAGAACCACACTTTGAAGAAAATGAAAATCATGTGTTAGAATTATGTAATACTCTCCTAAAGTTATACTAATAGTTTATAAGTACAACAGAGAAAATGTTGATATAAAAATAAAATAGAAATACCTTTAGAAGACTTAAACTTACAAAATACTTTTGGTTCATAGATTTGATCTTATTGTTTATGACTACAATACGTTCTCTTGTGCTTCTTAGTTAACCTTTTCAAATAAGAAACTTGTTGCTTCCGTCATAGTCATGTAATATTATCATTGGTCAAACAATATACTTAGCCTTCTTTTTACATCATAGAGTTGTGTGTGAAAGTGCCCACTATTTTAAAAGCTGACAACAAAAATTCTTGATTTTTAGTTTCATGAAAAAACGTGTATGTAGATTATGCTATGCCAGTGGTTAAGTCTAATAAACAGGAGCCAGGTATTCCCAAATTGTGGTTGGTAGACCACCAGTTGTTTAGAAAGAGTTGGCCCAACAGATTTAAGATGGAAAGGGACTCTTCTGATCTTTAAGCCTGAGCTACTGCATAACAAAGGCCATGCAGATGTAGGATTTCCTGAATTAATTCTTGCTTCAAGTCCAGGGCTGTCACTGAACTACAGCTTATCTATTATGTTTAAAGCTAGTTGTGATAGATTGTGATAGATTCACCGTCCCTGAGAATTTTAAAATATTTAAAAATGTTTGAATATTTCTTATTTTATATATAATGTTTTAATTTTAAAATTCTCAAGGGATTGTGGATCATAACCCTTGTCAAATCGTAACAATGGGTCATTGTTAATATATTATCAAATTGCTTCTCCATTTTTTCTTCAATAAGCAAAATATGTCAATCTCCCTGACCCCTCTCTAGCTTTTTAACATTTTTCTCGAAGTATGAATACCAGAAATTAAAACAGTAGAGGTTGTACTAGTGCCAATACAGTTGTAACAGAACCGCCTTATTTTTACTCACTGCTTCTCCTTTTACATCACAAACCCTTTTAGTCACCGGGTTGCATTAAAGAATGCGTGTTCCCTAGATTCTCCATTATTGTCCCTAAGTGTCAGTTACCCTTTTGCAAGACCTCATGTTGTATTCCCTGCATTCTTTCTTTGTAGCTATGTGTCCTTACATTAACCATCTTGCTTTTAGAACTAACCAGGCATTTTCCAGCAAAACAGGATTTCATCAGAGGATGATGCCAGTTAATTAAAAGTGAAAAGTTCATCCTGCAGGCTACTCTGGAACCCAGGCTTCTGGGATCCATGGCTCTGTGGTGGCTATGCCAAATAGACTAACCTGGGATTTGGGAACTTTAGGACTTATAGACCCTCTGCTGTGCAGCTGAATGCCGCAGAACCCCAGTTCCATACCAGGAGGCCAGGAGCTTTCCTGCCTCTTTTTTATCTTGCTCATTACCAGTAGAGAAGCAGGCAGTACCATTGTTCCCCTGCTTGACTTCTCCCTGCATTAATACATATCTCCATCTTTCTTACATGGCTTCTGTACATATCTCTTGAAATATGTGATCTGATTCAAAGAAGTTAGTTATCATAAAAAAGTTCCTACCATCGGGCACTCAAAAATTTGGTGGTGTTTGGGTTGTATCTTCTTGTGGATTCTTGGCTCAGTTTACTCTGTCAGGGAAAAAACATAAGCTCTTTGGGAGGATTTGTTATAATATTAACACATCATAGGAATAACTTTCTGCTTGGGAAAGTGTTGAAAGTGTTATGATTTTCAACCTTGAAAGCTTTTAATTGCATCTACTAAATGTAACTGACATGCCAGTATTCATATCCATAAACAAAATGTGAAAGCAAACTAGTTTGTATTCTATCTGTGAAGCTGGTTGTCTGTGGCGAAGAGAGAATATTGCTTTTAAACCCTTATTTACTGTGTCATTACACAGATTTTGTTTGTTTGTTTGTTGGGTCCATCCCCCCCATTGTAGGAAATATTGCCAACTTAATTTGATTTCCAGCTAAGCTGGTTCCAGCCAAATTGTGTTTTCATCATTGTCCTCTTTACTGTTGCTAAAGAAATACCAAAAAGTATGTTAATATTTTTATTAAACCAAGTCTAGCTAAAATGCAGGCAGTTGTTTGAAGTGATCTATTACTGTGGATATAAAATGGTGCAATTAAAATTGCCTTGGACCTTTTGGGCACAATAGATGAAGACTCTGGCACACATCATTACAATTTCTTAAGTTTGGTATCCTATACTTTATAGGAATTTCCCTATGTTGTATTTTTGTTACAGAAAAAGAATGTAGTTTAAGAAGTATACTGTACCACTAAGGTAAAGATAAGTGATACATCTTGTTAATAGCATGTACCTTTCTATTGCATAATGCTTTCCATCCATCTAGGAAGGAAAAAGGATTGGAAGGAAAAAGGATTGCAACTTAGTTTACACACCTGGTAAAAATGGCCTTGCACGGTCATCTCAACAGTCACCAGAGCACAATAATAGCATGATACAAAATGGCAGGGTGTTTACAATTTAGCCTTTACAATACGATATGTAACAAACTTTGTAGTAAAAATATATCTCTTTTGCCCCTTTTCCAAGTACTTCATACTCTTTGTTCTTTCCATTTATTATTCAATTCCTGTTGCTCTTTGTAGAGAAGATGGCTAAACTGCTTTTTTTGTGTGTTTGCTGGATATTCCACCTCATCTCAAATCCTTTTGAGACAGAAATGTCTTTACTTCAGCAGTTTAGTTTTCATTTAGCATAGTGGACTTATTTTCTGGTTGAGAGAAACTGATAAAGATCTAAACATTCAGAACAAGAGGGTGCAAAGAGGATTGCTAGAGACGATCAGAGCAGCCCTCAAGATTTTGCAGAGAGCTAATGAGAAGACCATTTGGGACACCCTTCACCTCTGCTTCCAAGCTAATTTGATTCATTTCATACTGAAGGAACCTGAGACCACCATTTGGCTCTGGCTGCTGATTCAGTGAACACTGTGCACTCTAGTAACTGAGCAAATAACTCTCCCTTTAACAAAGAACAACTGTCCAGATAAGATGGGGAGAGCACTTAGGTGCTTTTGAGCACTTACGTATAAACTATTTTTTTACCACAAAAAGTACCCTTTTCATAAAACTAAGCAAGCATCCTATCACTGTGGCCACCTGCAGATGTGCAGACCCATGTGGTTTGTAACGCAAACTTCTTTGCAGCACCAAAGTTTGTACACCTGGAACATTAAAACATGCCCTGCGCTTCAAATTTTGCTACTGGGAAATGCTGGTAGCAAAAAAAAAGGGGGGGGAGGGGGGCAAGAAGAAAAGCAGCAAAGTGTATGCTTATGGAGGCTTGGTCCTCCAGGAAGATGATCTGGTTGTCGGCCAGAGTGTCTCCACTCTTTAGTTGCGTTCCAGTTCCTCCAGCATGCCAGGAAGTGAGGAAAGGGCAGTTTGCCTGAAGCAGGGCAATTTGCCCCACACCAAAGTGCATGTGCAGGGGTGTGTGCTGCAGCAAATATTTATACCACTACTATTTTTACCACTGCAAACATATGCCCCTGCATGTGGAGATGCACACTATTTGGCCAATAAAGGGGTTACTGTTAAATGATTCATCTCAAGGCTACATCTGGGATGGATTAGTGGGGATCCTTTTACCTTTAAACTGTGCTATCAGTCATGAACTGCTAGACTGCCACTAGCTATTCAGTTGACTCAATTTGTTTCCAAATACGTTACTGGTCAGCAGAGCTGCTGGTCAGCAGGCAACTAGCTGAAACTCTGCAAATTCTGGCAACATAAGCAATGATCTGAGTAACACTGCTTCCACCAGATCAAATTGATCTAGGGCCCTACTCATTTTGGGGGTCCCAAAAAAAAGGTCATAAGGTGGCTATGGAAAGGTTAACAAACTTCTAACCTTAGTTAATTGATCTACCTTTTCAAATTATTTCTTGCAAGGTTAAAATAAAAGGGAAATTTAAAAAATAAATCAAAACAAATATTAATCTTCACTTAGAAAACCTTAAAATAAAAGAGAAAAAAGGGCTTCAGCTGCAGGCTTTGAAGTACCCCAAAATGAACTTCTGGAGGGAAGCTGATTCCTTCCCATGCAGTTTCTAACCTTCTTCATGTGAAATCTAAGAAAGAGCAAACTGCCCAACCTTATTATGAAGGTTCATGAATAGGGTGGGCTTACTGTGGGAGCAAATCTACATGAAGGCTTGTAGCTATAGCATTTGTAGCAGCGTGTATTTAAGAGAGTTCAGAACCTCTGCCTACAATCAAGTTTTCTGGATAAACTAGTACATAAAGAACCCATTAACTTCTTAATGAAGGACCAAAGCTCAGAAATCCATCAACTGAAAAGGCGTCCATTAAAACAGTGACCACTGTGAAGTATTTTGTTGGGATTTGAAACGTTGCAGTGCTTAAATGAATCAATTTGATTATATTTTTTTACAATTGTTTGTGCTCTTAAAAAAACAATAAACTCATTGGAGAGAGAAATAAAAAAAATGCAACAAAACAGATTTTGTGTAGGTGTTTGAAGTTTAAGTGCTTGTTATTGTGCTGTTGCGGCATATGCTTCTTAGTACATTTTCTACTTTCACCTACTTGACATCCACTTTGTGGCATTATTTAAACATAATAGTTGTCTCTCTTATTTGTGTAATATTCTGTGGTTACTCTGGTCACTTCATAGTTTAAAAAGCTAGAGTTGGTCCAGTGGTGCATCTAAGTAAGCCTGAAAGAAAAGTGAAAATATATTCAACAAAAAATGCTTGAATTTTTAACTGTTCATTTCAGCCTTTTTTCCATTTTCTTTCCATAAACATTTTGTGCAACTGAATATCATGAATCTTCACAGTGATTATATTTTTGCAGGCTTTGCTGCTCTGGAAAGGCAAAATGTAATTTCCCTTTTTGTAAACATTTATATCAGAACCTGATTTAAAAAATTACGTTTATGAAGTTAAGGTACAAAAATGATGCTTTATGTCTGTTGCTAATTAACACTTCTTTACATTTCAAATAACTTAATAGAAGTTAAATGAAAAACATGAACAGTGTGTCAAATAATACATTCACTGTGAAAAGAATCACAGTCTGTGTACTACTCATGGCAGGTGGGGAAAGAAAATTTTAATTTACTAAATTGTGACAAATTAATTCATTAGCTCTAGATATCACTATGTTACAGGCCACACAGAAGATTTAAGAAAATTAAAAACCCAGCTGCAGGCAGCACCCATCATTACTAAAAATCCTGTACACATACATGAACAATCCTGTGTAAGCTTGGCCATTTTTTGTTTTGACAAATCGGTACCCATAGGTAAACTCCTTGGTACATATTTAGGCACCTCACTAAAACCAGCCTGCTATTCTGAGCATCCACATCTTCCACTGAAGAATTCCACAGGAGATCCATCACTGGAGGGAACTCCGAGTATTTTCTGGACCAGTTTTGTCCCCAATTGTCCTGGCCCCATCTGACCTGTGCTAATATCAACTTCTTTTTGAGTGGTGAAAGTGCAAAAATTTGGCTCATCCATTTCACTGATGGGCTTTTTACCAGGATTGCTAAATACAGTCCAACTTAGTGCCAATGTTGCACAGCAACCTGCACCACCCTTAAAAGGATCTCATGATACTCCAGGCTGCAGCAGCATGCTGGGTGAGAAACACTGTGCTAGTGAGACACGTCATTCAAAGTGAAACCAAAAGGAATTTTGAATTCATTCTAGGAATTTTTGAGAAGCATCTTACATGTATCCATACCCCATCTTGCCCCATCCATATTCGCGCTTCCCCATGAGTCCTGCTAATCTTCAGCTATGGAAGGCCTTACCACTGAGATGGCCCATTAGTTTAACAGGGTTTGTCAGCCAATGATTTTAATGAGAAGTAAATATTTCTAGAAAAAGAAATAAGGTACACCTAAAGGAAATTAAAGCCATTTCACTCTGAGGAAAATGGGCAGATGGAAGAAATAACTGAAGAATTCTAATCTAAAGCCTCCCTGAGCATGAAAACCATGTTTGGATCTTTCAGTATGTTCTACGATCTTAAGTCTCTACCAGTTTTCTTTACCCTAACCTGGACAGGAGGACGTCCTTGTTTTGGAGCTAGAGAAAAAATGTTGCGAGCCTCTAACCAGTCTGTCTGCCAAAATCAAGATTCTAAGTGAGACTGTGCGTAGTCTTTTCCTCTATAATAGCTCTTGTTGTCTCAGATTGTACATTAATAAACTAACCACAAAGGCACTAATGGCAGAGCACTTACAGCATGTATGAAGAGGTCTGAGCATAGATGTTAATTGTCTTGCTAAATGAAGTTTTTTAGATAACTTTAGTTTGAAGAGTATGACTGACATCATATTATCTTAAACTGCCTGGAAAGGCAGACACTAAAGGGAAGCAAAGAGAAAAAATCATTGTATACAACTCATCTTATGTCTTTTTGGCAGCATATGAGAGAGACTGAGAAACTCTTCCTAGGTTAGGAGCCAGGGACTTCTCAGTAGTGGTCCCCGTCTTTGAAATTTCTCATCTTGGCAGTATGGCAGAGCCCACATTCCTCAAGCAGTAGAATAGATGATAAGATGATGTCTTGCTGTCTGCCTGTTGTCTCTCTCTCTCTTTATTAGAATGAGTCTTTTAATTTTTTCATTCTTCTCCAGTATGTTCCCTAGGATGGGTGCTAATATTAAAGCAGTGGATTTGATTAATGTTATCTCCAGAACTGAACTGGATAACTCATCCATTGTCATGCTGTAGTTCTGCAGTTCAAGGATCCTGAAGTGGGTCTATCTGGAATGGTGAACACAAGAAAAATGTACTTCTGCAAACAAAAGGAAAGAAGAATTATTTACTAGCAAGTGTTCAGAGTTGTATGAACTTTCAGACAGCATAATGCTGGAAATGATCTCTCTGGTCTCCAAATGCAATTGCGTATTCTTTCAGTTAATCAGATCCATGCAATCCTGCTCATAAGTGTATTCAGCTCTACCTTAGGAAATAGAGTGACAAAGAAAATTCAGCTCCAAAGAAAAAATTCTGAAGGCAAAAAATGAATTGCTGCTGCTAATAGGCCAAGGAAATTGTGAGAAAACCAGAAGGTAAATTGGATCCGTTGAATGGTAAGGTTAGTAATGGGAAAAGATAGTCAAACATCATTGAGAGTAGGCAAGAAAAGAGAACAAAGCAGTGAATGTTAGCACAATGATGAGTAAACTGCCTTGAATCCTAATAATCCTCCTTGACATGATAGTTGCAGATTCCTTATGAGCACATAGATGGTGAAGGCTAGACCATAAAAAAGATATGAACAGTGAAGAGAGTAATTTCATATTGCCTCAATTTAAGGCTATGATTCAGCTATGTTATTACTAATTAGCTAACACCATCTGCAAAAAAGCAGTCTCCTGGTATTAATCAAATTGGTTCTGTCTGTTATAGCCTCTCCTTTTCTTGGAGGCGAAAACTTTAGAAAATAAACTGAACTATCACATGTATCTGTGTCAGCTGATTTCCTTCTAATCAAACAAGAGTGCAAAATATTTTACCTTGTTCGTGCTACATTATGGTATGTAAATTCCCTTATTTCTGCACTCAAACCTTTATCCATTTCCCCCAAAAAATAAAATATTGCCTCATATTTACTTATTTGTTTTGAAAGAAACGTTGATATAACACTGTCCCTTCTGATCTGAGAAGGGTTGCCAATTTGGATTCCCTGTTTTGAAAGAGAAGCCAGTCTGGAAGATTTTACCTGTTTCTTGCCCTTTTTTTTAAATCTGGAAATCTTTCTGCAGCAAAACAATACTATGTAGTTAAGCACAGTAGAAGGTTGATCAGTTTGAAGTACTGTGGCTGCTTTTTTTTGACATTTAATATATTTTTATTTTAAATTTGCTTCTTGCCTTTTCCTGGTTGGTATGTGTGAAAACGATTTGTTTTAAACATTTTCCACTGTGATGGACCTAAAGATCTCATAAATATTCATAGACCATGAATTCATAGACCGGACTACCTCAGCCACCCCAAGACATATTATCTAGTGCTTTAGAGGTCTAATTTTACACTGTCAAGAAACAGAGCTAGAAACTGTACCATTCAGGAGTTTTGCTAATGTTTTATCAACATTTTCCTGTTCTATATTTCACAATGCTTCCTTTTACCACGAGACAGAATTCTTCCCTAAGTTTCAGTGTTGAAATCCTAGTGGCAAGGAAGCCATTAAATGTAACCTTCACTTGTTCATCAGTTGAGTCTATTGTAATGAACTTTTTCACAGAAGACACTTGAATTGGTGGTCATGTTAGCATCTGATTTATCTGACAATCAGCCTTGTGTTGTTACTGGCATCTGAACCAATGTTATGCTTATTTTATGCAAGTGGCTGCATAGTGTTGAAGGGGCCCACTGAATTTTTGGTAGGCTTTATGAAGGTTACATACTTAAGAAAAACATTGAAAATGTAGTTTAATGAACTGGGTGATGCCCACACTTTAAGATTCATTGTTTTCTGCCTTTCCTATGTTCGCAAATACTGTGGCAGAAGAATATATGCTTTCTGAACAAGTAGATTTTTCTCCTAGACTAATGACCAGAAGAAGGGTTTTTTTTAAAAAAAAATCCTGAATTCTAGCAGCACTAGCACTGCCGCATTCCCCTACACTATTTGCTCATCTATTGGTAATCACAGATCCTTAAACCACCTATGATTGCTTAAAAATAATAGAAAAACAGGACTAGGAGGAACCTCCAGTGATCATTTAGTTCAGCCCCCTGCTTAAGGTAGAAACAGCTCTGTCTAAGCCATCCTAGATAGATGTTTTTGTAAGATGGATGACTGCTTGCACTGAGAGGAGGAGAAGGATGATTTCCCTGCACCGGAGTTGTTAGTAAGGAAGGGTTTTCTGCTTTGTTACTTAGTTTCCTAAAGTGCAATTCAGCCAGTCCCTCTCTACTTTTATATTGTGATAAATATAAATATTAAACACTAGAAAACACAATTTTTAAATGTTGATAACTTCCTTTTCCTCACTTTCAAACTTGCTTACCTGCTCTCATACTAACCCCTAGCAAATAACATTTCTGATTCTACTCTAGGGAATTTTGAGTTTAGAATGACTTGGCAACCAGCTATGTTTCTGGTGTTATTACTACGATATAAAACATCTTTTGGTCATCGTTCTCCAACTCTGGGGAATTCTGTTTCATTTTATGCTTAGGGGAAAGTCCAGCAGATAATTTGTTTTTTATGCTGGAATGAATGATTCTTTCTTTTATATTGAATATGACTTATAATGAATTGCAGGCACTGAAGTGTTCTTTCCCTCATTTCCCTGTAGAAACTGGTCCTGGCATTTAATTTTCTGATATTTTCTTTAAAAAGAAGGGGAAAAAATAAATATCATTCATAAGAAATGAAAAAACGATATGCCAATCATGCAGATTTTGCCTGACTGTTTCAAAGTCCTCAGACTCTATGAAGTTTCCATCACACCATAGATCCAGCAGGAATAACCCTTGGTGGTCCAATTCAAAGAGTATTTGGATCAGGTTAGAAGAGGCAGACCTTGTACAGCGCGAATAAAAGATTAACAAAATAACTGAGCAGAATTGAAGCAATATGTTCTCTAGGAAAGGGAGGACAGGACCACCAGAGACACCCGGTCCCGGATCTACCACCACCATAGCTGGATCATTACTCCTCTGATGAAGGAACTGGTAATTGCCTGGGAGTTTGAGTTCCCAACTGGAATTTATAGTATTGTCTCTTCTTTGGTGGTTGTCCAATATTACCTGGGCTACCGTTACTCCACTTTGGCTGCCTAAATCAGACCAGGGAGGATGAAAAAAAGAAAAGCCATTTTGTCTCAAATGCCAGCTAGTCATGTCACCAAAATTACACTACCATTCATAGTAGATTTGTTCAAATCTGTGATCCTCCATCTTTCTTAGGTATACTTTCAATAGTAAAATAGTTAAAAATGCCGACGGCTAAATAATAGGTAATGGACATGAATTGGCTGTTATCAGGCAAAGAGGTTAATAGTTAACATGTCCCAAAATTCTTTTCTTAGGCTTTCTGCAGATTCAGACATATATCACAACATAGGTTCCATTTATTTTAAATTGTAAACGACACTGCAGTGTCACATGTATTAAGCCCCCCCCCTGCACATTTCAAAATGGCCTTGCATGCACTTTAACTAAAGCCCATCAGGTGAGCTTTAGTTAAAGCATCCCATGGCCATTTTTAAGCGGCTGGGGGCTTAATACGCATGACGCTGTAGCACTTTAATTAGAGTGGCTGTCTGGGAACCATCCTAATTAAAACGCCCCTTCCCCCCCCAAGCATATATATAGGCAGCCTAAGAGCCTGTATCAGAAGGGTGAGATTTTGGAGACCATCTGAAAATATTGTCTGAACACACAGGTGGAAAAGCATATATAAAAGAACTTTAGAACTGTTATAATTAGAAATTTTTCAATCAACCAAAAACACCAAGTAGTAGAAAAATGTCTAATAACTATCAGCAACATGTGTAATTTACCCAGATATCAGCTTTTCCATGTGTAATAGAATGAGCTAGTAGTCGCTTATAGTATACAGAAATGTAGTGAACTGTTCTGCTGAAGAAGAAACAGAGAAAAATCCTCTTATGGCAACAGAGAAGAACTGTAAATCTTCCCTAAGTGCCTCAACTTTCAGCCTCAGAAAAACTGAATCGAGCCTACATAAATCCAATAAAGAAACTGCCAACTTCTTTACTAACTGAAATAAGCTCTTCAGAAAATGCAGGTAGATGAATTACATAAATTGTTCCCAAGCTCCTCCTCAGCACCCGCTCAAAAAAAAAAAGAAAAGAAAAGAATAATTGAGCGGAACATCTGTGAAGAAAAGGGAAGAGACAAATTGCAGCCTGTAAATTGATTCTTTCATAACTATTCTAGGAGCAGTCAAATTAAATACAAGTCACTGTGGTCAAGAATTATTTCCAACCATGCCTAAGTTATGGCCATTTCAGATACTGTGTTTTTGTAGCTAAACTTAGGAATTCATCAGTGTTATTACCGAGTTCATGTAATTATTAGCATAAATCTTCTGGACGCAGATGTCATTCTCTTGTGCCAGTCACATCAGGAATTTTAATTTTAAACTTTAGCTACCCATCTGTGTGTTGGAATGCCGCCAGGCAGTGAGGAAAGGGGATAACTATTCTGGTACTGTAGGTACCACCATATTTATTGGGTTCAGAGGCTTTTGGTGTGCTTTGCATTTAAAGGGCAGTTACAAGAGCTGCACAGGGCAGAAGTAGCAAACAGTGGTAGTAGCACCAGAGAAAGAAACCAGTGCTCCAGCAGAAGGCAGTGGTGCCTTCCATGCTGACAGAAAAAATGTGATGCCACTTGTCCTGGGTCACTGCTCACTGCTGTCATACCAAGGGGTGATGGGCCTGGAGCACCATGGGCACATCTACATGAGATGCTTTTAACTGCTCAGTAGCATAGTTTATTGCAAAGTAAGCATATGTGTCAGCTTGTTCACATGCTTACTATGCTGTAAACCTTGCTAATCGCAATTAAATTTGCTACCTGCAGATGAAAGTAGCAAATTTTCTTTTGATTAATAAAGAGCAGTTACAAGCAGTAGTGCTAATGGCAGTAAAGGGCTATTTCTGATTAATAGAAGGCAATAGTGCTCATGTAGATGACTGACTTGGAGCAAATCCCCTGCCCCAGCAGTAGGCAGCCCCTGGGGGCAGGGTATAATGTCCCAGCCCCAGTGAGGAGACAGTTGTCTCCTCACACCAGCCAGCCCCTGGGCAGCCCCTGGGGGAGCCTAGATCTCCCTCTGATGGTGGCAGGGGCCCAAATCTGCTTCCGCTTCCCTGCATGTGTATACGCCTGCCCAAGAGCATTTACTCGCAAGTAGTTCACTTGCTAGTAAACTGATCCCAGATCAAATGAACATAGACACACCCCATGAGAAGCAAATCTATAGGAGCATGCTGTTATTGTAGACATGAACAAATACTGATGAAAAATAAGTCTCCTTGGTGGTATGGTGTTAATCCGACTGCAGGGGGAGGTTATCCTTTCAGGTTTGGTTCCTCTTGGTCTTAAATTATATGTTACGTTTGCATTGGTTAATGCACAATTGATTAGGTGAAGTTTTTTGTTGCTTGGTTTTATACATGGTTACATAAATTCTTTGCTGATTGATAGAAGAGTTGCAGCCATGACATGATGGTCCAGCAACAATATGATAGGCAAATTGTTTATCTGCTATCAACTTCCCTCCCTTCTCCAGAGTTCTCTTTTAGAGCTCTGTTCTCAATTCTTAACATCCAGAGTGCTTTGTTTCCTTCCTCAAACCTGATGAATCATGCCTTGCATTCAAAAGCTTGTCTAACTGTATTCCAGCTCTGCTGATGGTCCAATAAAAGATATCACCCCCCAAAAAATCCTTCCCTCTTGCTGAATTGAGACATTTGATGAAAATGTGACAATAGTTATACTGCCAGCTGCAGACATTTGCATTTCAGTCAAGTAATTAGAACCCTCTGTAATGTAGAGTTTGTAGTTAAAGGTTGTAAGAAAACAGCAGAACATGATGCTTAGCTTTACCTTTAATGCCTTGAGGGTTAATTGTTTTATTGTCCTTCAAAAACTCTGCTTACAAAGATTGCTAGGAGTGTCACTCATTCTTTCTGGATAGAAATCTCAGAACAGTGAAGATTTTTTTAAAAATACAATAAGATGTAAATTCACCAGTTATGAAGTTATAGTTCATTTCTGTGCTAGATAGAGATAAAGGAGGCACAGTGAGGGTTTTTTTTACCTTTAAAATGTGGCTAGTGAAGGAATAAAATGTTTTAAAGATTCTGAATATAAAAGTGATGGCTTGTTTTAAATAGGAAAACTCAAATCATTCCATTTAAATATCTGGGAGTTATACTCAATGTTTGTGTACTCTACTCAGATCTCAGACAGAACTATCCTAAGTTCAATGTTCATTTCGGAAAAAAGCTAAAGGGAATAGGTTACATTTTTTAAAGAATTGCTTTGTCTTCTCGCTGTCACTAATGCAAGCCAACTTTGGTACAGATGAAACCATGTACAGCATCATCAGACTTTAAATTAATTAGCTTTTAGAATTGTATTGATTAACTCTGACAAAGCAAAACTAAACAAATCACCACACGTTCATTTTGGAAATGAACAATTATAGGAGCTACATATTTATACATACAGTCACAGCCCAATCCTGTGCAATCAAAGATGAAACTTGCATTGCTTTCAGCAGCATGCAGATTCAGGTGCTTAAACCATATTAGTCTGAATTATTACCTACAAACAAGTAAGTATTTTGGTGAGAGAAAATAGCACTGCTATGAATTATGTTTTTAATACTCCTCAAAAAGGTGTAATTGTAGGGCTGATGTTGCAATAAAGTCGTGTCACTTAAAGATGCTTATAATTTATCTTTGTCGTTCTGCTTTGGGCATGTCTATCTGTCAAATAGATATATTACTAAAATAGGACATGCTAATTTATGTGAATATCCCAGGAGACACTGGCTGAATCCAGATAACTGAAGTTTAGGATAATCAAGGGAGTTTTCAATGTAATTACAACATAGAAGTGTGGTGGCCCTGCTTCTGGATAAAGGAAAGTTTTGGCTAATTGAAGTAGTAAAATATAACATATTAAGAATATAATGATCTTCTGTTAGCATTTGTGTCTGTTTAGGCTGATGTACACATTAATAGTGATGGTACAATTGCCATTCTGACTAGTACACTGAATAAGAAATAATTATCTTTTGTGCATGAAGACAATTTACACTTAATGTCGAAGTTGTATTCAAAATGAATGAAAAAGAGGAATCCTTGAAATCTGACTTAATTACTTAAATTAAGAAATCCAGTGCAAGAGATGAAGCTCAAAGGTAAGTTGATACAATGTTCTCTCTTGCAGGCCATTAAAAACATTTCTGGTCTCATGGCCAGAGACAAAATTTTGCAGCAAAATCTTGTTTTAATGCAATTGAATTGTAATGTTTTGCTACAGGGAAAAATAGGGACAAATGATGTTTTTGCTACAGGAAAAGAAAATAGTTGAGGAAAATAATATCCAGTAGTTGTTAAAGAGCTACACATTAAACAGCCCAATGCATTCAGCAACAGCATGTGGTTCTAAAAATTGCTGTGATTTCATGAAATACCAATGAAGTAAACAAACATCCTTTTTTCCTACCTTGACCTTAATCCACATTTTTTAGCTCTTACACACACTGTGTGTTCATGGTTGAATGTGATTTATTTACATGTTCTGTGCAAAGTAAGAAGCCATCTTTAGGGTAAAACCAGAGCTAGTATTGTCTTGCATAGAATGACTCAAACAAAGCCTAAAATCTAAAGCTGAGGGTAATTTCCAAAGCTCATAGGTCAGAGATAGGCATCCTCCAACACGTGCACCAATTAGTGGCACACAGAGGCATTTTTCTCCACTAGCTAGACATTGTGCAAGGAAATTGTTTAAAAAAAATTTTTTTTTTAAGCTGCTGCTCTGGGCTCTCTAGAGCAGCCACAGGTCCCAGAGCTGCAGCAGGCACCAGGGGCAGAGTCAGGAGAACACAGGCGGGGGCGGTGTCTGCTAACCCTGTCCTTGGGCTGCGCCCTCCAGCCTGGCTTGGCTGCTAGAGGGGAGCTGCAGGTGAGCGAGGCCAGGGCCAGGGTCCAGATAGGCTCTGTGGAGGGCTACTGTGCTGGAGGCTCCTGGCCAGCTAGGCCCTGAACACTGCCTGTAGCAGCTGTCCCCAAGGCCTGTGCGGCTCCTATGGTGAGGCCCCATGGCTAGACCCTTGCACTGGGGGCAGCTCTGCCTCGCATGCACTGTGCCTCAGGGAGGCTGACCCCAGAGCCAGAAACACCCTCTAAGACTGGCATCCTGCCCCCTGGCCAGGCAGCATCCCCTTGTGGGCTGGGTTGGGCTGGGCTGGGCCTCACCTTGGATAGCACTGGGTGCCCCCAGCCACCTGTCACAGCCTGTACCCACAGAGCCTTGGGGCAGCCCCTGCTTCCCACCTGGCCCTAGCTCTCCTCCAGCTGCCACCTTCCCAAGGGTCCGGCCAGGCCAACATGCCCATATTACCTCCCCCCGCACCTGCTTCTTCCCATGCTGCCTGGACCCTACCGTGAGCATAGAGACCCAGCACTAGGTGCCCAGTATTCCCCCCGGCCTAGGGCTTGCCCGCCTGCTGGGAGCTTCCAGCACAGCAGCCCCCCACAGCGCCTGCCTGGGCCCTGACCTTGCCCACCCACAGCTCCCCTCCAGGGGCTGGACCCAGGTAGGCAGTGTGGAGGACCATTGTGTGTGAGGGTCCTGGCTGGCTTGGCCCCAAGCACTGCCTTTGGCACCACTTCCTAGGGCCTGGGGGAGGCTCCCATGGCTGGGCCCTTGCACTGAAGGCAGCTCTGCCCCACTCATGCTGTGCCCAGTGCACAGGGAGGCTGAGCCCAGAGCTGGGAGCCCCCTGCACCCAATGTCTTGCCCTGGCCAGGCAGTGTCCTCTCACAGGCAGGGCAGGGCAGTTGCAGCCCATCCCTACAGAGCTGTGTGGGCCAGGCCAGGTGGCACTTCAGTTGCCACCCACTGGGTTCCTGCCTGCCCACCATGGCCCACGTGTGCAGAGCCCCAGGGCATCCCATGCTTTCTGCCTGGCCCCTGCTCTTCTCCAGCTACTGCCTCCCTGAGGACCTGGCCAAACTGGCCCAGCCACAGCCCCTCCCCCTGCAGCTGATTTTCCCCATGCTGCCCAGACCCTGCCCCAAGTACCCAGCCCCAGTGCTCAGTGCATTGGGGCTGCCCCACCCCAGCTGGGCCCTTCCTTCCAGCCCTGGGCCCAGGCTCCCCCCACTCTAGGACCATCACTGCCTCCCTCTGTCAGACACTGCCCTGAACCAGCAGTCCCAAGCCATGGCCAGTAGCAGTGGGAGATGTGGACAGTGAGGGACTCACCCTCTTTCTTTTTTTAATTTTTTACTTTCTTTTTCTTTCTTTTTTCTTCTTTTTCTTCTTGCTCTTTCTTTCTCTTTTCTCTCTTTTCTGTTTCCTTCTTTCTCTCCTTTTTTCCTTCTCCTCTTTTTCTCTCCCTTTTCTTTTTCTTTTATCTCATTGTTCTTTTTTCTCTCTCCCTCTTTCTCTTTTTTCTCCTCTCCTCTTTTCTCTCCTTTTTTCCTATTTCTTCTTTTTTCTCTGCTTTTCCTTTCTCTTCTTTCTTTTAAATTTTTCTCTTTCTTTTTCCCTTTTTTTTTCTCTTTCCAGCTTTTTTCTCTCTCCTTTTTCACTTCTTTCTCTCTTTCTCTCTCTCTTTTCTCCCTCTTATTGCAATATGCTTAACAAAAAAAGAATACACAAGAACAAAGGTAGTATCTGGAATTTTATTTATTATTACCAGGTTTAGAATGTTTAGAAAACCCCACAGAATGTTTACTGCGGGGGGGGAAAAAAAGCAACATTTGTGATTGTTAACTACATTAATATGCAATGCATCCTGCCATGTACCCCCTGCTCTGGTTTTGCTTTTCTGGCGTGCTGGCACCTTACAAGATAGACATGGTGGGGTTTTTGGCACTCCGACCAAGTAGAGTTTTGTGGAGCCACACCCAAAAGATATTTTGTCCTCTAGAAATAGACATGTTTAACTTGATTCACAGCTGGAGATATTAGAATCATAGAAAATTACGGTTGGAAGGGACCTCAGGAGGTCAGCTAGTCCAACACCGTGCTCAAAGCAGGACCATCCCCACCTAGATCATCCCAGCCAAGCCTTTGTCTAGCTAGGTCTTAAAAACCTCCAAGGATGGAGCTTCCATCCCCTGTCTGAGTAACCTGTTCCAGTGTTTTACTGCCCTCCTAGTGAGAGAGCTTTTCCTAATACCTAACCTAAACTTCTATTGCTGCAACTTGAGACCATTGCTCCTTGTTCTATTATCTGCCACCACTGAGAACAGTCCAGCTGCAGCCTCTTTGGAACCCCCCCCTTCAGGTAGTTGAAGGCTGCTATTAAAGCCCCTCTCAGACTAAATAAGCCTAATTCCCTCAACCAGTTCCCTCAACCCTCAACCTTGTCTCGTAAGTCATATGCCCCAGCCTCCTAACGATTTTCATTGCCCTCTGTTGGATTCTCCCATTTGTCCACATCCTTTCTGTAGTGGGAGGCCCAAAACTGGACACCAGTTCCCCAGATGTGGCCTCACCAGTGCTGAATAGCGGGGAATAATCACTTCCCCTGATCTGCTGGCAACACTCCTACCAGTGCAGCCCAGGATGCTATTACCCTGCTTGGCAACAAGAGCACACAGTTGACTCATAGTCATCTTATTGTTTACTGTAATCCCCAGGTCCTTTTCTGCAGAGCTGCTGCCTAACCAGTTAGTCCCCAGCCTGTACCAGTGCATGGGCTTGTTCCTTCCTAAGTGCAGGACTTTGCACTTGTCTTTATTGAACCTCATGAGATTTCTTTTGGTCCAGTCTTCCAATTTGTCTAGGTGTCTTTGAATCCGAACCCTTCCTTTCAGTATATCTACTACTCCCCCCAGCTTGGTGTCATCTGCAAACTTGCTGAGGGTGCACTCCATCCCAACTTCCAGGTCACTGATGAAGATGCCTTATATATAAAGCTAAATAAAACATAGTACAAAGTACTGAATGACTGGATTATTTAAAAACTGTTTGTTTTGTTTTTGTATTTATTTTGGTGGGGTGGGACTTAAATCTCTCAGGGAGTCTTATTGGTGTTCAAGTTTTATAACAGAGGTGACTGTGAAGCCTACTAATGCGTATTATATCTTAATCTAGTTCAGAAGTACAAAAGTAATTTCCCACCTCGCCTTGCTTCTATGACAACAATTCAAAATGCTGGGATTGGGTTCTAGTTACTTAGTTCAGTCGCAAACAGTTAAAGGGCAGAACTTTCCAGTAAAGAATCTTTAGTTGTGTAAGAGTTTTTCACAAGAGATTTGGCAGAGCTCATTGTTGTTTGCTTTTAAGATATAAGTCTGCTATTTTATCAGATTTCATACTCATTCCTGTTTTGGACCCCTTGCTTTCTTTCAACTTTGCTCTCACCCTTTATTTATACATAATATTTATAAATAATATAAAATAGCATAGCAATCAAATTTTGAACACTGTTGGTATTTCCAAGAAGAATTTCCAGAGTCCCAGAGAGAATTTGCTAGTATCATCAGGGTAAAAAAGCTTTTTTCGTTAATAATGTTAAATAATGTATACACTTAAATCAGATAAAGATCAACTTGTTAATAGAACATCTACTACGACAGTGGTTTTGAAACTTTTCTGTCTGCAAACCCCTTTACCTGCAAAACATATTGCTGCTTGTACCTTCAACACAGCCAGATCCGGGGGGAGGGGAAGAAGGACTTTACTACTGGCAAAGGGCAATGCATGTTGGGAAATACCATCCATCAGAGAAGGGATTCCCCATGTTGATGGAGCGTGGTGCATGCTGAGACCTATCACACAGGTCACATGCAGGGGAACAAGCCACATCCTGTTCTCAAGCACTGCTCCTATACCCCACAATCCAGAGCCAGGCACCCACTGTTCTTGGTACCTGCTGCCATCTCCAGTGCTGCCACACAATGCAGGACAGCCAAATGGCAGATCCCTGTGAAGAAGAGCCAGCACTGAAGTGTTGGGCCATACCTCTGCATGCATGGCAAGCTTTGTACCCCACTGCAGCTGCTGCATGGTATTTATATGCTCAGCAGAAACCAAGGCATCACCTGCTCCCTTCCCACAGCACGGCACCGTGTGACACAGTGTAGGAGGTGGAAGGGGAGCCGTTTAAGGTCAGCCTCTGATTAGTTGAATGAGCTTTTCTTCATCCTGTTTGGGAGAAGAAGGCTCAGTTTCACTTTTCTTGGCTGCTTGGATAGTGGGAGAAGGGCAAAAGCTGTATTGTTCTAGACTCTACTAAATTATGGATGCTGATTCCATCAGGTTTTTGCCTTCCTCTGTAGCAGGAAGGAGCATGGGTCTCTTCCTTTGATCTCTCAAGTAGCAGCAGGGTGTTGGCTGCTGCGGTCCCACTGCTTCACCTGTGGCAGGTTAGGGAATTATGTCTCGTGGTTGTGTTAGGATTGACTTATGTAACTTTGCCAATAGGTTAGATAGTGGATTTGTATAGGATGGTTTGGTTAGAGATGACCCTCCCTCATGCAGGCGGTTGGATTAAATAAGCTCTGGAGGTCCCTTTCAGCCCTACTTCTCCATGATTCTTCTATGACTTTTATGCTTATTAAAATGTAGGTACAGCGTCACCCTGGGAATATGCATACCCCAGTTTCAAAACCACTGTGTTAGAACACATGGACTTCCCACACAAACACACTACAGTGCTAGGAAAGAGTAGAGAAAAACAGCTGTTTTTAAGGGAAAAAAACTTAGTTGCGGTTGTTGTTCTGCTGGCTGGTTGATTGTGATGTGTTTTATTGGTTTATTTCAGTATCTTGTAAAAGTATGAAATATTTTTCCCCTGAAGGTCCTACAAATTTTTCTTGCTTTTTGTCCCAAGATTGTGCTTGATCACTTAAGTATCTGAAATGTTAATTGTTATTTTTCCAAGAAGGAGGAGGGGCTTTGAATCTGTACATTGTTTTTTCAATGCTCTTTTGTGTCTTGATTTACTTGCAGACATTTCAGCAATCTTCTCTACAGCAGAAAACTAAAAAGAAAAACAAAGGTAAATAATGAATAAGAACTTTTTGATATAATGGTAGGAAATAAAACTGAATATTATTGTCTATAATAGTGTAATATTTTAAAGATGATGATGTGTTAGCCAACTAAATGTGTTCATTTGACAGAACTGTTCATCCATTATTAATATTGTCTCATTCTCTCCTTGTGCTTCTCTGTCTATATCCAACTGTTGTCTGTTGTGTTATACTTAGAGTGTATCTTCTTGGGGACTGGGATCATCTTTTTGCCCTCTTTGTGCAATGCTTAATTATACATGGGCTCCTGGTCCACAGCTAGGACACCTAAGTGATGTGGTAGTCTACATAATAATTATGAATTGCCCTTCTTTGGTTCAAAACACTTTCAGCAGTCTTTTGTAAGGGTATGGATGTACTACTGAACGGCAGCATGATCCTTTATGTAGGTTTTCATGGCCCCTTCAAATACTTGTAAAGATCATCAGGTCATAGGAAAGTACAGCTGGAAGAGACTCCATGAGGTCCTCTAGTCTAGCTCCCTACTCAAAACAGGATCATCCCTGACTAAAACTTAGCAGCCAAGTTCATGTCCAACCTGCTCTTGAAAATTTCCAGAGATGGAGATTCTACAGCTTCTCTAGGCAACCTGTTCCAGTACTTAACCATCAGCAGAGTCATCAAGTTCTCCCTAATCTCCACTATACATTTCCTTTGCTGCAGTTTAAGGTTATTGCTGCTAGCCTGATCCCCTACAGCCACAGGCAAAAGTCTGTCTCTGTAATCTCCTTTTAGGTATTTAAATGTTGCTATCAAATCTTCCCTCAGACTTCTCTTCTTCAGACTAAATAATCCTAGTTCTTTCTGCCTTTCCTCATAAGTCACACTTCCCACTCACCTGACATTTTTGTTGCTGTTTGCTGGACTCTTTCTAATCTGTCCACATCTTTCTTTAAGGGTTAGGCCTAAAATTGGACGCAGAACTTCATGTGAGGAGGCTTCATTAGTGCCAAGTAGAACAGAAGAAGCACTTCTGATTTGCACATTACACTTTTTGTTAGTTAAACCCAGTATTCTGTTGGCTTTTTTTGCCACAAGAGCATACTGTTGGCCATGGGCAGATCTAAGATGTCATGAAGTGGGGTGCAGCACACTGCATCGCACACCATGGGAGGATATGGGGGTAAGGCATGGCTGGAATCTGGACAGGTAGCAGGTACATGACAAAGGAACCCATTACCACTGCTGCTGCTACAGTCCCCAGCTCAGCCCAGGCATGGGGGGAGCCCCAGAGCCACTTCTACTCTGCTCCAGTCAGGGGCTGTGAGAAGTGGCTGCACAGGGTAAAACTCTTGGCTGGGGATAGCATGGCAGTGCACAGGATCCTTCTTCCGGTGTCTGCTCTCTGCCCATTCTCCCTCAAATGTCCCCCACTGCTGGAAGGAGGAACGCATGTATCAGCACTGCTGTTCCTGGATGAGTGACTGGAGTAGTGCAGGAGTCACTCAATGGGCCCTACCCATGCCTGTGTCAGTGGTGGAGGATGGGTTCATCACAGTGGAGGACCAGTTAGAAGAAGAGGAAATCTGCCTTCTGCCACTGCTGTTCCCAGAAGAGCCCAGCACCCCATGCAGCTGCTTCCTGCAGCCTTTGGCTGCACTGGGGCAAGAGTAGCTCTGGGCCCAGGAATAGTATTGGCACTGAAAGGGGCATACAGCCACACCCCTTCATCCTGCCCTGGAACCACCCCTGCTGCTGGCTCCTACTTAGTTTATGCTCCATTGTAACCCCTAGGTCCTTCACAGCTGAAGGACCTGTAAAATTATCCTTCACTGAATACCGTTATTAGAAAAAAAGGACATTTTACTTTGTAATTATTATAAGTTCCCCTGCCTGTATGTGCATTTGTTTATATTTGCTCATTTGTTTGTATATGTTATGCAATGAACTATCAGAATGTACAGAAACATCAAAACCAAGTTATCTTATTTTTGTACACATTGTCTTCCTATCCTATATAACCTCTCTTCTGTTGTCTACTGCATTTTCTTTGATACATAGATTAGTTTACTGTAGGCTAGGAAGTGTGTCTGTTTTCCTTGCTGTATACTGCTCTCCTTGTTTAGTATTATAATGTTAGAGAAATTGATTTTGAAATGTTATATTAATTTTTGTAAAGAGATCAATCCTTTTAGACAAACTGAACATTCCTGACTAGTTCATTAAATGCATAACAAAAGCCCTTTCGTATGTGCTCCTTTTAACTGTTGGCATTTATAGCTCCCATACCTGGTAAGAGCAAAAGGCGGATTTCCTGTAAAGATCTGGGCCGTGGGGACTGTGAAGGCTGGCTTTGGAAAAAGAAAGATGCCAAGAGTTATTTTTCCCAGAAGTGGAAGAAATATTGGTTTGTTCTGAAGGATACTTCTTTATACTGGTATATGAATGAGGAGGTAAGAATAGAAGATGTTTTTCATTTATGGTGTGTAATGCCAGTGAGTCTCAAGTAGTACTGTTGTCATCAGTTATTTATATTCACCCAAATTATTATTCTGGAATTAACAGAACATGTAGGATGATGTTAATCATTCACAGGAATTTGCATGGTAGCATAAAGAGGGCAACCAGGGTGCCAACACTGTAGAGGCCATTAAAATATCCATATGAAACCCCCTGATGCTGCTCAAAGTGTCCAGTGCTGCCTCATGTGCCCAGGGCACTCAGACATCCAGTTATGCCTCTGAGGCCCCTGGTAGACATTGCAGTTAAGAAGTAATTAACCTATTAGGAGTTCGTGTCATGACAAAATGGGAAACCAGCCACAAAAGTATTCTGTAACAATTTTGTGGCTTGGTTCCATTGCACCTTAAATTAATGTGCATCAGGATAACCAGAGCCAGCTTAAGATGCCAGTGCAGTCCTCTGTCTGGGACCAACTATCAGTTGATTATCAGTTCCAGCCCCAGGACCACACAGGAGTCTGGAATTGGATCCAGTGAAGTCCAGGGTCTGGGACCAGCAATCAACTGATTGTCCCAGCTGACAACACTGGAGTTTGGGACTGGCCTGCCCTAATAGTCAGGGAGTCTGGAATTGGTTCTGGTGTGGTCTTAGAGCTAGGACTGACGATCAGGTGATTGTCCCAGCTCTAGGATGGCACAGGAATCTTGAACCGGCTACAGCACAATCCCAGGGCTAGGACCTGCAGTTGTCTGTCGGAACTCCAAGGCTATTCAGGGATTTTGAACCAGCACTGGTGTGGTCCTAGGGCTGGATCTTTGAGACTGAAAATCAGTCCTGGGGCTATCCAGGAGTCTCAAGGGGTCCCAGTGCAGCCCTGGGATTGCACAGGAGTCTTAAACAGCTGATTGTTGGTCCCAACCCAGATGCCACTCCAGTTCAGTTTGGCTGCAGGTACCCAGTTTTCAACTTGCCATTGCAACTTGCCTGGGTTCCTCCTGAAGGGACAAGTAGTAATGGTGCCATTGGATATGATCTCAGAATGGTGTGTCCTGCCATACGTCTGTAGCATAGCAGGAGTTATGATTGTTGGGATCAGGGATTTGATCCCATTATATCATTAAATGAATGTGTGCCAGGGGCCTGAGTTTTCAGGATATGGCCTTTAAAATTTGCCTTTTTAGCATAAGGAACAACTGCTCATCTCAATATTACCCTAAGCTCACAGTCTTTCACAGTTTCCATTTTCTCATTACTCAAAATTAGAAAAGAAAAGTTCGTCTTGTATCCCTATCATTATAAGCTAGAGATGGGATTACAGTCTTCATTTTATGTACCATTAAAAGTGCCTTATTTAGTTGTAATCATTGAAATCAATGACAGTTCCTGAAGCCCTACATTTACTCAAAACTGGCTTGTTTTTCAATCAGGTTCTATTCTAATGTGTTGTATTTTGATTTTAATTATGATTTAGGTGCTAAATTATATACTCTGTGCTTTCCAAAACAACCATTTGGCTGCCTAAGGTCCCATTTCTGTAAATCATTCCACAGAAGTGCAAATCTGGCTGATTTGTATTATTTACATACTTCTTCCCATTGCAGCTCTAGCTCTGGCTGGGGTGCCAGTCTGGCCTGTGGAAGAGAGCACAGAGCACATGCTACCTTGTGTTCCTGTCTGGCCATGTAATGGTGGCAGCAGCTTCAGCCCTCGTGCCAAGCCCAGAGCTAGTGTCACCGCTGCCACTGCATGGCCAGTCAGGGGATGGAAGCAGCCTGTGCTCCATGCTCCCTGCACTAGGTGCAAGCAGTGTCCCAGCTGGAGCTGAAACAGGAAGTTAAGTAGTGGCAAGGGGGGCAGGAGACTGGAGCAGGCAGTGACAGTTGCTCGACTCTGACCCCGTGCTCAGCCACTGCCACTACCCTCCTCCCTCCCCTCTCCTCCCCCCTATTTGTACTCAGATTTAAGATGAAGGTCTTTAACCCCCATGTTGAACGGGAAAACTTCTGTTCTGGATTCAAGTAAATCCAATAATTAGTACTTAATAAAAAATTGCATCTGTTTCAATCTGGATACCACCCAGAGCACTGAAGAGCTAAAGGCATCTCAAAGTACTATATAAAATTGAGTCCCCCTGCCTGACCACCCTCCTCCCATTCCCCCAGCCCCTTGCAAGTTGGAACTCTGCCAGCCTGCAGAGACCTCTTTGCAAAAATGGAAAATCCATGCATTTCTCCATTAAAATGAGAAATCTGCATTTTTCTCAGTAAAAATAGAAAAACAGTGGGGGGTGGGGTTCTGTTTTCCCATGGGAACCGGATAACCTGGATCCTTGTTGATAAGTATCCCAAACAATAAAAATGAAGAGCATGCTGCTATGAAAATATAACTGTATAAATGGTAGACCTGGGAATGAACACAAACAAATGGAAAGACAATCATAGAAAATGAGGGTTGGAAGGGACCTCAGGAGGTCATCTAGTCCAACCCCGTGCTCCGAGCAGACCCATCCCCAGCTAGACCATTCCATCCAACACTTTGTCTCCCAGGTCTTAAAAACTTCTAAGGATGGAGATTTGCACAACCTTTCCGGGTAGCCTGCTCCAGTGTTTTATTACTCTCTTAATTCAGTAGGCTGGAAGAACTCATACTTGGATTAGGTCATGAAAATCAAGAACATAGGTGGATTGGAGACCAAAATAATCAGGGAAGCCATAAGGCAAGGATGGCTTGCCACACATACAAAAGAGACTATATAAGACTATATATTTTTTCCATACACTCAGTAATCTGAGTAACATCTGGAACTGTCTCCACAGGATGAAAAAGCAGAAGGATTCATCAGCCTACCTGAATTTAAAATTGATAGAGCCAGTGAATGCCGCAAGAAATAGTAAGTGCGTTTAAAATTATACAGTACAATGAAAAGAGAAAAAAGGAAGAACCCTTTAAGGGGTGAATTTTTCCTGATTCATAACCATATGGGATTTTCTTCTAAAGCTGATTATTTATATCAGTAAAATTTCTTTGCATTGGTTAGATTCTGCAATAAAAATCAAACATTTAAGTGCACAGTAGCTATCTGAAGTTTGCTTTAAAGGTATTGATGGCTTTTCTGTAAATATGGAGCTGTAGTTTTGTGTAATTATTTTAATATCAATAGCAGTGTATTTGCAAGAAACAGGTTAATGGGAGTTTATTGTCATTCTCAAGTAAGCATTTCAGATATAATATTAATGAAAGGCCTTTAGAGGAAATGTTCAAATCCATGTCAGGCACAAATCTTAACTTTTTTCAAGACTAACTAGAGAAGTTTTCAAAATTCAGGCTGCAGCTGTCTGTTGGCATTAAAAGTTTGTCCTGACTTAGAGGAAACTAACTGAAGTCAATAGTTCAGCACCTACTTATCTGCACTTGGAATCTGGCCTGAAGCTCTGAAATGACTTTCTCTCTAGTTTATGCTTTTGGTGTATATATGTATCTGTTTTTCCATGAGTATGCATGTACCTATACGTGTTCAGGATCATTACCACTGAAATCTTTGTGCATTGCTTGCTAAATGGAATTTTTCATGTTTGTTCTTTCTCTTTTTCTTTAACATTCAGCTGACATCATTGTCACTGTCGGTGACTTTCAAATTTTTTTTTTTTTAAAGCATGTTTTTCTCCTTTCAAGTTTTCCAAGTGTGATTGAAATAGTGTAAACTGCTGAAAAAGTAATCATTGCCTGTGATGATTTGCATTCTCATTTAAAAAAGAAACTAATTCTTTTCCTTTTAGTTTAAGCTTCCTTAAATAACAAAGAAAAATAAAAATATTTTTAATAAAAAAATTATATTTTTAAATAAAACTATAAAGAATGTGTTGAAAATAAAACTGTATGTTATATTTTTGTTTTTTCCTGTATTTGTTTTTTCATGAATGCAATATACACCTGGCTATGCTTTATTTAATCTCTTGTTTGTGAAACGGCATTGCTGATGATTTCCACTAATCCCTGATAATTTCAGTTCATTTAAATTTTTCACTCTGTGTGCTTGCTACAGGATAGTAGAACAAATAAGGTTATTAATTTTTTTTGACTGAATGGGAAATAAAGCAAATAAGGTAGCTAAAAATTAGATGACAGATGTTACAACAATTTTACTGAAGTCAAGTTTTGGGTCTCAACAACTTGATTATATCTTTTTTTTAACAGAACAGATGCTGCTAAACATCTGTTCTCACTTGTGTAACATTGTGATGTACTAACACATAGAAAAATCCTTTTCCTCTCTCTTTACAAGTTGCTTTCCCTGCTTTTTGTTAATAGTTAAAGATATTTAAAGACCAGATGTTTTTTACAAAAATTGTTCTTTCTTACAAATAAGGACAAAGCACTGAATATAAAATACTGTTTTCTTTTAAAATTTGAGTTTGCTCAGCACTTTTGCTTATTTTAAAATGGTCTTTAAGCCAGTTTTTTAAGTATTTCTCTATTGTAAATTAATATAGCTTTGACATATGTATCCATGTATTTTTTACTTATTAAAATTATATTCATAGTTTCATAGTTTCATAGTAGCTAGAGTCGGAAGGGACCTAGGTAGATCATCTAGTCCGACCCCCTGCCTT
>NW_017728906.1:60417865-60472558 GCF_001723895.1 Crocodylus porosus | reverse complement strand
CAGGGTCCTAAGGCGGATACCTACAGGACAGGTGCAGGAGTCCCCAGTCCCTGCCCCCCCAGACCTTGCCGGGCAGTTCCCGCAGGCCAGGGGGTTGTAGGACGGCAGCCCCCCCGAGGGCTCCGTCTGGGTGGAGGCCTCGGACAAGTCCCGGGAAGGCTGCGCCCCCCGGGCAGGGGCCCTGGCATAAAATACTTTGCCTAAAATTGCTTTTAGTAATTTATCCTACATAATATATCATATATTAAAAAACTGTTAACATTCAGTCATGTTGATTACTGTGGCAGGAAGGAACAATGACATGCTATTGCCCATCATTCTCAATGACCTCAAAAACACCTTGTTGATGTGCTACTGCTTATCAAAAATCAATCACCCCATCACATTTTTCTATTTGATTTTCTTTTGTTAGAGCTAAAGTGAATACTGAAGGCACTGACATTTTGAAAAGTTGTAGGGACTGAGATGTTCTGCCATATCAAGTAAATATTTCAATCAATATTCTGCCTAGAAACACTTTTAACACTTCCACCCATGCACACACAATTGTCTAACAGTTCCTTAACACCCATTATGGAAATGCGTGTTGTACTGACTCTTTCTACTTTTGTTTGTAGGCAGATCATACTTGTCTTTATAATCAGAGACAGCTAGATGGATCCTAAAAGTTATGAGATTTTCCAGAATGTCCTTTGTTTTCCTAATCAACTAAGCAAGTCTCAATTCATTAAGTAACTTGAGTGCCTATCTAAACCTTGAAAAGGAAAGGTCATATGATTACTGTGTATATTATTGTATTTTTTTCTCCCCCACAGTGCATTCAAAGCCTGCCATCCTAAGATCAAAAGTTTTTATTTTGCTGCTGAACATCTGGATGACATGAACAGGTAACAAAACCCAATGCAACTGTATAAAAAACCACTCTTGAGTATAATGCTTTACTCTGAAGGGCATGATAACATGTTATAGAGTTGTCTTCATTTTAATGTTAAGTCTGAGGTGCATATAGGGCATTTTATTTCTTTCAGATGAAATCATATTTTAAATATTTATTTGATGCCAAAATGGTCTCACAGATCTTATTGAAACTTTTAAAAACAAATTCACCTTTGAGATTAAATAGATCTTCACAATTGTCAACCAAATAGGAAGGTTCAAAGAAGTAAAACCAAGGTTTTCATCAATATTTCTTTGAAGCAATGCCAACAGTGATTATGTTTTCATACACCATGGCTAAAGAAAGCAGAACTCTTCAGGTTTTCTGTTCAGAAGATAAAGTAACTAATGTTATTGTAAAAATGCTACTTTGGGGCCTGATCCAGCATAGGTGGTGAGGGCCCACAACTGAGAGCTTAGCATTTAACAATAGTCAAAAATCACTCTTTGCAGTGGGCCAACTCAAGGCTTAAGCTCTCTTAACTCTTCAAAATCCCATTTTGAAAAGCTGAATACTTTAACTGGGAGAGTGATACTGTCCTGATCACACAGGAAGAAAGGGTAGATGCAAGGGATATGATTTAGGCTTTATTCATTGTTGGAAACCACCGTATATGGAGGTTGAGAGGCTGGGAAAAGGGAGTTGGAATTTTTGTCCACTTCTGTGATCTTATTAAATGCTTTAATTTTCAGAAAGATTTAAGCAAGGTATACCTTAACTTGTTTGAATGGACAGTATGAAAACACTGGGATTTCTATGTCTATTTATGTGTTTACTACTGTATCTTTTTTATTTTCCCCAAACATCAAATGGAATCCATTTATTATGACAAATATAATGGAAGCCAAATATATAGTAAAAGAAACTGAATTAAAGTTTCCCATCTTAAGTTGAGAATCCTGCTCCCTTGGGCTTATGTGTGAAGACAACGTTGACAAGTAAGATGATGAATACCTTTCTAAATTAAATATAAAAGACAAGCAAAGACAATCCATGTAACCAGCTCATAAATACTTTAGTAATGTTGACACCTTTAATATATTTGCCATGTTCAGCTGCTTTTTGGCAACTCAGTTTCAGAAAATTTCCATTTCTCGCTGATGACTTTTGACCAGAAAGTAAATTAGTTTTATATTTACCATTATTTTTATTCAAATATAGGTATCTGGTAAAGTTTTCAAAAGCAGCTATGTCAGTTGTGAGCTTTTGAAAGTGTTTTGCAATCAGAGGGACTTTGAAACCTTATTCTTTGTAAAGTTTTTGCATTTGGTTGACAGTTATACAATTCTGCTAGATAGACTAGTCACTAAGAATGCAGTTCACTAAAAATTGAACCAAATGTCCTCTGCAATAATGAAATTCTATCCTGACCATTCTAAAAATACTGTGAGATTAAACACAAGTTAAATTTACACCGCTAAACCAGCATTGTGTGAAGAGGTGCCCTGTCTCTGAGGTTAAAAGTATATGCTATGCCAAATAGATCACAAAATTAAATAATGCATTAAAAAGTAAAAAAATAAATTAAAAAATGTTTAAATGGTCTTGGACTAATATTAGTAATTTAATTTACTTCTCTTTTTCAAACTTTCCATCATAATTGACTTCTTTACATTTTAGTTCATAAAAAAAAATTAGACTGAAATCTGCTCTCATCTTTTTACACATTTAAATACAAACTATCGTCACCAAGTTCCATAAAGTTGGTTAATAAAATACAGAGCTAGTATATGAAAGTAGTTGCCATTTAATAACAAGTTTCACATCCTGCACTAGCCCTGCTATGTGAAGATATTCTGAAACATTTTTATTAAAAGAAAAAAGATTCAGTCATTTCTGTTCATTCGTCTTGTCAAGTATCTGACATGTGCTTTTATTATACATTATGCAGTACTTTTCAGCACAGTTTGTACCATGTACTTCAGGCAGAGAAAAGTAAGTAGGAAATGCCTAAAAACATAGCTTTACTGAATACTAGGAACAGTTAAATTTCAACATCAATTATTTGATTAAGCATTTTTAGTGGTTAAAGATATGTACATGAACATGGTACATGAATAATATGTGCATTTATGCATACATACTCCTATGCCTACAAAATATGCATGTTAGAATGCATACAGGCAGTCCTCGACTTACGACTTCGAGTTATGACAAACGGCACTTACAACCTTTATAAATTTCCATGCTGTTTCAAGGTTCCAATGTGGGTTTTGAATTTATGACCCTCAACACAGCTGCTTCTAGCTCATAGATCCCTTGTGGTGGTGGGGAGAAGGGAGGGAAGGGCCATGGAAGGGCAGATCAATGTCCCCACAATGAGGGAGGGGCTGGGGCTGGGGCTGAGACAGGAGCTGGGGCAAGTGCTGCCCAGCTGGGTTGGTGGGGGGTGGGGCGCTCCCAGAATAGATGTGCGCACCAGCGGGAACCACCTGACTCCCTCCCCACACCCCTTCTGCCCTGGCTGGGCAGCGCTTGCCCCAGCCCCTCCCTCACTGTGGGGGTGTTGATCTATCCCCCCCACGCTCTTTCCCTCCCCCCTCCTTCTCCACAACAGACTTACCAGCTGGATGCAGCTGTGTCAAGTGTTGAACAGGAACCAGTCCCCCTTTTATAACATTGTTCCTGTGGGAAAATTGGTTCTGAGTTACAACGTTTCATCTTAAGACGCAGTATTCAGGAACCAACTCCGTCATAAGTCTGAGGGCTGCCTGTAGTCTTGTTAGTGTTTAAAGGATAGTATCAGTTGTTACAGCCAGCATAGCTTTGTTAGTCAGGGGTATGAGGAGCTTGATTCCTGACTGCTGTAGCTGTACCAGCAGATGCCCCAACGTAGGGGCTGTTATATTAGGAAAACTGCACTTTTATCAATATAACTTGCTTTGTTGAAGGGGAGAGGGAGGAAGAGAGGAAAGTAGAATATTGTACAAAGTAAAAGTACAGCTTTGCCAGTTTAGTTTCCTCACAGTAGATATTCCTTTACCAGGGGTCAGCGACTTTTTTGGGCAGAGTGCCAAAAACACCTGCAACCCCAGTTTGTAAGATGTTGGTATGCCAGGGACGGACGGGAGGAGCTGTAAGGGGCCCGATCCTTGTTATGGCACTGCACCCCTGGCCCCTTCTCTGCTGTCTGCCCCAAGGCATGCATGCCAAGCAAAATGCTTTCATGTACCACACTCTGGCACCTGTGCCAGGGGTTGCCTACCCCTGTCCTATATCATTAAAGAGCTCCTAGCACAGGCATGGCCTTACTTTTCTATTTAATGTCCTAATCCTGTTTGCCTATGATCGTCTTTTATGCTTCTTGGTGCATTTACTATGTATTTGCTAACCTGATCCTTTACTTAAAGACAAATGTTCTTCTTTCTTGGTTGATAAGATCAACATTTAGCTTACCTCTAACATTTTTCCCCTTTTGAAAACTATGTCTTTGTCAAAGCAGACAGTTATGGCTAGGTTAAAATACCATCTTCAGGGCTAAAAGCCACATCATGGGTAAATTTGGGGCAGGATAGTATTCTGAATGTCTGTGTTCATATCCCACTGTGCTGATGTTCTGCCGTGTGGAAGCTAGCTAAGTGTTTGATATTTACAAACATCTTCCTCCCACAGCTACTCCCTTCGGACCAAAACAAAGGGGAAAAGTATAATTTTAGAATTAGCCATATTAAAATCTTTCTTAAAGACTTCCAGACCTCCTTTAAATTTCCAGTAATAGCATCTCTGTATTATGGTGAGAGTACAAATGGTTACTATTGTCGCTTGGACCCTTCAGGGCATCAGCTTGTTTTCTGGCTCTGAACATTACATATTCTGTTGTGTAGAATAAGGTAAAATAATAATTCATTTTGATGTATGCAACTTTATATAAAAGTTATTAAATATATGACATTAATATACACAAAGTTTTGAGATCAGTCACAAAACTCCTTGCTTTAGATGTTTGCAAGGGATATGCAGCAACATCACTAGGTGTGAATGAGAGGGGCACCCACCCCAGGTGCCAAGTTAGAGGCGGTGCTGGAATCACCCCCATCTCAACCCTACAGAGCTCATGGTCCGTCAACATTACCATGCCAGGACTTCTGAAACAGTTCCCAACTAGTGTTGTTTTAAGAGTCACAGAGCCAGGGCAGGCAAACACCACCCCCACCCCCCTTCCGAATTAACACTGATTATGAAAATCCAGTGTACAAGCCAGGGAAGGTAGACTGTATCACAGTATTTTCAGAATTTTTTCAAGCATATTTTTACTATATCTTTTGATATTTGTAACAGAACATTATACATCTGTGCCAATGAATACTAATTGTCTTTGTAACTTAATAACCCGTAACATCTCTTCATGATAATGGAGTATTTTATTCCTTTTATTTTCTTCAGAAGGGTTTTACAACTTCCCCTACAGTCTATTGCAACAGGTTTCATTCTGACCACTGCTTATACACAAAAGTGTTCTGATCCTTATTGAGAAATTTAACATAGCTAAAGGAGCTTTGCTTGTGGGACCACGTGTTTATGTGCAGTGTCTTTTTTATGTTATCAAATAAGTTGCAGAAGTCAAAATTGTCCTTTTAGCACCCAAATTTACAAGCCACTCAGGAAGAAATGGTCCTTAAGTTTTTTTGCTTTATTAAAACATGCAGGAGAGAATTGCATTTGTTCTGCTTGTATAGGAGTCTATAGTAGGTAGTATTCCAAATCATGGAACTGATAATTAGATGTTTTAAATCAGTAATTGTGGATCAATACGCTGTATTTCTTCAAGTTTGTCATGAGATTGCATTTCCAGTAAGCAACATTTTCAGGCAACAAAATTACCTGCTTTAAAAGTAGGTAATATCATTTAGTTATTGGAGACAACATTTGTGTCACAAACAAGGCTCTATCATTTTTGTCTAATATACCATGGGCAGAAATGGCTATGTCAGTGCAGGCAACTAAAGTAGGACTCTTTCCCGGGCCTTTGTGATGAATTTAATGTAAAGCCTGGATGGCACTCCTCTGGTGATTTAAGATGTGACTACTTCTACGTGGCAGGATTGGTTGATTTGTGTTTTTTGCCTTAAGACTCCAATTATTTTTTTTAAAAGTACAGCAGCTATTAACTACAGTACCTGAAAGTTTAGGTTCCTTCATTCTGTCTTCTTTTTCTTCTATCTCTCCCATGGTAGCATTAGCTGTTAATATCAGATGTTTCATCCTTGCAGCAAGAGTAGTGTTGTTACTGCTCTTCTTAACATAGAGCAATTGATGGACCCTATCAATTATCACCATGGTCTTTATTTCAGTGAGAGCTACTGAATATCATGATCTGATGGCTTGGTTACCACCCACTGAAATGCCTTGGAAACTTCATGTTTGAGAACACTTGCAAAGGATGCTATCTTCACTTGTGGGGAAAATAAAAGATTCTGCATGCTTCCATACAGTATGCAAAGAAAGCCCATCCTTTGCAGTTTTGTGAATACATTCTTCCAATAAGAAAAATATTAATTTTTGTTGTCCTTCTCATTTTATTATATGCCAACTTACTAAAACTGCCAGCTTACTAAAACTGTAATGAAACTGTAGTAAAACTACTAGCTTAAAAAGCAAGGTCTGCTAAAACTCAGCAGTGGTATGGCTTGAGTAAATAATTCCAGATTTACCAATGGGAAGTTGTCATGTTGGTTTAAAACCTCATTGATGGAGGAGCTGATATAGAGTGAACAGTTGGAAAATGAATACACTGAAAGCCCCCTGGGGGTTAGAGGGCAGGTTGAAGCAATGTATAGCTACAGGCAGCTGAATGTCTGTTTTTAACATAGACAGCATTGCTAAATGAAGAGAATAACTAGTTTATTTTTTTAATTCACTTCGCTTATGGAAATACATTTTTCAGGTCTAAGTAGAGGTTAGTGTCTTAAACATGAATTGTGTTTTGAGGCAACTACCTTTCCCTCCCTTTGCCTTCTCAACTCAAACACAAAAGCAGGTTCTGATGTATTCCCATCTCTTTGTACTCTGCACTGTAGGTAAGCTTTAAAAAACATAATTTCATAATTAAACACTCCCTGTCTGTTTAGAAGTAAACCTATTCTTTTGACTACTTGGTTCTGATCTTTTCCCCTGCTAAGATGCCAAATCAGGCCTTAAAGTATTGCTTAAAACAGCATTTGTTCTTGAGAATTCAGAACAGTGGGTGTATTGGTATGGTGGCACATGTGAGAGCAGTAAGTTTAATAGGTCTTTAATTATTTCAAAATCTTTTACTTTACAGACGTTTGCCATCATTTAAGCTTTTCTATTTGAAACAGAATCTTTGGTACGGAAACAATTTGTTCAGCAGCAAAATTATAGATCTTTGGAGTCACCATGAATAAAAGTATCACAGAAAACAGCTGTCTTATATGTAAAATAACAGTGTCCTTCAGTGTATCTTCTTCAGATGGCTTATAACTTCATTTTAGTAGCAAAGTCCCCAAGTTAATAAGCTGAATTAGTATCATTCCTTTTTTTAATATAATTTCAGATGGCTAAACAGAATTAACATGCTTGCTGCTGGCTATGCAGAGAGAGAGAGGATCAAACAGGAACAAGGTACAGTGGGGTTATTTTATTATTTTGGTTGCTTCATTCAGTTCTCTATCTCAGCTGAACCATTCTTTTTTCCATATCTTATAGGTTCATTCCCACTGTCCAAAAAAAGTCACAAATGGGTCTCGCAGCTTTGGGGAGTTATTTTGTTTTGGTTTGTTTTTTCCCCCTTCAATCACAAGGAGGTTCCTTTTCACTGGGAGGTTGATGTTTGATTTCTAGGGGATCAGAGAGGAGGAAGCAATTCTGTATGTATTAGGAACAAAAAAAATTCTTCCAAAGCCTGTTGACTTAATTTGCTTACCATAAAGACTTTAATGCTAGGCTTCAATTTTTTACACTTCTGCTGCTTCCATTAGACTGAGATGTGTGACTTTATCAACCCATTTGATATAGCACATTATTTTTAAGAGTGGCAGATTTATAGAATCAACACTGTCCTTATGCAATGCCTATCCACATAACATTAGTTTTCATGACTAATATTCATGGATAAAAAAATAAATGTAAAAAAATTGAGTCTTTCAAATGGCATGATCTTTAGTGCTTTAAATTAGAAATAATTGGAGAAAGTAGAAAAGAGAATGGGGTAGCATTTCGTCGTGATACAAATATAGCTTTCTATTGAAAATCCTGTAAAATTGTTGCACAAGGCCACAGAAAAGCTATATTTGCCCACCTGGTCTTATGAATGCATACTGTCTTTTATATGGCAGCAGACCCAAGAAAATTAGAGTAGCCTTGATGATAAAAAATTTGTGGAGATGTGTTCTCCACCCATGGATCATTAAATTGGAACATCAGGGTTTATAATTCCTCTTACATTGCTGAGCCTTCATCTGTGAGACTGTTTTTGCCTTTGAGGCACATAAAGCCCAGAGCTGTGAATCATAGAAGAAATATGAAATGTAAAAATGTTTAGACATTTTAAATGAAAAGATATACTCTCTTACATAGCTCACTAGGATTTACAGCTTGTCAAGGCACTTTTCAAAGATCCTAGGGCATTAACTATTTCTGTTACAGCAGCCTAATGATTTGCCTTTCAGTTCCTGAAAGGCAAACAGTTCATGGGAAGCTGTGAGAAGAAAGCTTAAGATTCATAGATTCATAGACGCTAGGGCTGGAAGGGACCTCGGAAGATCATCGAGTCCAGCCCCCTGCCCAAAGGGCAGGAAGTCAGCTGGGATCATAGGATCCCAGCAAAATAAATTTCCAAATGTCGTTTGAAGGCATTCGAGGTAGGTGCTTGAACCACCTAAGGTGGCAGTCTATTCCAAACATTTGGGGCTTGGACAGTAAAGAAGTTCTTCCTTATGTTCAGCCTGAAACGGTCATGGAGGAGTTTGTGACCATTCAATCTTGTCAGCCCCTGGGGCGCTTTGGTGGACAGACATTCCCCCAGATCCTGGTGAGCACCGTTGATAAACTTATAGGTGGCCACCAGATCACCCCTGAGGCTCAGCTTTTTCAGGCTGAAGAGTTCCATGGCTCTCAGCCTCTCATCATAAGGTCTGTATTCCCAACCTCTGATCATGCACGTGGCTCTCCTCTGCACTCTCTCAAGCTTCTCCACAGGCCAGGTAGATCTGGCATCTATGGATGCAGGCCAGTGTTCTGCTCATTTTACTAGCCACAGCATCACATTGAAAGCTCATGTTCATCTTGTGGTCGATCATCTGGTGGCCCAGGGTCAGAGAGGACCTAGTCAGGAAACTTCTGGTGGAACTGGATGTGTTCAAATCAGCAGGTGCCAGAGGACTGGAAAAGGGGCAATGTGGTGCCTATTTTCAAAAAAGGGGAGGAAGGAGGACCCAGGAAATTATAGGCCTGTTAGTCTTACCTCGGTCCTGGGGAAGCTCTTTGAAAAAATTATGCAGGTGCACATCTGAGAGGAGCAAGCAGGGGAGTAATGCTTAGGAGCAACCAACATGGGTTCATTAGAGGCAGGTCCTGTCAGACCAACCCAGTCGCTTTTTATGACCAGGTCACAAGATCCTTGGACGCAGGTGTTGTGGTGGACGTAGTCTTTCTGGACTTTAGGAAGGCCTTCGACACTGGCTCTCACCCCATTCTCACTAAAAAATTTAGAGATTGTGGTCTCAATGCCTACATAGTCAGATGGGTCACCAGTTGGCTGGAGGGCACCCAGAGAGTGGTGGTGAATGGGTCATTTTCAATCTGGAGGGATGTGGGCAGTGGGGTCCCCCAGGGCTCGGTCCTCAGGCTGCACTGTTCAATATCTTCATCAGTGACTTGGACAAGGGGGTGAAAAGCACCTTGTTCAAATTCACAGATGACACCAAGATGTGGGGAGAAGTGGGCATGCTAGAAGGGAGGGAAAGCCTGCAATTGCATCTGGACAGGTTACGGGTGGGCAGATGAGAACAGGATGGGATTCAGTACTGACAAGTGCAAAGTGCTGCACCTGGGGAGGAAGAACCAGCAGCATACCTACAGGCTGGGGAACTCCCTTGTAGGCACAGAGGCAGAAAAGTATCTTGGAGTCATTATATACTCCAAGATGAACATAGGCCGCCAATGTCATCTGACCCCGGTGCTCTTTCCTGCTCAGGCAGGGGGTCGGACTAGATGATCTACCTAGGTCCCTTCCGACTCTAGCTACTATGAAACTATAATGTGGGGATGCAGTCAGGAAGGCTAACCGCCCCTTGTCATGCATCCACAGATACATCACGAGCAGGTCCAAGGAGGTCAGGCTGCAGTTGGAGTACTGCGTCCAGTTATGGGCGCCACATTTCAGGAGGGATGTGGACAACATCGGGAGGGCCACTCGCATGATCTGGGGGCAGCAGGGCAGGCCCTACGAGGAGAGGCTACAAGACCTGAACTTGTTCAGCCTCCACAAGAGAAGGCTGAGAGGGGATCTGGTGGCCGTCTATAAACTGGCCAAGGGAGACCAGCAGGCAGTGGGAGAGTCCCTGTTCCCCCCAGCACTACTGGGAGTAACAAGGAATAATGGCCATAAGTTGATGGAGAGTAGATTCAGGCTTAAATATCAGGAGGTGCTACTTCATAGTCAGGGCAGCTAGGATCTGGAACCAACTTCCAAGAGAAGGGGTGATTGCTCCTATCCTGGGGGTCTTTAAAAGGAGGCTAGATAGACACCTTGCCAGGGTCTTTTGACCCCAGCATTCTTTCCTGCCTATGGCAGGGAGTTGGGCTTGATGATCTGCTCAGGTCTCTTCTGACCCTACCAACTATGAAACCCCCAGGTCCCTTTCATCTGTAGTGCTAACCAGCATAGCACTGCTGAGCCTATACGCGTGCTGCAGGTTTTTCCTCCCAAGGTGGAGAACCTTACATTTTTTGGTGTTAAACACCATCAGGTTTTCATCTGCCCAATTCCTGGCCCTGTCAAGGTCTGCCTGTACCACCCTTCTGTTCTCAGGTGTGGATGCTTTAACCCAGAGTTTGGTGTCATCAGCGAACTTGGCCAGTCTGCTTCTGACACCAATGTCCACATCATTAATAAAGATGTTCAATAGAATAGGCCCTAGGACAGAGCCTTGTGGGACCCCACTGGTCACAGTGCACCATGCCGATTGACTTCCATCAGCCACCACCCTCTGGGTCCTACCATGGAGTCAATTCCCCAGCCAGTGGATCGTGGTGAGGCCGAGACCACAGTTGGCCAGTTTTGCCAAGAGGTGATCGTGGGATACCAGATCAAAGGCTTTTTTTAAAGTCAAGATATATGATATCAATCTCTTCTCCCTTGTCCAGGTGACAGGTCACCTGGTCGTAAAGATAAGATTGGTCAGGCAAGACCTACCCACAACAAACCCATGCTGGCTATACCTCAGGATGTTGCCGTCAGCCAGTCTGTTAAGGATGGCCTCTTTGATAATCTTTTCCAAGACCTTTCCCCAGATAGAGGTCAGGTTAATGGGCCTGTAGTTTGAAAGATCGACTTTCCTCCCCTTCTTGAAGATAGGCACTACATTGGCCTTCTTCCAGTCTTTGAGCATTTCACCAGAGCACCAGGAGTTCTCACAGACCTGTGCCAGGGGCTGGGCTAAGATGCTCCACATTACATTAATACTGCTAAAATCTGACTTCTCCAGAGGCCTGCAGACAAATCTGATTTCCCTGGGGAACACCAAGTCTGATCACTTGCCAGAAAAGCAGAGACCCCAGTAAAGGGGAGGCTGCATAACACAGTGAATTAAACATAGTTATGACAGGGGAAAAAAGGTACTGTATGTTCTAATCTTGCTTTGTGTCCTGGGACAAGTCCTTTTAACCTTTCCACGTTTGTTTTCCCATCCATTAAAAAGAATAATTAATGCTTAGCTTCTTTATTTAAGTTATGTGGGGTTTTCCTTCTCTTACATAAAGAAGTTGGAAGTCCTGCATTAGTACTTGTAGAAGCATTGCATTGCTTACCACCTGTTTTCTGCTTTTTGTGGTATAATTCAGTCTGCTGCTAGGGTGCATAAAAGGTCAGATACCATAATTCAAAACACCATCCCTCACCAAATCACAGCACAGTGCTCAATGACCCAGATGCTGCCACCAGTCACAGAATCATAAAATCATAGAAAATGAGAGTTGCAAGAGACCTCAGGAGGTCATCTGGTCCAACCCGGTGCTCAAAGCAAGACCACCCACAACTAGATCATCCCAGCCAAGGCTTTGTTGAGCCAGGCCATAAAAATCACCAAGGATAGAGATTCTACCACCTCTCTAGGTAACCCATTCCATTGCTTTACCACCCTCCTAGTGAGAGAGTTTTTCCTAAACCTCCATTGATGTAACTTGAAACCATTGCTCCTTGTTCTGTTAATTGTCACCACTGAGAATGGTCCACCTCCATCCTCTCTGGAACTATACTTCAGGTAGTTGAAGGCTGCTATCAAATCCTCCCTCAGTCTTTCCTTTCTGCAGACTAAATAAGCCCAGTTCCCTCAGCCTGTCCCAATAAATGAAGTGCCCTGGCCTCATACCATTTTTGTTGTCTTTGACAGAACTCCCTCCAACTTGTCCACATTCTTTGGAGGCCCAAAACTGGACACAGTACTCCAGATATAGCCTCATCAGTGCTGAATAGAGGGGAATAATCACTTCCCCTGATCTGCTGGCAGTCCTCCTACTAATGCAGTCCAGAATGCCGTTAGTCTTCTTCACAACAAGGGCATACTGTTGGGTCACATTTAGCTTCCTCTCCACTATAACCCCAAGATCCTTTTCTGCAGAGCTGCTGCTTAGCCAGTTGGTCCCCAGGATTGTTCTAAATGCAGGACTTTGCATTTCTCCTTATTGAACCACATGAGATTTCTTTTGGTCCAATACTCCAATTTTTTGAGGTCTCTCTGAATCCTAGCCTTACCATCCAAAATATCTATTACTCCCTGCAGCTTGGTGTCATCTGCAAACTTGCAGAGTGTGCACTCCATTCCATCTTCCAGTTCACTGATAAAGATATTGAACAAAAACAGCCCCAAGACTGACCCCTGGGGCACTCCCCTTGATACCAGTTGCCAACTAGATATCCAGCAATTGACTATTACCTTCTGATCCCAATGATCCAGCCTTTGGTCAATTCATGCTGACTGTTCCTGATCACTTTTTTTTCTCCAATTGCTTAGAAGTAGATTCCTTGAGGATCTGATCCATGACTTTTCCAGGGGCTGAGGTGAGGCTGACCCATCTGTAATTCCCTGGATTCTCCTCCTTCTCTGTCTTAAAAATGGGCACTATATTTGTCCTTTTCCAGTTGTCCAGGACCTCCCTTGATCACCATGAGTTTTCAAAAATAATGGTCAGTGGCTCTGCAATCACATCAGCCAACTCCCTCAGCCCCCTTGGATGTATTGCATCCAGCCCCATGTACTTCTACATCTCTAGCTTTTCTAAATAGTCCCTAACTTGCTCTTTCACCACTAAAAGCTGCTCACCTTCTCCCAAAAATCTGCTGCCCAGTGCAGTAGTCTGGGAGCTGACCTTGTCTGTGAAGATCAAGGTAAAAAAAGGTATTGAGTACTTCAGCCTTTTCTTCATCATCTGTCACTAGTCTGCATTGCCCATTTAGTTAAGGACCTGACCTTTCTCCTGTTGCTAACATACTTGTAGAAACCCTTCTTGTTACCCCCCATGTCCCTTGCCAGTTGCAACTCCAATTGTGCTTTGGCGTTCCTGACTTTATCCCTGCATGCCTGAGTATAATATTCTTATACTCCTTCACCCAGTCAAGCCTTCAGATCTGCATCAGTAGAGCCTCTTGCCCACACAAATCTGTGTGTAAATCCAGTTACTTTTAGGGTCTGGGCTCCCATCAAAACAGCTGGGTTCCCTTGTTTATCCAGCTTGGGGAATTCTCCCAGGTTTGTTCTCCTGGTGGAGAAACTTACCCAAAGGCCCTGAAGAGTGGAGACCTTGCAGCGCTGGCACTGTGCAGACAGGGAGAAGGGAACAACACTATCTCCCTGTGGAGGAAGTGGGGGATGCTGGAGGACTGTGTTTTTTTGAGAGAAGCCACAGCATGTACAGACATTTGCTGTACCAGCAGAACTCTGCCAGGAGTGATTTAACCCTGGTTATTCCCAGGTTATTTTTCTCCTGGAGCAGCCATGTTTACTCTGGGAGAAAAAGCCCGAACATCTGTACACTTATGGTTTTTCCTGGGAGAGCAGCAAGTCATCCAGAAGAAACTGAATGTCTGTATGAGGCCTGTGTCATTGCTTAAAGAAATCTGCTCAAACCACTATGTCTGAGTTCTTCTAGGAAATGTTCAGTAGACCATTCCAAGTACAGGGCCACATTTTAATCAACATATCTTTTGAAACAGTGTTGTCAGGGGTATACAGACTGCACCCCCCTCCCAGCACAAATAACTGGGCTTGTGCTTCCCCTGCAACAAGAACAAAGTCCCCCATACCCTCTTAATGAACAGTGAAAAAAAAAAAGGGACTTTGCCTAAGAGTCATTTCACTAACATTCCTTAAGTCTGGCCCTGGGACCTGTGAAGTGATCAGAAGAGGAGGTCAGTTATATTTAAGAAGAAAAAGAGAAAAGTTGTAAGATTGTTTCAAAAGCCTACCCCAAAATGAGAAAATCATCTGCTGTAGGAGAGGCAGTAGCATAGTGTCCCTACAGTTTGACAGACATTAACAGTTGTAAGCTAATGGACAATGTTACCAGCTAAGGTATGGAAATAAAGTTCCAATCCTCAGGCTTCCTATGGATTGTTCATTACCAACCAAACAGTCTCACACTAAAACAGAAAAAAAACGACTGAGAAAATACTGAGCAATGTTGTCTGTAGGCTTTTCCTGCACCATCTATCTAGAAAGGGGGAGCACTCAGAGTATTCCACTTTGAGCCAGCTTCCCCTTCCTAGTCACTTTGAGCAATCATGGAAGTGGCTTCAGCCTGTTAGGGTTTATAGTACTATTGAAATTTTACGTGAGAACTCATCTTATGTCAGCTTAAAATGGCTTCCAAGATATCTGAGTTCAGATGCCACTTACAACAGGAAATCACTATTGTCCTTTCTCTTGAATGCTGTTTGGTACCTCCCTACCATTGCCTATGGCTGAGTTTGTGTGGACGCAGGCAAAGCTGAACCCTTTCTGTTTGTATATTTGTGTCTAGCAGTGAAAGCAGAAGTGAATAGTGGGAAGCTTAATTTCAGGTTCCTTACTTACTGAAGTATAGAGTTTCTAAGTCCCCCTATGGAGCCATCTTTGGATGACAACAAAAGGGTTACTTTGTTGATGAATAATGTATATCTCTAATTATTGAATGCATTAGGTTAATAAAATAATATCTTGCTTAAATTATATGAAACTCTGAGGCAGGAATTTATTATATTTAGTGGTTATTCCAGGTGTGAACTACGTTTGGAGTTTTTTTTTCCAAACAATCTTTTTACTTCTGTTAAGTAAGTCTCATGCAACAGCAACATATAATACCATAGAAACAGTTCAGAGGTGGTTGTCAAACCTATTTCAAATAAGCACTGAATGCTTCTGGATCTGCTGTGCATGAATATATCTCAAGTACTTCAGGGATGCACGAATCACTACGCTGTGGGTGTAAGACTAGTGGAAACATGACTTTCTGCAAGTGAAATCTTTGCAGCAAAGTTTTATATGACTATCATTTTCCTTGTTAAATATAGTGAATGTTAATAATTTGACAAGACACTTCTGTAGAGAAATAAATTGCTTTCTTTCCAACAGTATAAAAATGAGGGGAGAGATGCGTTTTTCATATAAATAGAAAGTATTTATTAAAATACAATAACAGCTTATATTTAATTAACATAATTCATTCAGAGGGCTTCTGAAATTTGCTCTATTCTTTGATCACCATTTAAATGTTTTCACCTATGCAGAAAAATAGGACAGCAGTTTAACAACATTTAATAGTATCGATTTGCTTAAATCCAAGATAAGTCTCCTCTCCCCAATTTAACATGGGGGGGGAAAGTCCCTCATCTTGGATTCAAGTACAAGTTGGGTAGGCAGCTGCTGCAGCTCCAATTCTGGCCCCAACCTGAGTTGGAGTTGGAGCTGTAGCCAATGCCCACCACTGTCTCTGCCCCCTCCTCCCCCATTGCCTGCCTCCCCCCAGCCTCTGTTCCCTCATCCATACCCCCTGTTGCCACTTACCCTCTGGCTCCACAGAGCACATGGTTGCTCCAGCCCCAGTCCAGCCACACAACAGCATGGATCAAAGATGGCATTGCTGCAACTGCTGCTGCAAAGCTGGGCTAGGACTAGAGCAACCATGTGCTCCATGCACCAGACTGGAGCGGGGCTAGAGCTGGAGCCAAAGGGTAAGCAACACAAAATGGCCAGGCAAAGGGACAGAGGCTGCAGCAGGGACCAGGTAGGAGGGGGAACAAGTGGTAGGTGGGGCAGATGCCAGGGGTTACAGGCCCATGGTGGAGGAAAGGGAGGCAAGTGCTGGGGCTTGCAAGCACATGGGGGCAAGTGGTAGTGGGGAAATAAGCATCAAGGGGTAAGGTACAAAAGGGGCAAAGGGTAGGGGTCAGACCATTTGACTCCCCTGCCAGCTGTGCCCTACCACTGCTTGCCCTCCTGCACCAGTAAGTGGAGATGCATTTAAGGCTACCCTTCTATAATTAGATTCTACATGTGAAAAATTATAACACATTTATACATTTTCCATGTATAGAATCTAATTATTGGGGGGGTCATCTTAAATTCAGAGTTGTCTTGGATTCAAATAAATACAGCAAGTTAACTGAATGTAGTCAGTTACTTATAATGGAATTGTGGCAGGACTTTGGTGCCAGAAATCCCACTCTTGATAAAGTGTCATGACATTTTTTAAAGGGAGATTATTTTCTTTTTTTTCCTCAAAGTCTGCAAAGGCCGAAACTGGAGCCACTCAGACAAATCTCATTGCACAAAAAAGTATCAAGTTTTATTTACTTACTCAGTTTTAAGCACTTTTAAACATTTTTTTTTTCACAAGCATTGAGCCACAACTTAATTTTAGTTTCAGAATAAATATTTGTATTGTAAGCCAGCAACAATCATATGCAGCAGTGGAATTGCTGACAAATGTTTCACCATCAGCAGCTTCCTCAGCCTTTTCTGTCACAAACATACAAATACTTGTATGCAAACATTTTCAATCTTTTTTTTTTTTTTGAGAAACTTGAGAGAAAATAGAGAGCTTGTAACTTTTAATTACTTTTTTCAGAGTATAGGTCTCTGTTTATATGAAAGAAATTTCTTGTGGATTTCTGTGTACTAATTCAAAGTTATGGTTCATGAAAACTGTATTCCTGTTCAAGTATTTTAAGTAGACATTTCTCAGCTACGTGAGGGAAACCTCTTGGCCTCCGGGTGCTTTCAAGTGTCCTGGCACTTTAAAAAAAACCAAAAAGCCCCACACTCACCAACTGCAACAGCAGCAATCAGGGCCTCTGAGGCCTCATGGCAGAGCCCCTCTACACAGTGCGGGGACAGTGGGGATTGACTGCCCCCACTTGGCACCTGCGCAGCAGCTGTTACATCATGAGGGTGCAGCATGGCTTGGCAGGGTGCCATGCATTGTCTGGGAGCTGGGATGGCTCCAGCAGTCAGACAGAGCCCAGCACCACTCAGCCCCAGTGGCCCCAGCATCATGCTAAGCCGTCCTGCACCCACACTGTGGGGCAGCTGCTGTGCAGGTGCCAGGAGTGGGGTAGGGAGGCAATCCTTACTGCCCCCCACTGCCCTGTGCTGCACAGGGGGGCTCTGCTAGAAGCCCTCAGAGGCCCTGATTACTGCTGTTGCAGCTGGTGAGTGCGGGGCTTTCCCGCCCCCCCTTTTATGTGCCAGGATGCTGGGACCGGACAAGGGATGGGGCAGGGAAGCCATGGGGGCTACTCATGCAGCTCCCCCTGCCAGGGGAGAAGCAGGCACAGCCAGAGGAGCCGTGGGAGAACCTGCAGTCACCCAGCTGGGCCTGCCTCTCCCTGACCAATCCAAATCTCTGAATCAGCGTCGAAACGCCGAAGCAGATTCAGCCGAATTAAAACAGAACAGTGATCTGAAACACAGAAATGAATCACAGTCCTCTGAAACGGCTGATTCCAAAACTGAAACAAAACATAGCTGTTTTGTACAGCCCTATTTATTCTTAAAAACAAATAAAAACAAAAAAAAACCCCTAACCCCGATGTTATTAGCATTTAAAACCATATCATAACTTGGGGAAGCATGCTTTACAGTTAGCTTTTATTTCCTTTTTAAAAGTATGTATCTTCTGTTGCACCTTTTACATCCCTGAACATGATACTGGCTACAATGTATTTTTAATTGGACAATACAGTAACCAAATTCATACAAGTGGAAGCTGTATAATATGGGTAATTAAAGTTAACATTTCAATCTTTTGTTGATTTAAATAGCTTATCTGTTAAAGCAGAAATCATTCATTATCTCTTCACGTATCCAAGAAGAAAAGTAGCATGTGCTGCCTACATTTGGACCTTTGTTTTGTCAAGTTCTAAAAAACAGAACAAACTATTCTATAATACAATGATTTCCTTAAATACCAGGATTTGATACAGAGAGAAATTGAGTGGTAATATTAATAGTAATATAAGTTGTTTGTGTTTGTGTAAAGGTTGTTTACTTTGAACTGATTTGGCAGTCAGCAGGTGTACAAAACAATTGCATTGCCATTGATCTTGTGTTACATAGAGGTGAAATTAAGGTAAGCAGTGCCCAGCTGTGACAAAGTTAAGTTTTGTTCCACATATGTTGGGGTGGAGAAGGTTTAAGTTATAAGTGTGCAAAGCAAAAATTTAACAAAGCAACTGGGCTCCCAGGCCAGCGGGACGCATTGGGGTAGCAATAACTTATGGCTAATTCCATGCCGCTGTATGGCTGTAGCAGCAGGTGATATTTTTCTGCCCCTCCCCAGAAGTTGATGCCTAGGCTGCCCAGGTTGCTACACCCTAGTTGCATGATGCCCTAATTATGGCTCAAAAGCACTAACTCAATCCTATACCCTCCTATAACTTCCTTTTTTATTCTCTTTCCATTTCTTAAATATCAAATTGATACAAATTAGACTTCATTATATGAAAAGCTTAAAACTGATGTCACCAATAAGCACCACCACTGAATTTGATTCAAGGACTTACACATTCATTGCACCTATTGGATTTGCCTCATTATTTATTGATCACTTCACTGATTTTCCGAAAACATCAGTAAGACATTTTTCATTGCATAAACCAATGCTTATCTTATCCTCTGCAATTCATCCACGGACACTGATGTGATAGGTTTCTTATGAACAGATTAATAAAACAAATTGCATACAAGTGGTTATTACTGAAAATTACATTTTAAAGACTTGTTAAGTGGTAGGGTGTACTTGGAGAAGAGAGGAAATTCATGGAAGTACGAATGGTTTCAGATGTGTTACAGATGTTTTTGATTAATTTGATATTTTTAATGTTAATTAAGTTTCTTAGTGATATTTTAGTGCAGATTATATTTTCACTTTTTTCTGCTTGAAATATAGTTTCAGAACATCGCAAACTCTACTAATGATGACTGATTTATCTAAAAAAAGAAAAAGAAATGCATTTTTTCTTCAATTTATACATACATAAACTGGCTATCATTTATAAAGTCAGCTTTTTGCTAAGACTTAACTCGCAGTGGTATCTGAGATTTGTCTTTTCATTGGAGGATTGGACCAAAATAAATTTCATGAGGCTCAATAAGGAGAAGTCCAAAGTCCTGCATTTAGGAAGGAACAATCCCATGCACCGGTACAGGCTGAGGACCAACTAGCTAAGCAGCAGAAAAGGACCTGGAGATTACAATGGAAAAATAAGCTATATATAAAACAACTGCATGCCTTTGTTGCCAAGTAGGCTCACAGCATCCTGGGTGTTGTCAATAGGTCCTAGGAGTGTTGCCAGTAGATCGAGGGAAATGATTATTACCCTCTATTTGGCACTGGTGAGGCCACATCTGGAGTACCATGTCCAGTTTTGGGTCTCCCACTACAGAAAGGAGGTAGACAAATTGCAGAGAGTCAGCTGGAGGGCAAATGAAAATGGTTGGGAGGCTGGGGCACATGACTTATGAGAAGAGGCTGAGGGAACTGGGCTTATTTAGTCTAGAGAAAAGATGATTGAAGGGGGATTTAATTGCAGCCTTCAACTACCTGCAAGGTGGTTCTAAAGTGGATGAAGCTAGACTGTTCCTAGTGGTGGCAAATAACACAACAAGGAGTAATGGTCTCAAGTTGCAGCAAAGGAAGTTTAGTTTAGATATTAGGGAAAAATTTCTCATGAAGAGGATAGTAAAGCACTGGACCAGGCTACCCAGAGAGGCTGTCAAATTTTCATCCTTGGAAGTTTTTAAGACTCAGCTACACAAAGCCTTGGCTGAGAAGGTCTAGTTGGGGATGGTCCTGCTTTGAGCAGGAGATTGCATTAGGTGACCTCCTGACATCCCTTCGAACCTTAATTTTCTGTGATTCTATGACTGTTTAGCTTGAACTTTTCATTAACTTGGTATTTTATGTACATATGCATAAAAAACTTGCTTACAACTTTTTAGATTACTGGAGTGAGAGCGACAAGGAAGAAGCAGACACTCCATCAACACCCAAACAAGACAGTCCACCGCCTCCATATGACACATACCCACGACCTCCTTCTGTAAGTCCTCTGCAGTTACTTAATTGAAAATGTTTGGTGAAAAGTATTATTTTTACCTGCTTGAAATCTTTCTAAAACTTAATACATTCAAACTGCTGTAAAGAACAGTTGTCACTATATCGATTTCTGATTAAAATGTTGGCATTCAGTCAGCCCCTGTAAGATGAATAAAACTCCCCTTTAATCTTTTTCTGATCAAAATAAGGCTCTCTAATGATTATGTACATTTCTAAATTTAGTGTTGTTCATTTGAAGCCTGTATTTCTTGTTGTTGGGAAACAATCCTGTCCAGAAATTAATTGAAATATTAGTTTATATCCAAAGCATGAAACTGTAGGTAGTATTAGTTTTTTGGATTACTGGAGTGAGAGTGATAAGGAAGAAGTTGTTAGTTGTTAATAAGGAAAGAATCTTGTCCAGAGGCAGGAAGTGAAACTGTGATGTAATAATTACATCTTGTATAGCTACAGAGAGAGAAAGGAAACTATTTGCCTCCATAGAGTAAAAAATCAGAGAGAGTAAACTATCATTCCACGGACATGAACAAGGACTGAAGGCGCACACACAAAAATGAAAAGTGCCGCTGGGAAACAAACTGAGATAGCATAAAAGGCAACAAGAAAAGCATTTATGAAAGTAAGGCTGAGTGAAAAACTAAGGTGAGATAAGGATGTTTTCCTTCATTTCTTGCTCAAAAGTAAACATACACATGTATAACATCACTTAACCTTCTGGTAGTTTTCAACCCACAGCTTTACTGAAATTGTTCCTTAAACAATACAACTCAGTAGCATCAGAACTTACCCAAGGGGACAATCTTTGCACATGAATATTTTCAGATACAAATACAACTAACACTCCTACTTTCAGCAGTAGGCACATAACCCAGATTTAGGAGGATCTATAATCTTGCTCACCAGAAAAAGTTGGTTAAATTATAAAAAATGTTCATGACTACTCTGTGCAAAACAGAGCCTACTCAATGAGTAGCTGTCTACCTGCAGCCCAAACTTACACTTCCAGATCAAAGATTCTTCATGGCACAAAATAAGTGTCAGCGTCAAAATGTGTATGTAGATTCCAGAAACCTTTCAGTCTTCCGCTAACATACAAACAACAGAAACAGTTATTTTGTCACCTACAAAATTTATAAATTAAAACACTTACAAATATTTTTCAGTTTCTTCTCACATCCAGTTTTAATATAGGGCCAGACTGCAAACCTCTCACTCATAGCATGCATGATGAAGGCACGTACACAAAAAATAAAATTGCCACTGGGAAACAAACTGAGGTAGCACAGAAAGCAACAAGGAAAACATCAGAACTCAGGCTGAGTAAAAAAAATACAATGAGATAATGAAGCTTTCCTTCTTTTCTAACTTTAAAATAAACATACACACACATTACATCACTTAACATCCTGGTTTGTTTTTTTTTATGTCTACGCTCTAAGAAATTGTTAACCAGTTCATCTTGGAAAGTTGCATAAAATAAAACATAAAATAGGCCAAGTTTTGAAGTATCTAGCTTTAGAAGCTTTTGAATTATCTGAGTGCAAACAATGTATATAAATGTAAATGGGAAAATGTATTTTCCCTGGAGTGAACTGACAAAACATTTTTGAATTTACCAAAACCATTCATCTTTGGGCTAGATCCAGGTATGACAACATCATCCTAAAACATGTGCAGATTATAGTGAAAAGTCACCTTGAAGGTAGGCAGTACTCACTCCTTAGTGTAGAACCAGATTCAGCCATTTTTGTACCTATTTAGTAGTGTAGTGAATAGTCTCACGAGAGTCCATGGATCTGTTTGGCAGAGTAGGGATTATTCAACAAGAATGAGGGGATCAGTCTGAACCATAGTATTTATGTCAGTATATAGATGCACTCTGTACATCTGAAAATACAAACACACAAGACAAAATGGTTTAGATTTGTAACTTGTTCCCTCGTGACTGAAGTAGATACTGTCATTAATTGGTGCATCTACACATCACCATATTGTGATGTTGCTATAGCTCTGTCCTTTAGTACTTCCTTCTGGAAGTACTAAAGCATGGCACCGTAACCGCCCGTACTGTGCCATGAACGTGGTGCACGATCAGATTTTGCCTCTACTTTGCCGTAGTGGCACACTAAAATGGGGGAGCACGCCACTATGACAAAAGTAGCTGCTGGTCATGTGAGCACTCTGCCACTGTAGTGTGTCGTAAGGTGACATGTAGATGTGCCCGTAATAAAATAGTTTTGTGGCAGTTATTAATAGATCTGAATATACTGCCTATCTAAGGAATACCCTGCTGTTCACTTTATAGATGAGTTGTGCAAGCCCTTACGTGGAGCCAAAGCACAGCCGGCTTTCATCCACAGAAACATCCCAGTCGCAGTCTTCTCATGAAGAGTTCCGTCAGGAAGCAGTTGGGAGCACCACTGAATCACCTGTCCGCAAAACAGCCAGCCAGAGACGCTCCTGGCAGGATTTAATAGAGACACCACTGACAAGCTCAGGACTGCACTACCTTCAGACTCTGCCCCTTGAGGATTCAGTGTTCTCTGACTCAGTCGTAATCTCACCAGAACACAGGCGGCAATCAACTCTTCCGACTCAAAAGTGCCACCTGCAGGATCACTACGGTCCATTTCCTTTAGTAGAGGGTGAGAAAATGCAAGTGCTAAATGGAAATGGGGGAAAACCCCGGAGTTTTACTCTGCCTCGGGATAGTGGGTTCAACCACTGCTGTCAGAGCCTTTCAGTTAGTGCCTCTGATCACCAGGAAGAAGTGCAACAGAAAGAGGTAGATGAGGAGGAGGAGGAGGAAGAAGGGAAAGCAGCAGAAGAAAGCCAAGAAGATAGAAGTAAGTATTGCTTATTCTCTGTAGCATTTTGGCACTCCTATATAATTAACTTATACGTTGAAAATTTCTTTCTTAAGTTTTTATATATATAATATATATAGAGAGAGAGTCTTCCCTTAAATTTTAACAAGTCCCACTTGCTGCAGATGCAGTGGAAATGACCTGATCTTCTCTCTGTTCAGTGTCTTAAAATCTTTCAGGATGATGACCGAGGTATCCTATGGCACATTTACACCACCTGAATTTATTACATTACTCAGTGTAACATGGCTGCCTTTGTGTGGGCATGAGCTCTCTTTTCTGGGAGAGATTACTGGCATACACCCTGCTGCACTAAAATAGCAATGTTACATCTGTTTTGGGATGCAGTGTGTCCACTGAATGGAGTTGGTAGGTCTCACTGCCCTGCTCCCTGGGGGCAGCCTTTAGTGGTATAAGCATCCCCCTTTGACCTAACCTACCCCTGCTTAGAGTACAGAATTACCTTTGTTTTCTTCCAGTATTTTTTAGTTTAAGATGCTAAATGGATTATGTTTTTCTATTTCCTTTCCATTACCACTCAGTATGCCTCCCACTAGCACATTCACAGCTTTCAGACGAGCGGCTAAGATCCAGCTTCCCTTCCAGTCAATAACACAATTCCCCCTGAATTCAGGAGTCTGAGAACCTGCCCTGTGCAGGGCTCAGGCTGAAAAAATCCTGATAAGACAACCAAACATCTGAAACTAGTTTAAAAAAAAAAAAAAAAACAAGGAATGTTTCCAGCAGTCTCTAATGTGAACTTTCAAAAGGAAGATTTAAAAAAAATATATCAACAAAGAATTTCTCAAAAGGTATTTATTTACATGAACAACAGGGACAAAATTCAGTCTGATATTGAGCAACCATTTCTAGCATGGCACATTTGTGGATAGTACTGTTACATGTCAAAATATCCAAATAAGCCTCTAGAACAGGCATTTAAGAAGCCCCCTGTCCTCTCACACATTTATAAATTTACCCATCTGTTTTGTTGGACTATCCATCATCCTTGTTATATAGTGTCCATATGTTGGCTGTAGAAGTTCAGTTCACAACCGGTTTCCAGGGGCAGCAAATAAAGCCTGCCTCAGTTACAGGATTGTGCTACAAACAAGTCATCTGTAGAGGCCAAGGGGGCAGATAATCTACAAATCTTTCATTGTAACTTCAACTGCTATTAATATGGGTCCCTTAAACCTGGCAGGGACCCCCTCTGCAGAACTGAAGTGAAAGAGGAATGTGAAAATTGTAGATACAAAGATATAAAAAAATGTAAAGGAAGTTGAAGATGACAGAAAACAATTAAACTGTCAACCTAACAGCACTATGGAGCATTGGAATTAGTGTAGATTTAATTCCTTTAGTCTCCATGACAGATTCAGTTTTCCTCTGTATTTATGTTTTAATTGATAAATACTAGACATTTTGTAATATGCTTCTGGCCTTCAGGGAAAAAATGGTTTGTTCTGCAGACCTTAATTAAATCTCTGGTATGTGTTTTTTTCCCCTAAAAAACCCCAAGATGTCATTTCATCTTATCCCCTGTACCTTTCAAAAACATACAGTAATGAGGGAACATTTAGATTACTAAAAGTGTGTGAATTTAAGGTGTCTGAAACAGTTTACTACGTGTTAAAATTTCACGTACCCAAAGACGGAATGTGTTACCCTATTTTTACCCTAGTGGATACTCCTTCAAATGAGCTTGTAAATTGTAGCAATAAAAATGGACAAAATCCTCCCACTTCATGATAGCAAAAGGAAGTGGGCATAGCAATGTTTATCCTGCTAATCTATTTTACTCCTTGTATTTTTTGTGTTATGATATTTTAGACCACATATCAATAATTTATGGGAAAGTACATGGATTAATGGGGAGAACCTGATTTCTTCTTGTTTCTACCATCTTCTCCAAAAATGACATTCTATTTCTTTTTTTGAAGAGGTCTCCCTAATGAATGTGCCTAACTGCTTAAGGGAGGCAGTTTTCTTAATTTAAGCAAAAAATAACTAACAGGGAGATTATTTCTGAGAAATTAACGAGTAGCTGCAGGAGGAAAGAGCTTGTGGTGAATTTAAAGCCACACAAAAAGTAAAAATAGAAAATAATCAAGTAGTCTGTTGAAAAGTTTGAAGCTTGAACTGCTTGTTGCTATGGCTACAGTGTTCCTTTTGCAGTACTGGCATTTTTGGTGCAGTATCCAGGAGAAAGATGAAATTTTACTGCCAGCCATATTCTGAAATGTGGGATCCCAATTTCTCAACTGGGGTGACACAGCGGCTCTCACAACTGTTTTGCTTTGCTGTTATGATGGGAGCATTTGTGCATGTTGCACCACAGTCCCTGTTTTCTCCACAGGCCTGAGAAAGCAAGAAAAAAAATAAAACTGAACATTTATTCTTTTAGAGCCAGTAGGGAGAACAGAGGGAGAAAGTTAAAAACAATCCATAGCCCTCCTGTACTGTGTTATGTTTAAAGAGGGGTTCGGGTGAACCTTTATCTTTGCAGTGGGTTCTTCAGTGTGGTATCACATGAAGCTTTTAAAGCATAAATATGGAGTTATTTACTGTATGCTCTTTATCCCATCTCAATTAATTCCATTCTGTTGGATAATTCTGTGTGTATGTGTGTGTTTATTTGGATGTTCATGTTTAAATCTTGGTCATTTCTACTGATTTCAACGCTGGGGGTGGTAAGAGAGTGAGGGACAAGAAACAGAGCTATGCAGCTGTTACCATTTGATTCAGATGCCGTCAGTGAAAGTTTGCTTTTGAGCCTTTTGTTTGTTTTTAATTCCAATTATTAAATACAAAAAGAACAGTCAAGTAATGAAAACACAATCCCTTATTCTATATTTTCTGAAAAACTTAAGCATTCAGAGCTTTGTTTTAGATTTTGTCAGATCCTCAGCTGGTGTAGATTGGAATAAATCCACTGACTTCTCTGAAGCTAAATCCATTGATTTGAAACAGCTAAAGGATCTGTCCTCTGTGTCAATTGCTACTTCACTGCAAGAGCCAGTGAGACAATGGATGTTTAGCAGGAGGTTGTATAGCTCTGCTACAATACTAAGGCATGTCAGGATAAACTGAGAATGTTCAGTACCTTTTCCTTTTTGAGATGTTAGGACTTATCTTTGTTTGTGCACACTCTTTATTTTTATCTCCTGTTAATATCACATTAACATGGTGCCACCATGCTCTAATTGAACTATTGTTATTTTTATTTCCTTTCTCCATAATGACATTGTGCTGTAATTTTTGTTGTTTTTAACTAGAGAGGTTTTTCCTGTGGCACATGTTTATATCTGTATTTCTCTCTCAGATTGTTGTACTGGCAGATAATTTTCAAGGGTTGTCCTTTGGAACACTTCTGTATCCTATTTGGAATATCCTCTGGTTCTTTTGTTCTACCAGCAGGCTACAATTGAATAATCTATTAATTGGTATGGCACAAAATATTACATTTCTTTGATTAAATCACAAAGGACAAACCTTTGCAGATTTGCCTCGTTGTAGTCAGTTTTAATAAAATTCGACAGTTATGCATCATGTCACTGCTCTTCATTCTCCCTCAGGCCTAAAGTTCATCAGTACAGTGTGTATTTTGACATAGATTTTATCATTTGATACCGAAGAGCATCTACATTTCTTCTTGACAAAACAATTTGTTCCTTGCCCCTAGAAAGCTTACTTCATTTTTGGTTTGTTTATTACTTCATGGTTATTCTCTTATTTTGATAGATGGCAATGGTTTGTATAGGAAAAGTTGTTCTTCTGATCTTCAGTATTAAGCCCATTAAGAGGCATATATATACATTAGTCAGTTGCCTGTCAAAAATGACAGGGGGGCAGGGCAGGGACAGAGGCCTTTGTCCACCCCCTGCCCCCCCACTTTGGGTCCAGGCCCATTCCCTTCCTCCCCCCTCCTTTGGCCTGGGCCCGTTCCCCCCTCCCTTGGGTCTGGATCCATTCCCCCGCTTTGGGTCCAGGCCTGTTCCCCTCCTCCCCCCTTTGAGTATGGGCCTGTTCCCTGATCCCCTGCCACTTACAGTCCATGCCCATTTCCCCCCACCCCAGCGCTCCGGGTCTGGCCACCCCGCTTCTGCCTACCTCCCCTCCCTGCTCCACTCCCTCCCTCCTGGCTGTTGGCATGGCCAGGCAGTGGGGCACTGTCACCATGCCCCTCCTTCCCCTCCCCTCCCCTCCTCTCCCTCTCCCTGCTGGCTTCTGTCGGGGCCCAGAGGTTGCGGGGTGGCGGCGACACACTCCCTGCCATCATGGCAGGCAGCATCCAGCCCTGCCCCCACTTCTCATCTGGTTGGGGGGGGCGAATGGGCTTGCTCCCCCCGTCCTCATCCCAGCTGCTTCGGGGCAAGGCATGTTCTCTCCCCATCCTCTCCCCCCTTCCCCACTTTAGGGCTGTTGCTGGGGAGCAGCAGTAGCCTCTCTCCCTCCCTCCTCCTCCCTGCTGGCTTTTGTCGGGGCCCCACTTCTCCATGTCCCTCACATCTAGCCCTGCCCCTGCTTATCATCCAGTCTGGGGAGGGGCGGAACAAGCCCGCTCCTCCCTCCCTCCTGCTCTGGTGCCACCACTTGCAGGCACCAGAGTGGGGGTAGGAGGTGAGGCGAGCAGCACTGGCCTCTCCCTCTCCCCCGCTCTGTCACTTGTGCATCTGCCATCATGGCAGCGCTCCACTGCGCTGTCTCCTGTCCAAACACTCTTGGAGCACTCTGATTGGTTGTTTCAGTCAGCGAAACAGAGTGCATGTAATGCGTTATGGACGGATGTGTTAAGGCTTTTATATATATATAGAACTGTAAGTTTTTATGGTATCAAACTGAGCAAAATCGTACTGTCTCAGCTAGGAAGAATGCTCTCATTTTGCTTACTCATTGAAACAACATTTGTTGGACTGCTGAAGTACTAATGTGAGTCTCTGCTACCGTAAAGAGCAGACATTGAGCTCCTGGAGACATAATTCTGCTATATGATTAAATCCCCAAGTTTGTCTTAAGTATGTAAGCTTATGAATGCTACATAAATTCTAGCAGCATCTTTTTGACTGTGTAGGTTAAATGGCCAGCCTGTGGCATGAATGCCACTAGTGGCACAGGCAGCCTCTGATGTGGTACCTGGGAGATCAGGGAGGGGGCAAGCAGCACAGCAGCTCATAGGTCAGGAAGCAGAAGCAGAGCAGGAGATCAGGCAGAAAGCACAAGGCAGGAAGTAGAAACAGAGGAAATCAGGCATGAGTACTGAATAGGGAGCAGAAAGCAAAGCAGAAGATGAGGCAGAAGAAGGGGATCAGAGTAGCTAATCTGTGGCACGTCTGCCAAAAAGGTTGGACACCACTGGTGTACGTAAAGTTCTACATAGAATGTGTTTTGATCAAATTATGTTTTCACGATTTCTTCAGGACTAAAGATAGAAAATCTTTTATACCTAAACTGCATGTTATGTAGTTAGATCTGTGGATTTTGAGAGGATATATGAAAAAAAGTCTTCTTTCTTTCAAACCGTCTTATTTTTCAAAGTCCTTGTCCCGCGTGGCCTCTCAAGGCCACTCACTGCGAGCTTTCTGGGCCCTTTTTCTTACAGGCCAAACGCCCTGCATTCCCCCTTAGATACATAAGTATCTTAGGTTTTCATACTGCTCCCTACTAGTGTAGGATCCAAGCTATTTTCCACAGAAGTAATGGAGTTTCCAGTAGGTTCAGTGGAGTGCATGACTCGTGCAGAGTAATGTGTTTGTATCAAATATTTATATATCTGCTGATTTATTAAAGTCTACAGCTAGAGGGATTTCAGTGATATGTCAGTCTTTCCATAGAGGGACACATTTATTTAAGAGAGGTTTTGCAGTGTTCCCTAGAGATAGTCAGAATCTCTGGATACAGTCTCTCTCTCCAGGGATTTTAATCCATAGCCAGGAATCTTCACTCCATAATGCTTTGTTTCCAGGGTGGTAACTGCTAAGTCCTAGTCTGTGTGATCTGCACCATCTTAGAGTCCCAAAGTTAAATGATTTAGATTCTGAAGACTGGTAGCAGTGCTTGCATCTACACGGGACATTTGTTGTGCAGTTCTAATTAGCTATTCAGTAAACAACTTGCATCTACATGTGTTCCCCTATTAGGGTGGAGTAAGCTAATTTATTATTATTTACAGCAGTGTGGGGCTAGCCGGGAGGCAGCCACCACACTGAAACACCCTTGTGCCCCAGCCAGCTGGGACAGTGTCTACACATGTGCTGATGCTGAGTTTTTTACTCCACAGCAGGATAGTACTTGTAAGTACTTGTAAATACAAATACTATCATGCTTGTAAATACAAGTACTATATTTATTTTACTGTTGCAGAGTAAAAAACTCCCTCAGCAGCACATATGTAGACATTGTCCCACCTGGCTGGGGCATAAGGGTGTTTCAGTGCAGTGGCTGCCTGCTGGCTAGCCCCACCTTGAAGCATCCTCGTGCCCCAGCCAGCCCCTCCACAGCATGTTGAGCCAGGGGGAGCAGACCTGAGTTGACAGGCTGACCCCCAGGGCTCCCTGCCAGCCGGGGTGCTCTGACCCATCTCAATGTGCTGCGCATGAATAAACTCTGGAGCTTTTTGCTCCAGAGTTTACTGCTCCCATGCACAAGTTCAAATGGCACACCCAGGAGCAATAAACTCCAAAGTTTTAAGCTCCAGAGTGTATTCACGTGCATTAATTGCATGTGTAGACATGCCCAGTGCAGCTTTCCCCATTCTCCAAAGTAGACAAAGGAGCGTACTATTTTATCGAAGCATTCTGCAGTGTTTTACCCTAGTGTGTCAGCAAGGGCACTAAATAACAACATATCTCTTAGAAAGATCAATGTTTTGTAAATAAGAAAATGAACTGCATAGCATCTCCTTTTTTATTAGGGTTTCTACTATGTAGCCTTTAGTCGATTTTTTTTGTAACAGAATACCTTTCACTTTTACGGTGAGATCTACACAAGTTTGAAACATTTATCTGTTAGGTTCAGACTGAGCGAACATAAATTGATGATGATGTGAGCCTAAAATGGCTAGGACAGTATGCTTGACAGAATCATTGACTCTGCTTTCCACTAGAGAGCACCCCTTTAAATATGTTCTGAGGTCTGACCACATACTTAAGTATATTAAATCTGCCCTCACAGACAGGGAAAGACCATTAACATGTTATATTTTTCCCTCCGGAGCTATTCAGGTTAATAAAGGTATGTGTGTTTTGGAGTGTCTTAGATGAGTGAAGCTATAAGAGATGACAGGTAATATGTCATGTTAGGAATATATCTCATAAGGCCTGGTGAGTGGCACAAAGTACTAAACCCTCAGGGATACTAAGGAGAATACTGTTTTAGCCTACAACCTACACTATAAGTCTTGTTAAGAGCAGAACATTTCTCAGCATTGTTGTTATTAAACTTTATTCTTTCTTTGACGTAGCTAGTACCTGTTTTGAGACTCAAGTGAGTCAATTAAATGGCTGAACTCAGAGAAGCATTTTCCAGTCTGATTCATTTTACAATCTTTGCCTAAAGCTTCCCATCATGACTTCATCTGGCTGTACTGGTTGGAGCTCCTCCCTAAGGACAGCTTGTCTGTATTTTTCTGCCTGCACAGAGGTTCTGTCTCCTGGGAGATATTCTCCAGAGAGCCACTTCACTCAGGTTGTTTCTGAGTTATTTTTCTCTTTGAGTGGCCACTTTTACTCTGGGAGAAAAACTATGAACTTGTGTACACTTGTTTCTCCTGAGAGAGCTGGGACTCCCCCTTGAGAAACTGAATGTCTGTCCCTGGCTTTTGTTTATTGCCTTCTAGCAGAAAGTGTGCACTTAAGCTGCCTAGAAACTTCTAATTAGGTCTAACTGCTAGCTTATAATTAATATAGTTTGGAATATTTTAAGGTTGTTTTAAAAATATCATCCCAAAAATGTTCCTAATGGCTTGATAGCTTTTCTGTGGCACACAAAGAAAATAATTTCTTTCTTTAAGGTATATCACCATTGACTAGTTTCCTATTTCAGGAAGCTGGCAGCAATAATGAAATATAGTAGTTGAAGACAATGCTTTCACTTCTAATTATTTAAACTTGGCTTTAAATCAGTAATGAAATGCTTTGTAAAACAAATCTAACCCACCGTCTCCAGTACATACTCTTTTGCTCTTTGTTAAACTGGTTTACACATCAATTTTTTGGATTCAGTAATATGAGAGAACAGGCATATTTAAACATTAACTTAAGGTAAAAATCCCAATCTTGTCAGTTTAAAAAAAAGATGACCTAGTAGTCATCTTATAAAATTTTACATTTTTAGCTGTTCACATACATTGAAAACGGCATTTCTGGCAGACAAATAGTTTGCTTAACACAGGTGGACATCTAACAAACGGACAGAAAAATTGTTCTCCATTTTATTATAAAGAATATTCTATTGAGGGAGGTGTTTGCCTAATAAGGGTGATCTCTTCATCAGATATTGCTAAGTATTTACACTTTTCGGGCCCAATTCTGTGAGTTTAGTTAATGAGCATCATCAGCATACAATAAATCTTTTTGCCCACTCAAAGGGCACTGTAGTTCTACATAATCAGAATTATTACCTGGCATACTTCACTTTTATTTACTTTTTCTCTTTCCTAGTAGAATGAAGGGGGAAGATAAGGCTCTCCACATGCCGTACCAGTTCCTATCAAATGTATGGTAGCAGATCTTTGTTCTGTTCACAGCACTCCAGTGGTGTTTACATTGCGAATGGCGCACTTGTGAAGGAAGCTGCTATCATTTCCTCCTAGCCTTGTAAGCAAAGAAAGAATTAGGTTCAATTTGTCTCTGAAGCATACTCCTTTAATGTACATTCTTCCAGAGACTATAAAGCTTGACAGCGCTGTGTTTTGCCATTTTTGACAAAACACCAATAGTTTTGTCTAATGTTTTTATTTTAGCTAAGTAAACTTTTATTGTAGCTGTTTATTTTTAGCTGAATACACTTCTCTATAACCAACCAGAAGCAAATTAGCTTCATAATTAAGAGCTGTTTTTATGTCTATTTCACCCTTTTTTTAAATGTTACTACATGTAGAAAATGTAAAATTGCAGGAAAAGAGGGCTGGAAAGAAACCTGAAGAAGTCATTTAGTCTGACCTACTCATAGTGGGATCATCCCTGTCTATACCATCCCAGACAAATATCTGTCTAAAGTACAGTGGACACAGAGAACAATTAATCATTAATCCTTTCTGTGTCAGGTTTTATTTTTAATTGGTGTTATATTTGAAGCCTATTACTAAATGCCCCCCTGCACCCCCAAGCTTTCTTTCCTCTAGTTAAATAGTCTAGTATAAATAGTCCCATTTGTTCAAACTGTACCTCTCATGCCATGTTTTCTTGACCACTGATAATTTTTGTTGCTCTCCACTTCCCCTTTCCAATGTTGTGCACAGCACATGAAATACAACACAGTTCTCCAGGTGAGGCCTTACCAGTGCTGAGTAGAGTGGAAAAATCAAATACTTTGTCTGGTGCGTGATGCTGCTGCTAAGACATTTCAGTATACTAGAAGTTCTTTTGCAGCAACATCATTGTTTTGACTCATTCACTTTGTGATCGACTGTAATCCCCAGGTACTTTTCTTTAGTACTTAAGCTTAGCCAACCATACTCCATTTTGTACCTGTGCATTTGTTTGTTCCTTCCCGTTGCGTTTCATTTCACTTGCCTTCATTCAGTGTCCTCCTGTTCATTTTTTACCAAATGATCAAAGCCACTTTGAATCCAAACCCTGCCCTTTAAAGCAGGGGTGGGTAAAATATAGCCTGCAGGCTGGATTCTAGGGGTATGCAAAACAGGCCATATTGGGTTCAGATTTAGATTTGGCCCAAACTGATATGTTGATTCGGATCACTGTCCGGATTTGATTCGACCAAATCCAAATCTGATTATTTGATGCTGGTTTGGAGAATCAGCGATTTGGCCACAGACACAGCTTTAAATGTTTCTTCTACATACTTCAAGGTACCAGGCGTGGCTCATGAATACTGCGATGGTAGGGCAGATGGACCGTCTCACAGGAACGCAGCGGGGCCTCGCACATGCTTGGCGATTGAACTAGGAAGTGCCTCCAGCACAGAAGTGGAAGCATGCCCACAGCTGTAAGACACGCTTTTACCCACCCTCTGATTCCAGACCTGGCAGCTGCTGGCCACATCCACAACTGTCCATATCTGGCCAGTAGCTGCTGAGTCAAGGCTCTGGGTGGTGGTAGGGAGGGCGGGGGAAGGCAGGGCATGCTACAGCTTCAAGTGGGTTGAGGCTTCCATGCTGGTCATAGCTTATAGTTGTAGCACACCCTGCCCCCCATCTTCCCTGCCATACCTAGGGCCCTGACCCAGCAGCTGCTGCCTGTGGACAGGCAAACTCTGGACTAAGGGGGAATACTAAAGCTGTGTTCAGCCTTTTGCACTCATCGCAGCTCCAGAAGAGAAGGATTGAGGGAAGGTGGGGGAGGGGAAGGGGGAGAGAAAGAGAGGTGTGGCCCTTTACAGGTCACCAAAACTTAGTAAATGGGCTCCCAGTCTAAATAATTGCCCACCTCTGCTTTAAAGTGTCTGCTGTATCCCATCTAGTTTGCTGTCATGCACAAATGTAATAAGTGTTCACTCAATTCCATCCTCCAACTCAATATTGAAAAGGCTGAATAATTTATTTGTATGTTTGTGTATTTATTAGAAATATGTGCCATCTCAAAAGAGTCTCAAGGTAGCTTAAAATAAAACCAGATAAACCATACAGACAAATAAAAAATATTAAAATAAAATTATGTGCAATAGAACAAACTCCCTAGAAAACAGAACAAGCTCAGCAATGGAATATTAAGGTCCTATAAAGGTTCTGGAAGATGCCCAGGTTCAGGCTGTGAGAATTCCCTCCGCAACAAGGGGGAGGGACTTCCAGGCTAGGGACAGACATTCAAAAAGCCTGAGCCTAAATTGATTCAATCTTTGCAACTTAATCTAACCTGGCTAGGCTAAACCAGTTTGTAACTGTCTGGGGCACTAGAGCAGCCCTCCCTTCCCTTCTACAGTACTGAGCTGAGGGGGGAGTGGCCAGGCCAAGCAGGACACTATGATTAGTGGGGGGTCCATCCTTCTGAGCAGCCCAGCAGGGAATGTTTATCACCCCTAACTCAGTTTTTATCACCCCATTAAGAAAACAGAGGGACATTACCAGTTATCTGTTGATTAGCTCCAAAAAGCTCTAAGCTGACACTGTCCTGTCTGCTTTTGTCCTGTCTCCCACAGCATGGACATAGTTAGCATGTGCTATGCTAGCTAATGCAGAGAGGTGTCTGTATAAGGCAGGAGGAGGGGCAAATCCCTGCTTGAGCAGGGAGTGGTGAGGGGGAGCGTGGGGAGCAGAAGGAAGCCAAACAGATGTACGTACCTGCAGATTTTGCTGGAGCTCCAGCCAGGGAGAAGCAGGGTGGGACCAGCTCTGCTGGGCTGCAGCAGAAAGCAGAGCCCCACCCAGGGTTGCAGAACAGCTGAGATGCTGGAGGACTCTGATTTAACTTAAACCAGGAAGGAGTCTTGGACTGATATTACATTCAACCTTGTCTCAAACTGGTTTCAGCCATTTTCAGACTGGTTTATGTGCACTGAACATCCATTCTGTTACAGGTTTAAATACGTTTCTGATCACTTAAACCAGTTTATGTGTAATGTCTGTCCCTAGCCCCACAATAGAGGAGTGATGACCAAGAATTATGACCTACATGTTTTCACCAAACAGACTTGATGCACAACGGTATTTGCAAGGGGTGGTGGTGGGGATGGTTGGGGGGCATGGCTTTTGGCTGACATTAGAATTGCAATGTAATATAAGAGAAAAGGCAGTCCTAAGTATAGAGGGTTCAGACTGTTTTTTAGGCCTTATAGGTCAAAACCAGCACTTTGAATTATACCCGGAAAGATTTAAGAAGCCAAATGTATGCTCTGGAGCATTGGAGTAACGTGCTTCTGAAAACCCTGAAGGCAAGTCACTGCTGTCTTCACCAGCTGCAGCTTTGAGACAGTTCTCAAGGGTGGCTGCACATAGAACAGATTTTCACATACATACCATAAGCATAAGCAAGCCTCCTGCTGTGTAAACAGGGGTGGGCAAAACATAGCCCGCAGGCTGGATCCTGCCTGCGGCTACCTCCATAGCACTCTGCATGGGGCTGAGCCCCACCCACTCCTGTTGGGGCAACCCACACCATGCTCCCACCCACACCCAGCAGCCCGGGCCCCAGCCAGCATGCACAGCTTCTGGTGGGGCTGTTCCGGGCGTTGCTCTGCTCCCCTCACCTCAAGCAGGAGCTGCCTGGCTGAAGCTGCCCACCCGCCTGCCCAGAGTAGTACAGCAGGGACAGGAGCAGGAGGAGGAGCTGCCACTGGAGGTTATGGGAGCAGAGAGGCACCCAGTTGGCTGCAGCTGCACCAGGAACAGCTGGGAGCTGTTGACCGGGCCCAGGCCGGGAGCTTCAACCAGATGGCTCCTGCCTCAGTGCATGGAGCTCTGACTTTAGCTCCTGGCTGCTTTCTACCCACTCTGCCAACCCAGCATGAGAAGCAGCCACCTTTGAGTGGGCAGAGTGGGTAGAAGGCAGCCAGGAGTTGGAGCCGGAGCTGCGCATGCTAGGGCGGGAGCTTCATGGCTGAAGTCCTCCCCCCACTCCCCTGCCCCAGCTGCCCACCAGCCTGGAGCAGCACAGCAGGGGCAGGAGCAGGAGAAGCTGCCATTGGAGGCAAAGCCCTGCCAGACCAGGCAGTGGCCAGCATGCACAACTTCCAATGGGGCTGTTCCTAGTGCAGCTGCAGCCAGCTGGGTGCTGCTCTGCCCCCCTCATCTCCAGCAGCAGCTCCTCCTCGCATTCCTGCCCCTGCTGCACTGCGCTGGGTAGGTGTGGGGGGAGACTTCTGCTGGACTGCTTCCTCTGCAGATGAGGGGAGCAGAGAAGCACCTAACCAGCTGCAGCTGCTCTAGGAACAGCCCTTCCAGAAAGCTTTATGCTGGCTGGGGCCAGGGCCCGTGCAGGGCATGGGTTGGAGCACAGCACGGGCTGCCCTGGGCAGTGCTCAGCCCCATGCAGAGTGCCACTGGGGGTGGGGGCAGCTGTAGACGGCACTGCCCAGGCAAGCTCTGTTGCATGTGCCCCCCCTGCCTCCTCTTCCCTCCCCTCACCCCCAGCTGGCTCCCAGGACCTAGCGCCTAGACAGTCCTCCTCCACACACCCCACACACACACCCATATCCCCCCAGGGAGCAGATTGCAGCTCAGCCCGGTCCCAGCCCTGAGCAGTCACTACCCCACAACCTGGCCCCATAATCCCAACCTCGCTTGCCCGTTCCACTCCCAAACACTGCTCCCTGCCCACCCAAAGCCCTATAGGGAATTGTGATGACTTGTCGCTGGAGGTGGGGGGTGGGGGAGAGAGGGTACTGACCCAGCCTGCAACAGCTCATCAGAACTCCCTGTGTGGCCCTTGGGTCCAAGTAATTGCCCACCCCGGTGTAAACTAAATTGTCTAAAAAAGTAAGTTTTGTAAGTAACAAGGTTTGGTACATTCTAGGAGCAATATACTATATTTTTCTTGAATTCTGTTTAGTGGCTTTCAATTTAAACTACCCTTTTCCTGCAGTTTTTTTAAAGCAAACATAGCAGCACTTTCTAGGGAACAATTCAGAAAGCAGTGCTGTTCACCAAAAGAAAGTAAAACTCTTAGGTCTGTGGCTATTGATGCTTAAAAGTCTCCAAGTGCAACAAGTACAGATCTAGCTGTACCATTTGAGACCTGATTGTTGGTGCTCAGGCTGAGTCTCATAAAGAGTATAAATGCAGTGGATTTTATAAGCTATTCTACTTTTGATAACTTGGGATGCCATTAACAGCAAGGCAAAGATATCTCTTCACTGACAGTATGTGGATAAAATAGTTTCCTACGTGAAGAATCCAGGAGAGGAATTTTTTTACATCACAGTTTATGGAAAGGTTTTTTTGGTTTGTTTGTTTGTTTTTTGCTTGGGGAGGGGTGGCTTATTCTACAAGCTGTTTGTATTTCCCAAATGGAGGAAGATGGCCAAGAAATCTGTGCATGTATAAATGTACTCTATGGTTTCATTAAGTTTTCCTGGCAAGTTCCACATCGCTTGAATGAAATGTGTCGCATGCCCTTATCTTCGTCAGCCAAGCTCTATTCCTTCCTTTAGATCCCAGAGTCCGGGCAAGAAAGAACAGGTTGTGTGGATGCTATAGCATGCCAACCCCTTTCCATGTAGAAAAAAGGCAGATGGCATATAGAGGACCCCTTCACACATGAAAAGACAGTCTGGGCCGTGAGGTCTATGTTCTGTCCTTCTAAGATTCGTTATAATATTATGTGATGTGTGAGTCCTCCCTAGTTTGCTGCTTTGTCATGACTTCTTGAACAAAATATAAAGCTCTCTTTCATGTTGGCAAATTTTCCCCATTACCAAATTTGCTCTCATTTTAAAGTACAGCATACAGAAGTTGTTTTAAATGAGAATCCTTAACTTTATTTATATTACTTTGCATTCAAAAAGGAAAAAACATGCCACTTCTTCCAGTAGTTACTGGACCATTTCCAATTCAAAAGAGGGGGCTTTTTCCTATACTAAAATTTGCATTTTCATTAGGGGGAGTTCACTTTGAGGCTGAAATTAATGCAGTACAGTCTCAGATTAATCCTCTACATAAATCTCTTTACAGTTAACTCCCTGAAAATGTTTTTAAAGGAGCTTTCAAATTAACCTCTGCATCATACATGAGAGAGCTGTTTTACATTGGTATTTATGCAAAGTAGCGATAATGTCTTTTTTTCAGTGGCATGCAACAAGCACTTAGCCTAGCCGTTGAGCTTTCTGAAATGTGCAGGAAACAAACAGCTACAATGAAAGCTCATGAATAAGCTATTTGTATTTCTAAAATGCATTTAAAAATCTTTCCCCTTCACCCTCTACTCTCCTATAAAAAAAAAAAAAAAATCCTGAAAAATGAAAGCTTTCTTTTTATGGAGGATTATAATTACATTGGAAAAACGTGTCATGGTTCTAACAGTATTTGAAAGACTACAGAGGAGCAAAACATTCATCAGATATGTACTCTTTTTTTTTTTGTATATTCAGGTGCTAGTATCTGATATCTGTGGCTCTGTGATTAGTTCTGAGGCAGCGATTGAGTGGCTGTGCTACAAACATTTTTAGTCGTTAGTCTTTTGAGGAACTTAATGATGAATTTAGTCTTAAAGTGTTCACCTTCTTCCTCTGTCAGTATCTATACATACAATTGCATTTAATTACTGTTTAGAGCATAGAAAGCAGGAAGAGGTAAATTCCCGTGCAAAGAGGTAGCCCTATTTCAAATATTTTGTTCCCAGCAGAAATCTGTGCTGCACAGGAGACTTTGAAAAACCTAAATTTATTACACAAAGGTTCAAAATGTTTTCACCCAGGTTTAGCCTTTATGATGCTGATACACAAACTCAGAAATATTGTATATGTTGTATAGGTGAATAATTCCTGTTTTGTTTTGTTTTTTAAATCGTGTCTTTGGGTAGAGTTTTGCAAGGTCACGTTATTTAGTGACATAATGCCCCATATATTTGGATAGAAATGTGGGGGTTTGCATGCTTTGAAATTATTGCTTTTCTTTTCTTGACTGCTGAGTAAACCTAACCAGAAAACAATATTGGGGCGGGAGATTTCAGGTATTTTTCATTCTGGTTGGAACAAAAAGCCGAAAACATATAAATGAGGTTGGACTTTTTGTGGGGATATCTTTTAACAGACTAACTGCATGGCTGGAAGAGATTTAGACACACTTTTGTATGCTCTTTTTTCTGAATTGAACTTTTCAATGTTTGATTTTGGGAAACATCAACATGCTTCCCTTGTAGCAACATTTCCGTTTTTGTGACAGGAAGCATGCTCCCTGGGAGTCACAGTTTCATCATGGTCTGCCAGGTGCATTACTGCTTTTAGAATGCCTAAAAGCTGATTCCCCAGCAAGCCAAGAGGTGGGAGCTGTGAAGCTGGGTAGCCTAATAAGGAAGAATAGCAGAAGGCAGATTGATCTGATTTCCATGCTAAAATCTGACAGGTTCAACATGTTCTGAAGGAACATTTCAAGTATATTAAATAAAGCATTTTTCTGATGAAAAACCTCTACTGGAAATTGTTTGACCAGCTCTACTAAAGTAGGTTAAACAGTTGTCTTTCAAATTTTAATTTCAGTCTGCACTATTTATATATATCATTTTTAAGTAAATAGTGGAGGGACTTAGTCCGCTGAATGAAATAACGTCCTGATGAGACGTTTGAAAAATGGGTTACATCTCAGTCTCTTCCTTTTTCTCATGGACCATAAGGTTTACAGAAGATTCTGAAACAGAATTCAGTTGATCTTCTAATGCTTTATGCAGAATGACTATTTAAAACTCCACCACTTTATTTTGTAGCCTTAACTTATGAAAGTGGCCCAATTTGGTATTGTTGACCCTGCATATGTAGGTTTAGGGTTGGCAAGCTAGCCAACTGACTGGTCAAATATTGTCAGTTGAACAGTAAATTGACTGAATTTTTTTTGACCAATCACAACAATTTTCCAAAAGTCTGCATTTTTATGTAGTTTTCTTGACATAAATATGATTTTTATTGGGTTTTGACACATTTCTGAATTGAAATTTTGTGCTTTTTCTGTGTATTTATAGTTATTGGCAATTTTCTGTACAATTTTTGACCCATATTTGACTGGTCAATTGACCGAACTGTATTTGACTGGTCAAATACCCAACTCTATGTAGGTATGATATATAGACTGGAAATGGACATAGCAAATATAAATTTCATTTTAAATGTTTGTTGAAATTTATTAAACCCTAACATTCATGTAGGATGACCTAAATCTGAGTCATAATTGCTCTTCTACTGCTGATATCACTTTCTGTAAATATTGGATGAATCATCTTTAATTCTGACACATTTAAGTCATTTGAATAGCATCTAATTTTTCTACCCCTTTAATCTCACTGTACAGATTTTAAAAGTATCTTCCTTTATATCATAACTACTTTCAAAGCCCCGTTCAGAGCTGTTGAGGGACGAATAACACACGTGCCTTTTGATTTTCATCATTAGGACAAATTTAATAACAACAATAATGCTCCCAGCATCTAAAACATTTTACAAACAAATATTATTTTTTCCAATTTTAGAGCTGTTAAAGCTGAGTGCAACTTACTCAAGGTCACATAAAATATATTAAAACTTTTTTGAACATGGATATCGAAGGGACTAGGAAGACATATCAATAAATCTGTACAGTTTAACTGTATGGGTAATTTTTTCTATACTTGGAAAAAGTGTTACAAATTCAAATCTCAGAATTTTGACAGTGATAGATGAAATGGTGAGAGTGGTAAATTAATTTTAAAAACCCAGCCAGATGCATTTTAGAATTTAATGCATTATCGATTAGTAAATCAATAGTTTCTCAGCTTTCTAGTCACTGTGGTGCTTTAAAATTCTGTAATACTAATCATAGGGTCTACCGCCTGCAGACATTAAAACCTGTAGTGGGCATCATGAGACCTATAATTTCAACAGGCTACATTTACAGCTTGGGAAATTCTGTAATAATGAGTCCAGAAATTAGACTCAACAAATATTTCACAGAATCTATAAGATTGGCAAAAAGCATATCTACAGACTGAGGTATACCAAAAAGTTTTAGTGGGCTATGTACTAGTTATTCTTACAGGGAACAGAGATACAAAATAGGGCTGAAAACTTTTGTCCAATGTATTTGGAGCTATTAGTTGGGGGCAACATGGGATTTAGAATTTTCAAAAGATGAAAAAAGACTGGTTGCTTTTAAGACTTTCACAGAGCTTGTACAATTGAAGAAACTCAAAATCCCACACTATGTTTTTTCATCTTAAAACTAAACATGCAAGATGTTAGGGGAGAATGCTGGGGATGGAAATGAGAACAATTTAAAATTGAATAAGTTTTTAAAATTAAACTTTTAAGTACCAAAGTAAATTTTGAAAATGGACTTAGGCTCCTAAACTGCGTTTCATCTTTACCTTTGGAACAACTATAGTACCTCCAAAATTTTATAGTATTTATGTGTCTTACTTTTCCCAGTGCTATGTGTATAACTAGACTTTTCTGGATCGAATAGCCAGCAAGATGTGAATGCTTTTATCTATAGCATATGAGTTATCTATAGCACATGAGTTTCAGTGTGGCCAAATTCCTATATCAAGATGCAAAGAATGCAGAACCCATATTTTACAGCAATGGAGCAGTCCTTTTTAGCATGCTACAAATTAGCCCCATATACTCCAAAAGTGCCAATTGGATCCCCTTTCTATGCTCAATCTGCTCTGCTTTCCACCCCCTGTACAATCTCCTCTGCTTTCAGACTCCAGCTCCCTGCTTAATCTTCTGCTCTGCTTTCTGCTTCCTTCCCTATCTGTTGCTCTGCTATCTATCCCCCTCCCTGATTTGCCACGTGGTATTTGTGCCACAGGTTGGCCACCACTGCTTTACAGAAACAAGAACTCTCTCCTGTAAAGAAGTTACTCTGCAAAAGGCTTCAGGAACAATGACAGATTGGCTAGATACAGACATTGAAAAAGCCCAAGGTGAAATTGTTTAAACCGACATGAGTTTCTGTAAGCACCCTAGTTTAGGTCAGTAGCAAACAGAACAGAAGTTTGCCGTTCAATGAGTGGGGCATGAGACTGCCTGCATTGGCCAAGGCCAGCAGGGTGGGAGTGCTCAAGCATGCCTCCCATCGTGACCCGTGGCCTCCCCGGTCTGCAGGGATTGCCCAGCACTGCTGAATCAGTGACAGGCATTTCCAGGCTGATCTGCTCCCTGAAACTGCATCTGCTCATGTGAGAGGCGTGGGGGTCTCTCAGTGGGTGTGCAGGACCCCACCAGGAAACCTCCTGAGATCAAGTGCAATGACAGGGAGCAGTCTGGCCTGGAGATGCCTGTCAAGCTAATGGGGAAAGGGGGCAAAATGGGGATCAGTCATAGCAACATGGCACACACACAGTCCCACAGGCGCTGCCTGCACAGAGATGGGGAAGGGGGACACTCACTTTATTCTTGCTTTGAAACAGAGGCATCACCTTTGCCAGCAGGGAAGCAAGGAGGGAGACAACAAGCAGCTGGTCTGCACAGGGGGAGGCAGAGAGAAAGGGGAAAAAAATACTCCAAGCAGCAGCTCACATGAACTTGCCACCCTAGGCTCACACACATCTACACACACCCACCCGCAAACACCACACCCCAGCCCTGCCATCCCAGCCCCTCACACTGCAGTGTGGAGAAGCATAGAGGCCAAGTGCAGCAAAAAGCCACCCTGGCTGAGCTGGGAAATGGCTGCAATGGGGACAGCAGAGCATAGCTCCCTGGTGCTGCAGAAACAGGGCAGGCAGAAATCATTACCATCATGAAGGCAGAAGGGGAAAAATTAAAGAGAATTCACAGGACATTTTGAAAAAAGGAGAAGCCCAGTAAGAGGGTGACAGCAGCATCTCCATCTTTCTGTGGCAGCTAGCATCTTTCACAGACCAAAAAGCTTTAGAGAAAAACAAAGAAGTGAGGGGGGAAGCAAAAAAAAAATAAAAAGAGGGAAGAGATTTAAAAAGATTATTTTTATTTCTCCCTCGCACACTATCCCTGTCCTCCTCTCTCCTGTGCTTCATCTTTCTCTCTGTCTTGTTCTCTTTCTCACACTCACACACACTCACACTCGCGCTCACACTCTCCCTCTCCCGTTCTCCTTGATCCCTCCCAATTCGAGTAGGCAGAAAATTAAAAACAACAATAACTAATTTTAACTTGGCTCAATCAATCAGCCTATAACACAGAGGGGGGGCAGTCCCTTCTTCCCCCCATCTCCAATCAGCAGTCAGCATGACAGGCATATCCATGCTGCACACCTCCCGGGGGGAGCAGTGGGGCCTCAAAGGGAACTAGGATGACAGCAGACAGTGACCTACCTTGATTTGGGAGTGGACCTGGTACTGAAGTTCAGTTCTTTGGTCTGGCCTAGATAGACTAAGTCCAATACCATATCCATCCAAGTCTATCTTAGACCAGGATCTGCCATTTTTAAACAAATCAATTTGCTTCAAACTGCTGTCCTGTTACAGGTGTACACCAGTTTCCAACCACTGAAACTGGAAAAAATGCAATGTCTGTACCCAGCCATAATGAACAGAACATCAGTGCTACTCAGTGGACAAAAGGTCTACAATTACCCTTGGCTTTATAAACAGAGGAAATAAAAGTAGCAGTAGAAGGGTTTATACTACCTTGGAATTTGACAGTGGCGTGAGTGCTGCCAGAGTACTCTCTCTAGTGCTGAAGTCTGCAACTCAAGAAAAAATATTGAAAAATTAGTCAATTTAGTTTGACAAAGAGAAAGTTATAGTAGCGGGGGCCAACTGTAAATTAGCCCTGCACCCTCCCATAGTGTCACTCCACTCCCCTTTCCCTGCCTGACTTGCTGTTCTGCTTTGTCCCCAGCTTATCTGCCATTTTGCTTTCTGCCCTCTCCTTAGTCTGCCATGTGCCATACATAGAAGCTGCCTGTGCCATTTGTGGCACTCATGCCACAGATTGAAGGAAGATTTAATCACAATATAAAAGTACCTGTTGGGGAACAAAAATTTGATAACAGAGGTCTATTCAATCTTGTAACTAAAAGTATAACAATATCCAATAGCTGAAGCAAAACAAAGCAGGAATAGAAATAAAACACAAACTTGTAGCAGTGAAGGTAGTCAACCACATAACAACTTAACAGCCTAACAAAAGAATAAATGAAAACTCCATCAGTCTCTGTATTTTATGCCATGATTTCGAATATATCCCTCAGACAGAACAATCATTTTTAAGACTGATTTATGTTGAGCATAGCAAGCCCCTTTTACAGAAAAAAACTGTTTTACATGCATTCATACTATATATAGATCTTCACATCACAATATTAGGCCTAAATCCTGTAAGCACATGCTTAACTTCACACACTGATATAGTCTCATTGATTCCAGTGAGATTACTCATAAGCTTCAAGGTGTGTAGGTGAATACATGTAGCCTGAGTCTTTCATAGTTATGTAATGCTTAAAAATGCATTTTTGGCATTTTTGTTATTTTAAGATTTATACATTATACAGCTTTTTATCTTTTTACTACTTCTGCACCAAAAGGTTACAATGAGTCACAAGATGCAAAATGGAGTGTTCCATGTCTTACCAGTACATTCTTTTAAAGTGCTGGAAATATATGTAACAATGACTCATTACAGAAGACTTCTATTTTATTAAAAATTATATTGTCTATGCAATAACTACATATAATTATTTCAAATGCATACACTTCTTATAATAATGCCTAGCCAGCTATCCAAGTAAAGGATTGGTCAAAAAAAGGCAGGATATAAAAAATATTTTTTTCAAAACTACATGTTTCTGTTTTGTAGAAAACATCTCCCTGGTAAAATGGAGCAATTGAATTTATGCAAATAAATCATGCATAGGCCCAGTGAACAGAGGCATTCTTAAAAGTATCAGTGTCAAGTCCAGATTGGCTTTGTGTTAATAGGATGATAAGCTGCAGTGAGAATGCACATGTGGCCCCTAAGAGGGAAACAAACTTATAACATGAATGGTGAAACACATGCATGTAAACACACGCGCACACACACACTCTGTTTTTTGTTACTGGGCATGATTATGTGGCTATTTAATACATACACGGATACCTAAATGTTCAGAAACGATATTTTTAAAAGCTGTCTTCACAAAAACTGATATAAAATTATTTTTAAATGGTTGGTGAATGACAGATACCATTGGGCAAAATGCTGAAATAAGAAAGCCCGTTGTTTATTTTTGAGCACCAAATATGTTAGTGATAATATAAGCACTGCGGGTTATCTAAAAATAAACTTCAAGAAGATAAGCATGCTATCAGATTCCCTAAGACTAGTGCAAAAAAAGTCTTATTATTTTTGCTGTACTAGGCCTGGTACAAGCTCACTGCAATGAACAGTCCTTCCCTCAAAGGTGTTTACAGTAATGCAAATATAGTTACACAGTAATATGGCTACAACACATGACCGAATTTGCAAAGAAATGTAGCTTTGGAATTGGGGGAAAAGAGAGTTAATTGCGGCAAGATTTTTTTTTTTTTTTTTTTTACTCCTGGTATTCTGAGGTGTAGAGGTTTTATGGGGCTGTGTAAAATTTTGATGAGCATTTCACTTCAAAGCTGTTTCAATGTGTTTTGAGCTCAAAACAAAAGGATTCGAAACAGCTTTGAAACGAAATGAGGGCACTTGAAATGTTTCCATAGCTTCAGAACATTTCAAGTTTTGAAGCAGCCCAGTGGTGGGAGGTGTGGAAGAGCCAGGACTGTGGCTTCACCTGCTCCTTGGCAGCAGCAGCCTTCTGTCACCCTGAGCACAAGATCCAGGGGCTCGCAACTCTAGGAGGAGTCTGGCACAGCCCCACAGCCTTCCCAGGGGTGCGGATCCCCAGATCTGCACGCGGGATGACAGGGGGCTGCCGTTGCTGCCTGGAGCCAGTGGCAGCATCAGTCTTCCTGGGCACAGATCCAGGGGCCTACACCCCTGGGTGGAGTCCAGCACAACCCTCCCTAGGGCACAGGCCCCAGATCTGCGCACAGGACAACAGGAGGCTGCTGCTGCTGGCAAATGACACGAGTTTTGCATTTAGCAGTTTGAGGTGTAGTTTCCCAGAAACCCCTGCACCTATCTCCTTGAAACTTGGCAGGCTGCATGCGCTCAGAAGGGGCTGCAATCCCTGTAATTGTCATCCAAATTAGACAAGAAATGACAAAGTTATAGGCATTTTCATGATTCCCCATTATAGCCTATGGGCAAAACATTGAAACGCGCTGAAGCAGCAAAACAGTTTCGACAAAGTGAAATGGAACAGTGATTCGAAACAAAACAACAAAACAAAACATGTCCCTTTGAAATGGCGAAACAGAAATCGAAATGAGATGGTGCTGTTCACACAGCCCTGTTTTATCCAGATCATGTAGGATATATTGACATGATATCCTTCCAGGAGTATACAAACCCAGTGTACCCTGCCCCAGCACACCCCTTTATAAGGGTTATACAAACCTGAAATAAGTTGGTGCAGCAAAGCAAAGGGCACACATTCCAAGGCTCTGTTGAAACCTCACTCTCCAGTCTCTTTGAGAGTAACTGTGGGGTATATAACCAGAGTGGTTTCACAGCCAGCTTTGGTGCAGGTGAGCAGAAAAGTGTTCAAGGGTATACTCAAGCATGTGTGCCCCAGCAGGGACAGGAACAGAGTGCAGACAATCTCCCTGTGTTCCAGTCTTTCATTTTACTTACCCCTCAGAAGTAGAAATGGGGGAGGAGAGAATTTTAATTGTTGCAATATTGCTGTTTTTCAAATAACTTTTAGAACACTAGCTGATTTCATCTTTCCAGTTTACCCACAACTGTAAGATAAACTGCTAACTCCCTATAAGGTCTCGAACAAATCCCTCTTTCCTTTCCCTATCTAAGATGCCTGTAATCTCTAGTAAACAAAGCTTTAAAAAGGAACATATATTTAACATATGCCTTTAAAAAATAATAGAGGATCTATGAGCAATTAGTTATTTTACATTTTGTCTTGGTATATCTCAACACTTAGTCTTTAAGAAATTAAGTGAATATCCCTTAGGGATTAGAAATAAACCTGTTTCTTCCTCATGTCCAGTTTCATCTTGTGTATGGGCAGTTGTCTGTTTCCTTGTTCAGCTGTAAATCTGATGCAGTTAAGATTTAGGATGCATGGAAGGTCTATATACACAGATCTTAAGCTATGTCTCTGTCGCAGAGCTCTCAGGTGCCCTGTGACTGAGAGCAGAAACAGCTCGGGGGAGACCCCTAGTGGCGGGAAGGGGGAAGCGCAGCTGCTAGTCACCAGGACTGCGCAGGTGCTGGTTGCTAGGGCAACCAGGGAAAACTTGAGCCAGGAAGGGGCGGAGCTTAGCCCTTCTTAAGCCCAGGCAGAAGGCCAGGGGGGCAGTTCCCCTCCGGCAGCCAAGGGAGGAGGAACTCAGCCAGAACAAAGGGGAGAACTCTGATGATCGGAACATCCCCTGGTTCCTGCTGGGGGTTGATGCGCTCTCTCTCTCTCTCTCTCTCTCTGTCTCTCTCTCTCTCTCTCATAGAGAGAGATTCGTATTTTGACCAGAATGGTCTAGCTTTTATGTTGTAGCCCGGGGGCTTTGTGTTTTCTGTTTTCTGTTTCACCGGAGGACCGGGTGAGGCTATAAGGAGTTGGAGGAGGCCTCATAGGAGCTCCACGATAGCGTGGGGTCTCATGGCGCCAGAGGGGGCGCAGCTTTGTTTGGGGGCACATTGGCCTAGCCCAGAGCTAGAGGGGCAGTGAGGAGCCTGAGAGTGAGGAGGGGCAGTGAGGAGCCCTGAGTTAGGGGGCGACGAGGAGCCCCGAGAGTGAGGAGGGGTGGCGAGGAGCCCCGAGAGCAAATGAAGGGCCAAGACATAATAACATGGCCCAAGTTAGATCATACCAGCACCATCTGCGAGGCTTGGGCTGTGGTATAGGGGAGGAAAAGGAGCTGCAGACAGCACCCCCTGTCATCGGGGCACATAAAAATGGGCAGCCTCCCGCTGATTCCAATCATCTATTAATCACAAGTAAGATCAAGGCGTGGCAGGAAAGTAAGCAGGCAGTTGGCCCATTGCAGGAGGGCGGAGCCACACGTCCAGAGGGGCTCAGAAAGTAGGACTCCTGCTACAGTCTTCTACTTCATTTATCTGTGTCCCCTACCTTCTAAGCATCTGCGATGTTGTAATACTTCTGCCTTGTACCATTCAGGGGATGTGGTCAAATCCTAAATACATCAGATAAAAAAGTATCAGATAGGTTTTAGAGCTCTGATTCCAAACTGTCCTCTATCATACTAAACTTTTCCCTTGCAGAGGACTTGTTTAAAAATTATCTAGGTTAATCTGATAAAGAGCCTTTTGTATCTTATAGTTTATATATATATATATATTATGCACCTCTTGTGAAAAAGGATAATTATTCGTAGCAGATATACAGTTCATAAAGAGTACTCAAGTACTACAGTATAACCAGCTAAACTAAATTCCAAACCAGAAAGTTCACAGTTCTGTTACTACTTATGATAAAAGCCTTAAATTTAAGATGGCATCTCTTTGTTTTCCAAAATAATTTCATAAATGTATCGTAGAGTACACAATGAACTTCATTCCTTCTGTAATCATAATAAATCCATAAAAATATATGAGATACTAGAAAAGGTATCATGAAAGAGTATTTGGAGCTCCTGTGTTTTTACAACTTCCCCTTTTGGAAGAGAGCCTAAGTTTTAAATAACTTAGAATGCTCTCTTGTTTCATCTTTCCAATTTACCCACAATTGTAAGATAAGGTACACTTCATGGTATATATGAAAGGTAAGTTGTAATTTTCCTTTAATTCCATTTTTATTATTTGTAGCAATAGTATCACCAGCATGAGGTGTTCAGTCCTATAGAACCTCCACTGGCATGCTTGGAATAAAAGTATTTAGGAGACTGTTAGCAAAGAAACATGGCATCAGTAAAATTCTGTTATTAAAGATGCTTTGAAATTTTCACTTGCAGTGAAAGCAAATTTCTTTGTTACACATTAAAATAATAAGGCCCTCTCTACATGTTTCACTTTGTAGGCTGCCATTGATCCTTCTGGATCATGGTGTACACATGAGAGATCACCAGAACCTTTGATGTGTATGCCAAGGCAGAATTATGGAGGAGTGGAGGATGCACAGATCTTCCATCCCACCTTTAGGCCACCGAGCTAGAATCCAAGGGCCAGACCAAGTCCAGACATTTGGTGCCTTGATGGCTGTACATATGTGTGGGGAGTTAAACCTGGGTCTCCCATGTGGCAGACGAGGATTGTACCGCTGAACCACAGCAGTCAGTACATTATACTTATGGCATGAATAAACACGTAATCACACCTTGGGTGCCAGCAGAAATGCAGCTCCCCATTATAATTGAGAACACCCTGCAGAAAGTGTTCTGACTTACAGTGATCTGCAGACCAAACAGAAGTTTCTTAGTTTGTTAGCACTTGTGAAAAAGGACTCCATTATAAAAGTTAGACTTGACCTTCTTTTTCATCAGGTGAAGCTGAAGTCATGATAGTCAAAAATTCACAAGAGGGAAGGATATACACAAAAGTATATTCCACACATCTAGTAACTTAATTCAGTGCAAGTGGTTTGTCTTTGAGTACATGAAACTACTCAGGTTTTGAGGAAATACATTTGTTTTTGGAAATAAAATGTCTACAATATGACTAGTTGGTACAAAGGAGAGAACCAATGGGGAGTGTTTAGAATTGACGGTGAATAAGCTCTGTTTTAATTGTAAGAAACAGCTGAAGTTTATCAATAAGTGAAAAAGAAGTGTAATACTTGTCTATATGGAAGACTGAAGACTATGAGAGGTAGAGGTAACTACTCAGACAACATATAATTATTAAAGGAAATATTAGGTGGTTGAGGATATTTGTGAGTAATTGGTTGTGGGTGTTGTTTGGGGATATAGGTTTGTAGGAGAAGACAGACAGTATGTTGCAATGGCATTTAGATGCATAGTGTGGTTTAGGATGTTAGATTGAATGCTGTTTTCTCTATTAATGATTTCTGAGATTTTGCGTGATTGTGTTGATGTAAAATGTGCTTGAACCAATTTAACTGTGAACAAGCAGCTTGTTGTGTGGGAATACATAAATTACAGAAAGCCAGAAAATTCTGGTTTACTCCAGAACTTACCCACACAGAGCGAGACAATGCACGTACAAGATGCTCAGGAAACATTACATCATCAGAACAAACTTTCATTGGCTAGCCTCAGTCTGAGGGCACAACGCTGTTCCCTGGCAACTTCTGAACACTGCTGTCTTTTATAGATGTGTCCCTTTCAGAATTGTCGCACCACCACCACTGGGATTTTTTCACTTTCTTTAAAGCCCTTTTATGGAATAGGAGCATATTGCATCCATCAGCTTCTGGTTATAGGAGAATAAGTGGTTTCCTTTCCTGAGCCTGTGAATATTAGTCTTTTAAGCAGCAGACTCTGCAGAAAACATGATGCCCACCTTCATCCTCAGGCTCAGATTAGTGCCTCCCTGTCACCTCTAGCCCACTGGTGTGTAATAGTGCTACTTAGTTTGAGGTTTTCTTAAAAGCCAATTGTATTTTGAAGTCTATCCCGTTTCCTAGCAGATTGCTATGGCAACGCTTACAGTAAGGTAGCAGCTGAAGCGCTGCAGGCTCTTATCACTCCTGAATTCAGCTGCTGCACTTGACTCCAGCCTTGAGTTTCTGCAGGGGGCTATGTAATGTAATTCTTGCTTCCCTTCTGCACTTATCAGCTGACTACCCCATCACCAAGGAGATCAACTCCAAGGAGATCAACTCTGCCCACACAATTGAGATTTGAAATCGACAGTACCATAGCCTAACCTCGGGTCTTTTGCAGCCTAGGCTATGGCAGGCTAAATAAGGGGATTGACAGCTTTATGCCCTTCTCTATCTTTAAGGAGCTTTTATGTTTCTAGTTACAGTCCACTTTGAAAAAAGGAGTCCCTTTCTATGTATGCAGAAATGTTATAAGGCTGAGCCCAAAAACCCACATAAAATTTCAAGAATCGTGTTGTTTTGCCTGTTTCTAAAGGACACAATTTTTTCAACCTTTGTCAGCAGTCACTCAACATGAGGATGACAGCATTCTAGTAAAAAAAACCATTAGTATAATTCCTTAGAAAACTTTGGATAATTAGACTCTTTACCAGTATTCTTTAGTATTAGATTCTTTACCAGAACATATTAAACACCATTTTTCTGTTAATTTGTTCTTATTCAAGAGATATTTGAGGGGCAGTGCACAGGGGTTTCTATGTGAAAGTTAAAGTATTCACTGTAAAAACCTGTGTGAAGTAAATATTCTGATTAAATATTCCAAATGTTGTCTAAAAGTGCAGCAAGCAGGATTTTAAGGAATCAAAACTCATGGAAGAGGTGGTTTTTTTTTATTAAACCAACTAGATATTTGCAAACAAATGATAGGGGGTTTAAAATTCAGGCAGAGGGTTAAAATTCAGTCTCATAATTAGAGCTGGTCAAGAAATTTTCAACAAAATATTTTTCTTCCAAAAATCTCCATGTATTTAAAAATGTTTTAGTTCTCCACCCAAGAATTTAAACTCATTTTCTTCATGGGAATATATCAGTTTTAACAACATTTTCACTAGGAAAGATTTTGCAGGTCTGTGGAAGTATTTGTAGCTACAAAGAAAAAGAATGAGGTTGGGGAGCAGAGTGGTGGCAGCAGTGTGAGAAAAAAAGACACAGTGGAATAGGCAGTAACTCCACAGTCAGGGCACTCACTGAGGATGTAGGGGCCCAGACTTAAATTCCTGATCCAAATCAGGCAGAAGTTGTATCTTGGATACCCACCTCCCAAGTGACTACATTAACTGTCAGGTTACATATGTCATCACTTGTTTGTCATTAAAACCCTTCACAACACCTCCCCCCTCACCCCTGTGCATCCTTCCCGCACTATCACCACCACCTCTGTTGTCATGAAACAAGGACAATTTTTAGAGCTCGAAATATTTTGACAGATAGGAAAAAGTTAACTGCTTGTTTTTATCCTTGCTCATTCAGACCCAAGTGCAGAGGCATAATTGGGACTTTTGGTGCTCTAGTTAGGAAAGGGTAGGAGGAGTTCAGGTGATGAGCCCTGGAGACCAAGGAGGAAGGTAGGGGCAAGCCCTTATCTTTTTGCACAGGGGCGGATAGTAGATGGGAGCCCTTTCTCTCCTTGTCAGGACCCAGTTACCTAGCTCATGGCGCGTATCTTACTCTTCATACGTGTAACAGTCAGGGCTCAGAAATGTTTCCATGATCTTCTGAATAATGACTGTAATTTTATACAGCCACTGAACTCAGCACCTGGAACTTTCATTTGATTCTGGACCACTTTTATACTTTGCTAAGGTGCAAAGAAGATGACCAAGGTCAAACCTTGCTACTGCAATGTTCAGAAATGCTAGAAAAGATCTGAAAATGGGATTTTCCAGTTTATGTTGTCCCCACTCTGTTTATAACAACCCCAAGTTCTTTGATTAAATTATTTATAGCCTATAGAAAGGTAAGGCAGAGTAAGGGAAGTACCTCTTTACAGCTGAAATATCAGGAAGATATTCTGAATTTAATAAATGCTGAGATAGGAAAGAAGAAAGCAGCATTCAAGGGCTCAAACTGAGATCTGCAGTTTGGCCTCCGATATCCTTGTATCTGTGTTTAAAGGTCCTGAGCACAGAGCTCACTGGAACAGCTGAATGTGTAAGCATCCCCTTTCCTGTTCTCTCCTAGTTTGTGAGGAATTTAGTCAGGATCTTCATTTTAAAAGTTTTGAGTGCTGTATGTAAGTAGAAGCCATTCCCTCACAGGAAAGTGTTTGTCAGAGGCATAACTTGGTCTCAGCTTGGACTCTGGAGCAGAAGTCTCTTTTTCTTAAATGCCACAGTGTGGTTTTGACATCTTATAGATTCATAGATGTTTGGGTTGGAAGGGACCTCAGTAGGTCGTCGAGCCCGCGCCCCTGCCCTGGGCAGGAAAGAGCTCTGGGGTTAGATGACCCCAGCAAGTTGCATATCTAGCCTCCTCTTAAAGACCCCCAAGGTAGGGGAGAACACCACCTCCCTTGGAAGCCCATTTCCAAGACTGTTCTGTAATATAGTACTGATTTATTCAAATATTTTTGCTTTTTGTCTTTTAATTAAGGGGTGGTTTTGCAATCTTGAATGAAACAATTTAAGCAACAGAACAACTAATCCACAATATGACATAATAAGGTTTTTGTTACCTTGCTTTTTTCTGTTCAATCATATGTAAATTTCGTTGCTTAGCAAGCTGGAGAAGATACTATTTAGTATATCCACTTTCATTCAGACCTGCAGAGACTGAAATGATTTGAAATTGGTTGTTTGTTGAAATATAAAGATATAAAGTTGCAATACAATATTTGGTATACAATATGCTCAGTATAAGAAAAATAGCCCAGCTAGAATCAAGTAGGGTATTCTTTTTATTTGAACAGTTGTAAAATGTTGGAATACATGGCTTGCCAGAAGTATCTTTTATGTCCAAGCTTTTACGTAAGAGTAAGAGTTCAAATAAAATGATTGCTATTAAAAAGTGAAAGCAAAATTCATCAGATCATAATCTGTACTTTTAATACCTACCAGGTGTGCAGTGTTATCATTAATTCTCCATTTTATATCCCCAAGTGAATAAGGAGTTCCCTGCTTCAAAAAGAATAAGCAACTACAGTATTGCAGAGAGGGGCTTTTAGGATGCTGGAGGCATCTGAGAGAGTAATTGCATCTTTGTTTTATGATCAGGAAAGAGGATCTCTACCCTATATTTATGTGAAACAAAATTATGTTAGATTTCTAAGAGCAGAATCTTGTTTAACTCTCTTTATGCAGCATATTTTAGGTGATGGCTTGTTGGTTTCCTTAGAAGCCAGTAGTGTTTATGTTCATAGTATGTGAGCTAACATGGTTTTCTGATGAAAACAAAACAGATTTGAAGTAACACATTGTGAATTGCCCAGGACTGGTCAGTCGCATTGAATTATTTGTTCAAATACATCAGGAAAGATCACTGGATACCTGTTATCTATGGAGCACAGGCCACAAAAAAGGAATTAACATTTCAGTTAAAAATGTCATAGTTTCATAGTAGGTAGGGTTGGAAGGGACCTGAGCAGATCATCAAGTCCGACCCCCTGCCATGGCAGGAAAGAGTACTGGGGTCAAACAGCCCCAGCAAGGTGTTCATCCAGCCTCCTCTTAAAGACCCCCAGGCTAGGAGCCAGCATCACTTCTCTTGGAAGTTGGTTCCAG
>NW_017728906.1:60368350-60415721 GCF_001723895.1 Crocodylus porosus | reverse complement strand
GACCAGCTGATTTAAATACATCCAGTCCCTCCAGAAGTTCCCTGACTAGATCCTCACTGACCCTCGGCCTAGATGCACCTCCCCTGGGGCCTGAGGGTGGCCCAGTGGGGGCGCTGATCCAGTCTCTGCTCAGGAAAATGGAGGCAAAGAAGTTGTTAAATATGTTAGCTTTGTCATCTGGCGTGATGACCCAATTTCCTAGCATGTCTTACAGGGACCACACGTTACCTGGTACCTTCTTTTTGCTCCCTATGTATTTAAAAAAGGACTTCTTGTTGTCCTTGATCCAGGTAGCTAGTCCCAGTTCCATCTCCACCTTGGCCTTCCTGACTGCCCCCCTGCATCCCTGAGCAACCGTAGTATTGTCCTCCCTGGTGATGGCCCCTCCCTTCCATTGGGTATACACCTCCCTTTTGGCTAGGAGACATTCTCGGATGCTTTTGGTGAGCCATGGGGGCTTTTGCACCCTCCTGCTCCTTTTGATCCGTGTTGGGATTACTTCCCTTTGGGCTTGGAGGATCATTTCCTTCAGGAGTGACCACTCTTCCGGGACACCTGACTCCCCTCCCCTCCAGGACTCAGTGCCTCCCCAACTATTCTCCTTAGCTCATTGAAGTCATATAAATTGAAAATTTAGTAATGTAGGCTTTATTAAAAAAGCAAAAGTATAGCCAAAGTATTGCACAAAGAATAATGCTTAATTTTTTTTTAGGTGTTATGGGTATGGTACCTAATCCAGTTAGTTTCAAACCTGAATGAAAGCTCTGGACATTCGCAGAATATAAATATTAAATAATAATCTTCCAGTTCAATGACCCTTACCTAGATCCCTACCGATAGATTCCTTACTTTGGTTCAGCAAACATAGTGACAAAAAAATGGATTTTTTTTGGCCATACCTGATTGCTTTCTCTTAATCTCATAGCTTGATTTGGATTTTGAGCTAGATTTGGAGGCCTTCTGTTGACCATATTGTTCATGGATGCTGGTCCACAATGTCAAGTCAATAATGTTCTAGCTAGTTGTGGCAAATGCAGCTTCTTTGTTCCCGTTATGGGTATAAGAGATATAAAAAAGTTCCAGATCTGGTGGTCAAAAGCTATAGCTGATTGATAAACAGGGGCGGATCACAAGGGGATTGTGATTCATTCCTACTACTCTCAAAGTTTAAAACAAACTGGCTGCCAGGGCTTCATTTCTTCTCAGGTGGAGCTGATGGAGTCAGTTGACTTCATGGCTCTATGTTATCTTCTTGATTTTTGATAATCTCTTCATTTCATGGGTATTAACAATCCTTGATCTTCCACTAATCAAGCTATCCTTTCAGTTGTCCTAGTAATGTTTCTCTGGTTGGCCCCCCAGGGTGTCCATGGCACAGCATAATGGTCAGAAACAGAAGGAAATTGCAAAGTTACCACAGTGACCCATTCTTGAGTTATTCATTGCAGCAGACAACAGAGGAGGTGGGAGACTGAATCAGCACAACCAGGGCAGCACATGGATAGAACATAATGGGAGTTGGGGGTGAGGGACAGATGGCACTGAAGGGTGTGATGAGGGGCTTGGGCCCTATAATGGGTGTGAGGGGGTGTTGGGACAAAAGGAATTGTGCATGAGGTGGTTCCTGTGTCTGTGAGGGACTGTAGTGAGGTTTGTATGTTCAAAGGGGCAGGGGAGGTGTGAGGGGGATGGTGAGGGGTTAGGAAGGTTAGATCATAATGGACACAGGTCTGTGCAGGATACAGTGAGTTCATGGGGCATGGAGGGGGCAGGGTAGGACTCAGTGGGGAATGAGGGGGGATGGTGGGATGTGGTAGAGCTTGGGCACAATGGGGTCGAGCTGAACATGGGGATATGTGGGATAACGGGACAGTGGAGCCAGTGGGTATTTGAGGTGCTGGGGCAAAGCTTAAGGACCGTGAGGGGCATAGTGGAGTGTCTGAGAAACCCATATGTTGAGGTGCAAGGAGAAAGTCTGTCCACCGTCAGGCTGAGCTTGGGGAGGTAACAGCTATACCCCCCCTGGCACCAGGTGTCTGCCCTACTCTTCTGCTGGCAGTCAGATGCCCCAAGCTCAGTTATATATGTTTTTCCTTAGATCTTAAACAGAATGATATAACTCTTAGTCCTTGGCACACTAGTACAGCTACTATCTTGTTTTAAATTGGAGAAAAATGAATGGTGTGTTATGCAATGATGCACTACACCACCTGCACCCACCATTTTCAGAATCCAAGATCTGCCCATGCTGATAAAACTTTTATGCACGTGAGTTATTTCAAGTTGATAGGCACCATGTTTGGGGTTAAATTTGTTGGAAAAAAGACAAGACATCTATCATGTTGTCTATATTCAAAATGAGCTGTAAAGATAACCTGAGGGTGCTGACAGAAGTGATATTCGTCATGCTATCATCCCTTGGAAGCTCTCTACCACCGTGTTCTGACAGAAGTGTACCGCTGCAGAGCACTTCAAGTGCCTGATCATGCGACATATGAACCTTCATTTAACGAAGGCTCGAATGAAGGTGCTCCAAAGTGGAGTGCCTTCATTAACTTCTATTTGTCCCTGTCTGCAAGGACAGGGTGGACTGATGCAACCCAAGAGGGGTGGGCTGATGCAACCCAGCCCCAACCGTGGTGCTGTCTGCATGATGAGAGTGGGTAAGGGGAGAGAGTTCCCATCTAGGGTTTGCCCAGCCTTCGTTGGAGTGGGAGGCAGGTGGATTGGAGACCCCCACTCCAGTGCAGTGCAGACACCCCAGACCAGAGGTCTTTCTAATCCTGGAGATGGTGCCAGAGCTGGGTGGGGAGGCTAGGGGAAAAAAGCTGCAGACACACAACCTCTCTCTCCTGGGTCTACTCTGAAGTGGAGCTCAATCCTTCCTCCCCCCAACCAAACAGGGAATGGGTTTGCTGTAACTCATGTTGAAACTCTGTTGGGTTGAGATCTAGCGGTTTGCTGTAACTCATGGTGCTTTCTATGAAGTGCCATACATTAAAGCAGGGAGCTGCATGTCTGTCAGCACCCTGAGCTTCTGTATAATATAGAACCCTAATATCTCTAACTTGATTGGCTTACATATCCAAATTCAACTTAGAATTGCTGTCTTAATTTTCATGACTACTTCTGGTCTTGCTCAGCCTTTCCTCTAAATTTATATTAAGCTATCTCCCATTCTTTATCCCCTCTGCTCTTCCTGTCTTGCCCCTTCAGCTGTACAAAGGTATTCCAAGCTTTAATGAATTATCTGTACACTGTAAAATATTACAAGATTACATCACTGCAAAAAGTGAATATTACCACTTGGATGTATGCATGTACATTTTCCTCGGTGTGTTTTTAATATTGAAGGTAGCTAGGCATCCAAAGTAACAATATCACACAAAGTCATAGGGATCCTTTTAAAGAATATTGTGATTGGAGCAAAGACAAAAATATTTCCAACACTAAGCTTTGTTTGTTTAAGTATGATACTCCAGTGATGTTTCTCTGCTGTTTTCAGGACCTAAGGGAATAAAGTAACATCATCATTGTATATAATAAACTTTCTTAATTTTTCCCCTCCCTTATTTGTATTCCCTCAGCAGGATGTTAGTGTTGGGAAGTGACTGAGGGAGGCATCAATCATCTCCATTCAGCATGATTGTTAGCTATTGTGCACTGCATTGATATGAGGTCAGGTGATAACCAATAAGTGAAGCAATAGTTAAATCATTCATTTAAAACTTACCCTGGTATAGACAACCAGTATAATGCCTAATAAGCACTTCTGTGAACTGAAGTGAGGTATGGGCCTTGGGAACAGATTAATATTGTAATTATAGATTGTAAAGGTGTTGCCAACTTGCAATTTTGGTTCATTGTTAAAGTCCTGATGAGAACCTGTTTATTTTTTTATAAACGTTGTTGACCTTATAGTTTTAGTTAATGCTAATGTGTCCTTAAGACTCAGAAATCAGAAGGCAAGTCAGGAGAAAGCAAAAACAAATTTTAAAGAATTCTTGTGGTTTTGGAGGCTGTTCTGTTTTTGAAGCTTGATGCACGATGTTTGAATTTTTGAGGTCATTAGGTTTATGCCCAACAATACAGATCCTGGGTTATTTGTGTTAATTTAACATTGACATTGCCACACTTTTGAACTCTTCATCTTTCAAACTTAACGCCTTTTACATTAGCTTTTAAAATTGAATATATACACATCAGGCACCAAATCACTATTAAACTATAAAACCCTCTATACCAGCAGCTCGTTAAACTTTCTCTGTTGTTCTGTTCATAGCTACATGGTGTGAGTGTTGCCAGTGCTAAACGGAGCAGTGAAACGTGAAAACAAGGAGAAAGCAGAGCAGCAGGTGGAGACAGGAAATAGCTGACAAGGAAGGAAAAATACAGAATAGTGTATTTGTTTGGTCTGTCAAATGTATATACCTCTCTCTGCCTAAAAGTTTATACCTATATCCATATCTGTCATTATTGGGTCTGATGCTCCACAGCCTGACCTTATGGGCCACATCCATACAAGTGTGGATATTTGGTTCCCTGGGGACAACTAGCAGCAATGCACCCTGTGCTGCCTCTAGTTGTCCCTGAGGAATGCCTGTGTCACGCACCTTCTGGAGAGTGGCAGGTTACCCCAGGTGGGATAGAGGAGGCTGGGGCCAGCCCAGTGCTGGCCCCAGCAGCCTTACATGGAGCCTGGGGGTCAGTCTCCCAAGGCTGCAGCAATAGCGATCCTGCCACTCGAAGCCTGCCCAGCAGCTGGAGCATGTCTTCAGCCAGCCAGGCTCCAGTATTGAGTGGCACACACTACCCCAGTGTGTGCCGCTTCGGTTTTTGTTGTTTTTTTGTGTAAGTGGGGGTTTTTGGCCCCTGGATATCCAGGTGTAAAACCTTCCCTCTCCCCGCACTGCTCCCTTGCAGCATGGAAAACAGCTGAACTTGTGGTATGTGGTGCTGCAGACATGTTTGTGGCACCATATACCTCATGCAGCCATGTAGGCATTTGTAGTTCTGCAGAATGGGTACAAAACAGTGTGAAGCACTGCCCTTCCCAAAAGTAATGACACAAGCTGCAAAGATATACAGGGTGAGATTCTGCCTCTGGCAGAACACAGAGCTCTCAGCTCAGGGTGGGAGGAAGGTGGAATGGATCGAGGCAAAGCTCAAGGCATAGAACTGGGACATACTGCATTGTGGCAGCTTCATACAAGTGAGCAGGCTGTGCTTTTGGAACTGTGAGCCCTGAGGAAGCTATGCATTGAGAGGCATGCACTTGAATGTGTGATAAATTGAAACCCCTGTGTATCCAGGGTAACTTTTCTAAACTGCTTTTAGAGGCTGTGTTGTGTGTTCACAGCTTTTTAAAATCAGAACACCTTCATTTACCACAAATTAACTTGTTCATGTGTCTTTCGCCTCAGATGACTTCCCAGCCCGGAGTTGTTTGAGGGACTGGGGTTAATTATTTTGGAGCCCCGTTACAGCACTCTCCCCTTCTAAACCACTGGTTCTCAACCTTTTTAGGGTCACAGCACCCATGGATAGACTCAGGGCACTCTTCAGGAAATGCCAGCTTTTAGTTTTCACTCTTTTTTTTACCTACTGAAAAATAATAGAGTGTTTTTTCTATTGCAAAGAACTCAGAAAGACCACAACTATGAATTTGTATGTCAAATCTCTGTTTTTAATCTTGTGAATCATGTTTGCAAGCCTAACATTGTGTGGCCCAACACGGCACCCTTAAAAGGATCTCAAGGCATCTCAGGGTGCCATGGGACCCTGGTTGAGAATCAGTGTTCCAGACAAAAAGGGAGGGTCTAGAGCAGTGATCTCCAACCTTTTTAAGTAGGAGATCACTTTTGGCAGTTAAAAGCAGCCCAAGATCTATCGTGCACCGCCGCCAGCCCCCCTCCAGCCCAGCAACCAAGTCTTTGGGGAGAAAAGGTGGGGCAGATTGAGGCAGAGGGAGAAAAAATTATTTGGGGATGCACCTCCCCAGCAGGTAAGTCCCACCCAGCTGGGGCCCAACTCAACTTACCCCTGCTCCTGCCTCTGCATCACTGTCCCTCACTGCAGGGGCCCCGATCTAGCCCCTGCCCCTTCTCTCCCCCGTGGGCTGACCTGCTGGGCTAGGAAACACACGTGCATGCATGTGGGCACTCAGCCCCTCACCCCAGCCTCAGATTGGCTCCAAGAGGCTCCGAGATCTACCCGTGAATCAAAATTCACTGGTTGGTGACCACTTCTACAGAAGTGGAACAAGTCATATCCCAAGCATCATCATCCTCATACCAATCTAAAAATAGGGAGAATACCTGTGAATAGTTAGTTCATTGATAAAATATTTTAAAATATTATGGAATCACAAAATCAGTATTTTGCTCTTCCTCTCATTATCCCAAAGTTGATTAACAAGACATATTCCCAGAAAGGCAATGAGTACAAAACAGTTTTTGTTATGATGATAACACTGATTGGCTTTATACCTTCCATATGTCTTTTTTTTTAATGGAGAACACAGGATGAAGAAAAGTTTCTTCAGTAAAAAAGAATGAAATGGAGTAACCAGTATTAGGATTTCCCAGCCTCAAATCCAAAGCAAAATTAGGAAATAGCTCATCTTGGAACAACACTGTATTCATTACAGGGGCAATAATACTGGAATTGTAGACTGTTTTATCTGTTTGATCCCTCTACTGTATAAGCTAGGATGGTTTTGACAAATTAGGTTGAACTTTAGGTAATCACAGATAATTTGACTAATTTAATTTCATGTTGGTTATAAGAACAGGCATTGAACAAAACCTATCCACTATAAATGCACTCTTCTTTTGTGAATAATCTGGAGTGCAAATACACAGAAAGGTCAATAATCACTCTCAGAATTGATAAATTACTAAGATTGGACCACTAAAATCCAAACGGTACTGTGTGTTCTGCTTGGTTGCATGGCTACATGCTGCCCATTTACCCTCCCCCCACATACTCTCCTTGATATTTATTTTATTTTATTACCTGTGCTTACATCCTTACTGGAAAGGATAAAGTGTGTCACTTCACTTACACAGCATTATACTTATCAGTCTGGAAAATTCTCATGGTTATCCTACTGTATGTTTTGCAAACTAACTGAATCTACAAATAATCACCTGTGGTAGCTCAGGGTGGCTACTTAGTGCTCTGGTTCTGCAAAAAAAACTATACTCTGTAACAAAAGGTGTAAGTTATTTGGAAAAAAGCAGTTTACTATTTTGTAGGGTGTGTATGCTCAAAGACGCACAGTTAAATTGATAGAGACAAAATTAATTTTGGTATTTCCAGATTTTTTACATTTTGCTTTGCAGCACTATTATTCTATAAATAGAGGTCTTGGGTATTTAATAGAGATGGATATCAAACCATTATGAGAGTATAACAGGGGGCCTTCTCAAGGCCAATTTTACCTTTGGCTCGCCCACCTGTTTCTGGGCCAACCACCCACCTAATCACCTGCCATGCCTTGTTAATTATTTAATGATCTTAATTAGGTGGGAGGCTGCCCATTTCATGCCCTGATGCCAGGGGTGGTATCTGTGGCTCCGTACCTCCCCTACACCACACCCCATGCTTGCAGATGGCATCTACTGTTGTCAACATCACCGGCCCCACTCTGGGCCCAAGACTTCTCCAATCAGGACCCCTCTAAGATCCCTCCATTCCGGCAGCCTACCCCACCTTCATTCAGGCTATCTAGCTCCCTGAAAATATTTTCCCCTCTCAGGTGTGGTCCCCCTGGGACCTTTGGCCATTCAGGCCCTGGCCTCACCTCCAAGGCCAGTTGGAAAACCCAGGCCTTCCTAGCTCTGGATGTCCCTCGTGGTAGGCCCCTGGCCCTTTTGACTGATCTGGTCCTGGCCCCTGCATTAACCAGTCAAGGGTACTCTCTCTATCAGGTCTCTGAGTCTCTAGCCCCACTTTATCTCCTGGGGTCTGCCCTCTCACTGGGCCCTACTAGCAGGTGACCCACCTGGTTGTGGGAGCTGGGGATAAGGCACCCCAACCCACTTTCCACCAGGATGGTAACTGGCCTGGCATTTCCTGGGGGCTCCCGCACCACTGAGAGCCGCACCAAGCCACCTACTCCTGGCAGGGTGCAGTTTTTAGTCATGCCCAGGACCAGGAGCCTCCTAGCCATCCCCTATAGCTCCACCTTACCTCCAGAATGTTTCAAGAAGCCTCACAGCCAGGCAATGTCAGGGAACTGATCTATATAGACAGCCAGGGATCTAAAAATGGCTGCTGCAATCAAGCACCTGCTGGCTGGTTGGCTCTGGTCTTAAAGTGGCAGACACAAACAGTACCCTGCTACAGGGAGTATAGCAGGGTAGGGCAGGAAACAGTGCTTATGTATATAAGAGTGGTGGTATTTAGTAACCCCACCCCTGTGGGAAGATAAATAAGGATGACAGTCAGCCATATCTTGACCCTGACCTGCAATTTTTATCCTGCCTTCTTCACAAATGAGAAATATTTTAAAATTTCAGTAAAGAAGAGATGGTAAAGATTAAACATTTTCTTAACATAATCTTTTTTAAGCAATAAGTCTTTTTTCCTCAAAATAACTCCCTGTTGCTACATTGCATGTATTACGTTGGATGTGCTTACATCTCCTAACCAGGCTAGCAAGAGACATTGAGTACTGAGAGACAACACTGACTGTTTCATTGATGCCCTTTAGTGCAAGAAACATTGCCGTTCTCTCTTGTTTCTGCAGGGCTCCTGTATGATGTGTACTATCCTGAAGATTGTGGTGACTTCCCTTTCTTTAAAGAGGAACAGTTATAAATTTGCCAGCATAGGACTCTTCATTTGTCAAATAGTGATTAAAAACACTCAGATACATTGGCTTTTTCCATGATAGAACAGGAAGTGTGGCAGCCACAGGAGTTACAGCAGCCCTCAAGATCTAGAAATAGTCATGAGGTTCCTTTGTGGTTTGTAAGGAAGGATTCATTTTCTTTCCCCAGCTTATATAGTCATTCCTAGACTGAGTATCCAATCAACAAAATTTGGCCTTTAGTGTAAATGCAACACTAGAAATAGTGGAATAGCTGATAAAGAGGATCTCCTGCTCAGAGCTAATTCTAAGCTTCAGTATATAGATTGACATAGAAGTACTGGTATACGAATCAAAAAAGAGAAAAATAACAGGAATTAATTAGGATTTTATTGGATGTTGCTGTGAAGTATGAATGCAGAGATTTATTTTTCTGTAAATTCAGTATTTATTCCAAGAATAAGTTCTATTACCTTGGTATTCTTGTACTTTTTATTAATGAGAAAATATGTTGGAAACATGGTCTTTGTATTCATCAGGCAGATTGTAATCTGTTTAGAAATTAAAATACGTAATACGTGCATTTATAAAAAGGTATGCTCCCAGGTGACTGAACTAAAGCATTATGCATTTTGTTAAAAATCAGATCAAAGTGAAAAATCTTAGTCGAGTTAGCTGCTCATTTATGACTGCTGATATGCCCTCATTATCTGTATACAACTCTCAGGGGGAAAGATACGCAGTGTTTCACCTTACGTACTCCTCCTTTTGTTTAAAACGCTGTGTATGCCAGTCTCTTCAAGGTCTGATGTCTCAGGACAAACCCTCTGTGTTCTATCACAGCCACTTGATAAGTACCTGCAGGGCTGTTCCTAGGGGGTGTGAATTGGGGTGACCACCCCAGGCCCTGCGCTTTGGGGGGGCCCACAGACCGTGGTGTATGGGCACGGTCACCGTGCACTGCTGGCTCCATGCTTTGGCTACTCACCACCCCTCCCCTCCCGCTTCGTGCTGTGGCCGCTTACCACCCCCACCCAGCCTCACATGGGCTGATATGCCCTGGGCCCCGCACACCCCTAGGGATGGCTCTGAGTACCTGCCACTGATGGTTTGCCCAAATGCTTCCTCTTAGGGACCACAAATTTCTTAAATGACTGCATTAGCTCTTGACATAGTCAAAGATTTCTAGCAGGCACTTCTGGTTGTGTAATTCCCATAGGGAAGTCATTTGCCGTCAGAGCCATTTTAATAACACAACAATCAATTGATGATTGGCGCTAAGTGCAGACATTCAAAAAGCCCAAGGTGGGAGCGATCTACGTTTTGTGCTTTACTTTACATGTCTTAGGTTTGGTCGGGAGTGAGCAGAACAGATGTTTGCCCTTTGGTGGGGGTGGGGCATAAACGGCCTGCGCTGGCTGAGAGCAGCAGGTAGGGGGCACTCCCACACACCTCTCATAAGGCCGCTGCAGAATGCCGAGCCCAGCCAAGCAGCTGGCCATTCCTGCTGGCCAGCATGGCCCCTCTCCCTAGCCCCCCCCACCCACCAGCTGCTGGCTGTGAGCAGCAGGGCAGGGACAACCAGGCACTGGCAGGGGAGCAGGGCTGGGAAGAGGAGCTGTGTTGGCTCAGGGCACAGATGGGACTGCACCACCCAGCCACCATTAACAGCTGGTCTGGCTCCTGGCTCCACTTCCTGCTTACAGCTGACTCTGGGAGAACCTGCTCAGCTGGAGCAGGCAAGCACAGCCAAGTCTAGCATGCCACCCAGTGAGTGGAGACTAGTGGGGGTCCATAAAGCAGGCTGAGGTGTCAGGGGACTGTGACTTAACTTGACTTGAGAGAGGATCTAGTACAAAAGATAGACTGGTCTACCCTAAATCACTCAAGTCTGATACTACATCCGCACCTATTAGACTGGGTTCTGCCATTTTTAATCCAGTCTATATGTGACAAACTTCCTGTACTATTATGGATTTAGACCAGTTTTCGGTCATGTATACTGATTTATGTATAATGTCTGTACCTGGCCTAAATGTGATATGATCATTTCACTGTCTCTCATAGGGTCATACTAATTGTTGTATGTGAACCACAGCTAGTTTATTTGTCAAAATGTTTGCAACTGTCATAGTTTTCATAAAATGTAACACAAATGACTGTTCATCTGAGAATGTACATTGCTTTTTCACTACTTCCCATCTGTTTGCCTAAATTATCTTTAAAAGCTGGTAGCTAGTGAGAAAGCATAAGCAATATCACTGATTTATCAAGTTGCCAAAATCAGTAGTTCACAAATAACCCATCAGCTGGAATTTCTTTATATAAGTTATTTAGCAAATGCTATAAAAAACTTGTCAGATCGTGATTGCTTTGCAAAAAGAAAAGCTAGTTTTCTGATAATCCAGTACAACACTTACAATTAAAAAGCAAATATTTATCAATATTTACTGTGCGCTTATTGATACTTCTTATTAATATGAGAATAACCTGTGACACCTATTGTCTTTTTAATGGCAATCAATATGAAGTAGTAAAATAATAATATAAAGTTAAAAAATTCTCCAGTATGTTTGATAAATAAGTACAATATTTCATTTTATTCACCTTCAAGCAACCAAAGAAATATTAATACGTGTCTCTACAGTTACGATCAATGACTGTTACCAAAAACTCCAATAGTAGCACACATTCATGAAAAAAAGGAATCATGATAGTACCATAATGTTTATTTAAAAAATTACGAAATTTTCTCTTCACAGAATATCTCATCAAAAAATCTTTGAGAAGTGTCACCTGTCAAACCAGACCCTAACTAGGTTTCAGCTACATAAATATGCTCTGTTGCAATAGTCAGAGAAGTCCATATGCAGTCTGTCAGCCAAAAAGTATCACTGAATTGTATTTTTTTACATAGTATTGTTCTTTCTATCCAGAAACTGTTAATCTCTTCTGTTATTGTGATAGTATCTCTTTACTGCTTCCTCAGCCATTGTGACCTGCTACAAGCTCAAAGATGAAAGCAGACCTCCCTGATTCTTTCTTTTAGAGGAAAGATCTATTATAGATGCTTTCTACTGAAAACTTTTTCAGAGTTTGAGAGTGAATAGATGAACCTCACCAATTAATTTCTATCTCCAAACCATTTTATTCTGTATAGTTTAACCCCAAGGCCCTTTCTTACAGAGAATTCAATTTTTTTAAAGTAAAACTATTCATAATTATACATATATAAAACACACTGGATTTTCAAGTAATATGAATAATTATATATTGTAAAATACATGCACGTATAGTAAAAGAAACACTGTATATACTTAATGCTAGCCTACTGGATTTATGTGTATGTATACACACACATGCACTCATGCTTTTACACGCACACTATAGCTATATAATTTTAATATATATTTTTCCTATCCCTTCTTCTCCTTCCTCTGCTAAAACCACTGACTCCTTAAGGTTCAACTTTATGATGATATTTTGAATATATGGTGCTACTAAGCATTTAATATTAGGTAATATAAGATGATCTATCCCTTTTTCTTACCCTCCATTCTTACTTTCACAATACTGACTGGTCATCTGAAATATTGAAATGAGGCAGATCTCTGTGACAGCAGTTTTTCTGTGGCATAGATTAGCTGCCGGTGAGACATGTTTCCATATGCACAGCCCGTTGAGTGGCTTTGGGGTATATAACTTGCTATCTTTTCTTCTCAATCCCATGAAACTTCCTAATGCTTTTTAAGTGGGCTAATCCTCCCTTCTGACTACAAGAAAGAAATGGATATGCATTAGTTAGGATGTATTTAGTTTACTTGGTTTCTTTTTAATTGGTTTCCACCGTGGTGTAATAAAAGGTGTATGTGTAAAGTGCAAAGAAATAACTGCATACTCTTAAGTAGTGCACCAAAGACTGAAATTTTAAAAGAATCAGAATATAACATCAAAACAGTGCCATGTTTTTGTGCTTAGGAGCACACATACATGCAGACAAAAGAAAGCACAGTGGTGCTAAACTTTATGAAAACCTTGCCATATTTGCTATTTTCTCTTGTACCAGGATTGCATGTTAGTGTTTCTCTTATACTGATATGATATGGAAATAATGGCACATCACAGTTCTTTCATCATATTGTATCACTGCTTTATTATATTAGGCTAATGCACTGCGAGAGTTGATAGAACCTCTCCATGCCAAATCGGATCCACTTCTTCTTTGGACTCAAAGATTGATAAACTAATGATTAGAGAATTTAGATCGGAGAGAATTGGCACGACGGAGACTCAACTTCAGCCTCTTGCAAGCAACCTAATGGCCTCCGTTCAGAAAGTTAATCCTTCTTGAATAACTTTTGATGTTTTTAAAAAAGAACAGACTTTTTAAAGCATAGAGAACCAAATGCCTGGATGTGGGGCTTCCAGGAAGGTGTTAAAGGGGCAGACCTATTACCTGTTTTGAAGAATGCACTCTTTCCACAATGGGACTAGGCACAAAATCAGATCCAGTCTACATGGAGCACACTTGCCCCCTCCCCTGCATAGGAGAACTGAAGGGGAAGAGGGTCATGGCAAGGGAAGGGCTCTGATGACATTCAGTTTTGTTCTGCAGACTTCAAGGAATTAAAGAGGGATCAGCCATGGTAACTATACATTCTGTTGTTTTTTTATGGACTCCGGTGACTTCGCTCAGGCAAAACGGCGAGAGTAATATCATTTCATTTTCCTTGCATTAGTGCAGGAAGTTAACTTGCTATATCATACTAAATTAAGCATATTCTACCAAGTCAAGGTGTTCAAACACTATTCAGAGACTTGTCTCTGCTTCTGATTTATAATGAATTATCAGAGGGTGTGCTGAAACAGATTTGGATACTGATGGAGAAGATACCTCACGTTGAGATTTATTAGACACTGCAGATAAAATCTTCAATTCCTTTTTATCTTCTAAGACTGTCCTGTGAGTGTTGCCACCTCACAGACCAGGCATAAAGTATTCTCTGTATAACATTCAGTCTCCATAGGGCTGTTTTTGGGGCCAGTATTTGTCTGAATGTCTCTCAAAGTAGATTCAGATATTGTTATTTATCATTATGTTCTGGGTCCCTTATGGGTTGATGTTTGCCTCTATCTCTGTGGTTAGAATGTGGATTTTCCTTTATATATATTTGGCTGAGGGTGTACTGTAATAATGTCAATGCTAATTACTTGATATTTCATACTATATTATGGAGAGATAATTTTAAATATGTATTTTGAAATGTTTTCTTTCTGTCCGCTCAATGTATGGTATAGCACTATGTTAATACCAATAAAATTATATATATATATAGTTTATATATATTTCCCTTTTATAGAGAAGTTATATGCTTTTTTCCTCACAAACAAGAATTGTGCAGTAAATAAAATTGCATCTTTCTGCCTTACAGCAGTGAGAAAGTTATAATAGTTTTAATATGCCTTTTTTAGAGAAAATAAAAAAGCTATACAGCATGGCATATGCTAGTTGGAAATTAATCAAAATGCACCTTGTGTCTCCATTTAACCTTAATGGGCCTGTTGCAAATCAGTCTAGATATTTTACAATGTTATTTTGGCCTCTCTTTATTTTTCTCCAATCAAGAAATATAATTTGCCTATTTTAGTAAAATACTGCTGCTTTTTGGTTATAAAATTGTACCTTCATAAGTTTTTGCCTGTTGGCCAAACAGACCAGTTCACCAAGTTTGTATCAGTCTCGTGTCCTTAAAAATTGATTTTTTAAAAATGTAATTTACTGCTCTTTCCAGCACTTGGCAAAGGCAGAATTCACATTTTATATAAGGCTGCCTTTGAAGTGCTTGCCTCTGCCAGGGTTGATAAATCACTGCTAAGTACATAAAGACTCTACGACCTGAAAGATTTATCATTAAAATCTTGCTGGAATGGCCTCAAACCTGAACTGGTCCTTTACATTCTGTCATTAAACTCCATAATTAGTTAGAAGTGAAATGTTTTGGAAATGAATTAGAGGGCCAGAAGCAAAGATAAGATTCTAAACTATCCTTTGGCTGCCATTTTGGGTTCTACTGATGGCTCATTTACTGTTCTTTGCCAAAGGCCAGAAGAAGCTAATGTATCTGCACCACCAAACATTAGATCTTCAGCTTCCACTTTTTTTTTCTGTCTTATAGACAGTACTGAGTGAGTATTACCATTTTACAGAGGGATTCACAAGGGCTGTAATTAGCAGCCCATGACATTAATTGCATACACACTTGTCAAATATTTCTCTGTACGTCTTAAAGTTTGGAAAAAGGCAGTTACCATTTCTTTAATGAAGACAGTTGATTTATTCATGAGAGTCAGGGATTTTTTTATGGTATTATTTTGTGTTTATTATAATAAAAAAAAATCCAGACTGGCTGGCGAATTTCCCAGATTTGCTTCTGCAAAAGCATTGTCTGTAAGGACTGTTGCTTCTTTTCTTGTGAGAACACACACAGAAATACTCTTCCTAATGTGGATGTGGAACTGACATCTCTTCCATGATGTTTATGTATCAGTTCTGGGAGAAAACATTGTTATGTACACAAGCTACATGCTTACAAGTTATCTTGGCACTATGACATTTAATGACATAAGTAATCCACAGTAAAGAGTACTATGGTGTTAAATTTCTGTTGTCATTTTTTAAAGATTTTCTTAGTAAAAGTGTTGTTCAGGTATGCGATCATATATAGTGCTCATAGAAGAACAGGTGCCAGTGGTGCTGAAGGCACCTGACAGGACTCGGCATCTGACAGGCTGTGCTTCATATCTTGCAGTGTCATGTCATAAACACACAAACTGTACATATGAGTGTAGATTAAATACCCTGGGAACTAATCTATCATGAAATCTTCAATAATAAATCTAAATGTCAAAAGAAATACATGATGTTTTCTAAGTGAAACCTATGGATAACATAATCAAAAATGCTCGAGTCTTATTTTCATAAGTCCCTAGAGACATGTCGACACTCCAGATTAACTGGAACTAGCTGCAGGTGAGCTACCTTAGGTACCAGTAGCAGTCTGGCTGTGTCAGCATGGGCCTCAGTGTGAGCTAATTTAACCTCTCTTCACTCATATTGAAAATGAAATTTAGGCTTCCAAGTCACTTGAGTCCTTTCAAAACTTTCCCTCCTAGTAGTACACACTTTGATAAATAGAGCAAAATGAATATGGCATTCATGGCCCGTGGAATGTTGTTAGCCCTGTTCCCCAAGACAGATACACACTAGGACTATGTGCTGTCTTTATTCAGATAGGTATCAAGCCTATAAAACCCTAGGCTAGGGATTGAAATTACACGTAAACTGATATAAATGATTAGAAACTGGTTCAAATCTGTAACACAACAGAAGTTCAGTTCACAAACCACTTTCAAAATGGCTGAGAATAGTTTAAGATAAAACTGGATGGATGTAGTATCAGTCTTAGCTGATTTAACTTAAATCACTTTACTGAGGCTTCTGTTCCAGATCCCTTCCAGATTCAAGTTAACCCAGTCCCTCGGCATCCCAGGATGCTTTGCACCTCCCCAGCAACCCCCCCACTCCCCACCCCACAGAGTAGGTGGACTAGCCTTAGCCCAAGCTGTCTGCTGAGTAGGGAGGTATGCTGTAGTAACCCCCCCTCCCCCCGCCCAGCTTCTGGCCTGGGCCACTGCAAGCATGTGGCTGCATTTCTGGAATCAAAAGTGAATGCTTGTTCACTTGCTTCTCGGTTCAATCTACATAGTTTAGGCTAATCTGCAAAGATTGAATGGATTCCGCTTCGGGCTTTTTGACTATTTGTACTTAGCCTGAAAGACATTGCTGTTGTACAAGGCACGTGCCACTTGAATTTGACTCATGAGTAATGTAGCTATGTACAGCCATCAGGACCATTTGTCATTTAACCTTTTGCAACCTCATCTATGGTAACAGTTTAGGTTTATGAAAAGAATACTAAAGAAGTTGGTTCCAGCTGGACTGATCCACAGGGACATCATCTGTTAAAAGTCACCACATCCCCAGTTGTACAGTGACATCAACCTGTCTATCCAGTTGCACTATCCCCAGAATACCTTTCTTCTATATAAGAGTGGCTGGGTTTTACTTTGTCTTTTGAAATGAACACTATGGAAGAGAGCTTATGGTTAAAATGTAACAGTAATTCCAATGTTTAATTCACTTTACTAGTGCAGAGTAAAACTGCATAACACTTATTTTATTAGGTGGCACAGAAAAACAGAAAATTGACATGAAAGTGCATGTTATGGTCAGTTTTTCACTGAGAGTTACTAAATATTATTAAAGATTAAATTGGCATTTCTATGTGCAAGATTATATAAGTAAAATACTTGAGCCAGCTATTCAAGGGTATTATTATATATGTTTGCCGATGCCGTCAAGTTCCAGAGTAAATGATTAGAGTTTCCTGTGTAAAGTTTTGGAAGATTTTATGGACTTTAGGAATTATTTGTCTTTCATTTGTATTATTTTCCCTATGCATTGGTAGACTCAATAGCTATCCTTAGGGTGCAGTTAACCTTCAGGTCACAGAGCAAATAAGACTCCTCTTGTCGTGGGTTTTTCTTCTTCATGGGCCTCCACAGATGCTATGTGAAAGAAGCAATATGAGGATCTCCCACAGTGTTAAACCCCCTCTCACTAGTGAATGAACCCATTGGTGACAACTAGAGTTCACTGCTGAGCTGATGCTGAAAATGTTTTGACAACGGACAATGCAGTGAAGGGAAGATTCCTGAGAATGCCATACAAATGGGTCAGTTTTCTCATGGTGATGGAATTTAGCAGCAGTGTAGCCATGCAGTAATATCCTGTTGATATAGCAAAGTGAAGAGAAGAATTAAAGGTGTGTTATTCCCCTTGCAGCGAGTAACTTTTAGGAGCATTAGTGGGCGCATTACATGAACACTAGAAGTGCAATCTGCTTATATTTTTAAGCTCTTGAAAGCAAGGATTGTATTTTTGTAATGTTTGTACAATGCCTAGTGCAATCTGACTAATTTGTCAAGGTTTGCACCTCCATATAGCTCAGGCCCTCCAAAGGCAAGCATCAAATTTTTAAAGCTTTTTAGGTGCTATCTGAGCCTTCCCTCGCTTACACCGGGGGAGCTTCTTTTGTTTCAAAGAACTGGAGAATCAGGCCCAAAGTCTCCAATAATAAATGTATCACCGAGCTCTGATGTGCAGGGCTCAGAGTGAAGAAACTGTCTTGAGAATATACTGTTTGCCTGGAAGGTTACATAATAGGAGAGAATAAAAAATGGATACAGATCTCCTGGCAGCCATGAAACACATCCTCATTATAGGAGGCAACAGTGTTGCCAGCAGAATTTATGTCTCTGATTCACTAGCTGCTGACACCTTTTGTAAAATATGCATCAGAGCTTGTTTTTCAGGGTACCCCCTCAATTCCTTGAGAATCAGTACTGTGGGAACTCCCATGCTTTCTAGTAGATAGGGCTTGCTTTCTACGACCTCTACATTGTTGAACTGCTTGCTGCCAAAAAAGTGGAGTGCACAAAACAAAAACCAGGTAAAAGGAGGGGTAGAAAGAAAAAAAGTGAGAAAACCATAGAGCTGCTTAAGAATGCTAGAGATTGATTACGCTGTGAAAAGGGGCTCATTTAAAAAAAACAACATTCAGACCTTTATTTTAATCCAAGTGTGAAGGAGGAGGAGGAGGTTAAAAGTGCTACAGGTTTTATTTTACACTTCTAACATAAGACTCTGTCCTCAGTCCTCCAGACCAGCTGATTAGCTTTTGGTTTTCATGTACGCCAGAATGGCATTTCATTTAACCTCCTGTCTGCCAGCTCTGTGCCATGCTTAAACACTGTGCCGCTTGTTCTTTTTCTCAGTAATCAGCAACATGACTCACACTGCTTTCCTAATATGAGCTGATTTTCCACCTAACTTTGGCTTCCTACATAAATGCACTCCGCGGAGGTGGTTTCACACGGAATGTACATCTTTACAAATGCCGTCTCCTCGTAAAATTTACCTTGTGCTGCTTTTCTTTTAGTTTAAAAGCTTAGATGAGGGAGAATGAGAAAGTAGCCAGCTTTGTCTCTCTGTTCCCTGTCTAAACAGGTGTAGAAATTAGTCTCATTCCTAGTTCTTTCTGTTATAAGCATTTGATTTTTCCTTTAAAAATATATAAGATTTTAGAGTGATGAAAAAGAATGTTTGGTTCTTAGGCATGTTGCACTAAGATTATACTTCTCTTCCTTCCTTCCATCCAACCTATATGAAGCCTGATCCCTCCTCCCTGCCTGTCTTGCCTTAGACCTCCTTTTTAATGAGCACCTGAAGATATTCCCCAGTAGACTGCAGCCCCTGCCCAGCTGCTTGCTTCCATTGCCTCGATACTGAGTCTTCCCTGCATTCTGAGCTGCTGCTGATTGACAGCTTGAACAAGGACTTGAAGACTTCCAGCAAGAGGAACAGGTCATTTCTTGGGCCTTGTCTTCTCTAGGAAAAAATATAGGTTTGTTGACCACATGTTAGTTACCAAATGGTAATATGCAGAGGAGGACAACAGGCTAGTTATTATTAAGTCTGTTAGCTAAGTGAGGTAAAACCAAGGCTTTTCTTTAATTCAGCCTAATTTACATGAAAAGTGCAAAAACGTCTTATCGTCAATAGGATTTTACCGTGTGTCGGTTTTTCCCATGCATTAGCTGATCCATGGCAAACAGATACAGGAGACTTTTGCATCAGGGAGGAGAGCTGTGTAGGAACCTGCCCTATTCCTCAGCAGCTGGAACACCTTCCTTCCTGACTGGCATTCACCAGTCAATTCCCAGGTGCTAAAGGTGAATTGTAAAGGCTTTTCTGAATCATTTAAGTCAAGTCTTGTGGGATTTCCAGAGAGGAAAATAGCACGTGTCAGCTCTTTAATAATGTAATTAGTGCTCTGTTCTAACAAAATTGCCTCTCTGAAATCCTGAGAAAGCTGAGCTGGGTTGGTTTCCCTGCCAGGGAGGATGACCTCATCAAAAAGAATGAAAATAGAAGTTTAGATTTCAGCAGAGCTTGAGAATTGCAGTTTGATACTTTTCATGTTGCTGGCTTTCTGGCACAGAAACCAGAGGGACTACAGCTCCGTTTTCTCAGGATTTTCAGAAGATGGTAATTTTGTTCAAATGCAGTACTAATTACAATTAAGCAGTGGCTGTGCATGTGAGGGGCTGAATAGCTGGATACAACGTGTAACTAAGCAGTAAAGTTAGCAGACAGCAAGAAGAAGGAAGGCCAAAATAGAGGGACTGGATGAGAAAGGAAAGATGGTAGAAAGTTGCAAAACAGGAAAGCTCTTGAATAAGGAAATTAGAAGGGGTAACTCCCTTGGGGACCTCGTCACCTACAGGAATCCTCTGTCCCCAGTATTAAAGCTAATCCAAGATGGTTGGCAATGCAGAAAGAAGGGAAACTGGGACAGGACAGAGAAATCTGAATGGGACTGGGAAAAGCAACTGACATATTCTAAGTAAGCCTGAAAGGAGAACCACAGAACCATGATATACCTGCACCTCCAGCCTGATGGGTGACAATTAGGGCTGCCATCATGGAGGACATTCCGGTTTTCTGCTACTCTGTCCTCTTGATACAAAACCAATGCCTTTTTGTTCTCTATTTTTCTCTTCAAGAGGAAAATAGAACACATAAAGGCGTCCGGTTTTATATCAATAAAGGACAGAGGACAACTGGACTATCCTCTATGACGGCCACCCTAGTGACAATGCTGTAACTAATGGTGGCTGTCTTTGCACAGATGGCTAAAGGACCTTATTTAATGAGTCCAGGCTATGGTGGGCTAGACTCTTGGGCTAAGAACAGACAGTCCAAAAGCCTGAGGCAGAATTAGTTCAATCTTTGCAGGATTCTCTTATCTGTGCAGATTGCACTGATAATGAAATGAACTGATGTTCACTTTTCCATCAGGAAAGGCAACCAGATGCCTGTACTGGCCCAAGCCAAACCTGTCAGCCATTGCTGAGCCCAGCCAAGCAGAGGCCAACCCTGATTGGCTGCCCAGCACAAACCTCCAACCCCCTGCTGGCTCCCCACAGGGGGAGAAGGAGCCCCCATCCAGGTGCTGGCCCCCATGGTGGGGTTCGGCCCATGCAGTGGGAGCCTCCTCACCTCAGGCAAACTGAAGGATTTCTGAGAAGGGTCCCTTGGGCAGGGAAGTAATTACATTTTACCACGCCATAGAATTCAGATCCCCATCATTCTTAGATACAAATAGAATTAATGTGTCCAAATTTCAAATTACCTCTGCTTGTTCTCAATTCAAATCACTTCTTAACCTGTCCTTTAATATGCAGCATTCTCCAGCCTCCACATCCTGAGAAAAATGTATACTCAGTTTTTCAAAACAAATGTTTATGAGCTATTGAAAATTCTGGGGCAATATAAAATAATTTCAAAAACCTTCCATAGTAGAAAGCTGAAAAGTAAAATAAATAACACATTGTCACCATATTGATGTGTTACCCAGTTGCCTATTGAATTCAGGTTAAAAAATGAGTTTTGAAGTAAGCTGAAGCTGCAACAGAAATTGCATTGTCATGCAGTTTGATACCACTGTACTCTAGCAGTCAGCCTTGGTACAGAATTTAGATGTGGGGCTTTTTATGCCAGAGTGATAGAAGTGTTCAGGGAATGGATGAAAGATCAAAACAAGCATTGCAAATTAGAGAGCCTTATCTGTATGAAAACATCGCCACTTAATCCTGCATGTTCAGAGAACCCAAGGAGCTGGAGAAATTCAGTCTGTGGTTCAGCAGGCCTGATTCTTCTTTAAACAAACACTAATGTTAGTGCAACTTACTACACACATGCAAAGCCTCATTGGAAGTCTTCCATCTTTTAAAGAAAAATAAACAAATGATTCCAACTTAATCTTTAGACCCCTGATCACTGAACAGTTAGGTAAGTGCTTGGCCAACGCTTACCAAAAAATAATTTACTTATTTGAAGAGAAGGGTGGGAAAAAAAGCTTTTCAATTTATAATCTTGGTTCCTCGCAGCAGCTCATTTTGGAACAACTCCAGACACTATAGATGATGCATTGCGGGGGGCATGTGTCACCCCAGATTTATACACTGACAACGGGGTGCAGGCTGCACCCCAGCTGCAGCCAGCACCCAGCAGCAGTGGCGGCAGCAGCACAGAGTTGTGCCCCCCACTCCGTGGTCAACACTTATGTGTCATCTGTGCCAGACACTGTGGGAAGTACTGTCGTCTTGGTCCTTCCCCGTTTAGAGAGTCTAGATTCATTAGCACTATTCTCTCTCCCCAAAATGGCAGTAGTGCTCTGGAACACAATGATGTCTTTCCTTCTGCAGACTTGTCTGACATTTTGAACGACATGGCCTCAATAAAAAAAGTATCCTAGATACTGGTTCTCTTTTCCTCACTCTTCATTTCTTCATACCAAATCCTGGCCCTCCTTCCAAATGCAATTTTGACTATCACAATTGAGATTGCTGCCTCGGTAAGGTTAACCCTGGCAAGATTGAGGTGAGGACCCTGAATAGAGAAGAATAGGCAAGTCTTTATCTTTAGAGGGCATCTCTTTTTCATTCAGCACAATGGTGTACAGATTGGTCTCTTCAGTGTGCTAGATACCTTGATAAGCAGCTACTACCAGTAGTGCTCAACCATCTTAAATTATTGAATTACTACTTAATAGATAAGATCAGGTATTTTACCCACATTCCCTCTCATACTCCCAACAGACTCACTGATGATTTCCAGGATCCATTATTACAAAACTCTGTGTTTAAAAATTAATTTGAAAGTCCTGACGAACTCCAGCTAATGATTAGTGTAGCAGGCTAACTACTTAGTCATGCAAGTTCATATACACGTCATCCTAACCCTTTTTTATCTCCATTGATATACACATGTCAGAGTTACAAGTTAATTTAATTTAAATTAAGTGTTACTCAAAGCCCTAGAGGGTTGAGCCTAAACTATTTCAAAGCTTATTCTCCTCCCTTTCTCATTGTAACAGTATGACCTTCCATGACAGTTTGCTCATTGGCAACATAGGGGTGTTCAAAAACAGGGCTAAGAATGGACATGGGCTTCATTGCTTTTCTGGTGATTGGCCCAAGGTAGAACACACTGAGGTAAGAGATTGAAGTGACTTTGAATTGTGACACATTCAGGCCAAATTATAAAATGTGTCTCTTCCACACAGTTTTCCCATAACTTCTAATCTCTTGAGTAGAAAATTCAGTCACACTAAACTAAAAATTGGTTTTTCTTTTAATAGGAACTAGAAAGAAGGCATCTTTTTATAACAGAGAGTAAGAGGATGAGAGATCCAAATGTAAAATAACCTGCTGTCAGAATTAGGTAGCTTTTCTCCTGCCATTTTGTGAATCACTCAGATAGGATGGAGATAGCACCCAAGTCACTGGAATTATACATTGTGAGATATGAACAATTATTTAAAACCGAATATACTTACTCAGTGGCTCAGGGAAATTCTAAAAATGCAAGTGGAACTTTTAAAAACTTTTAAAAACAAAAAAATTAAGAACATAAAGCTGGCCTGATAGTATGCAACTATATAGTCTTTTCTCTTTCTCTTGTATAGCGATTTTTTATAATAAAAAAGAATTATAAAAACTGATGTTCATCTCATTTTTAATTATGTCATATGTATACAAAGACCACATAACTGCCTAATGTAACCAAAAGCTCTTTACAAAGCCTATAGTCCTCACTCACTTATAAATTATTTTAAAAAATAAATGTACACTTTAAAAATTACTAAGATATTGAAAAAAATGTGTAGAAGAGTCCAGGGACATATATCATTTTAAGAAGATGAATTAGTTCATGATTGTAAATGTCTTTGACCAGTTAAAACTCTATGTAAATCTAAGTATCATTATGGGATACCAAGTTTTTTCTCTTTAGCTTTCTTTGAAAATGACTCAGGTAAGTAGTTGCTATGCAATATGCATCTGTTTGGCCTCTGCGAAATGAATTGTTGGTCTCAGTCCAGGTCATGTGTATTCATCACAAAATATTGCAGTGACCATTAACATCAGTTAGTGTCCTTGTTAGTTGTGTCAGTAGAAAAGCTGTTGACTAGGACTAGGGACAGAAATTAAACATAAACCAGTATAAGTGATCAGAAACCAGTTCAAATCTGTAACACAACAGAAGTTCAGTGCACTTAAACCACTTTCAAAATGGCTGAAGCTGGTTTAAACTTGGATGGATATAGTATCAAACTTAACTGATTTAAGTTAAATTGTTTTACTGAATTTCTGTCCCAGATCCCCTCCAGATTGAAGTTAACTCACAGTCCCCCAGCATCCCAGGATGCTTTGCACCTCAGGTGTAAACCCCCTCCCCCCTCACAAAGTGGGCGGGCTAGCCTTGGCCCAAGGTGTCTGCTTCGGCTAAGCAGGGAGGCATACTCTAGCACACCCTGGCTTCTGGCCTGGCCACTGCAGGCATGTGGCTGCATTTCTGGCATCAAAAGTGAATGTCTGTTCACTTGCTTATCGGTTCAGCTTAGAAGATTGAATCAATTCAGTCTCAGGCTTTTTGACTGTCTGTACTCAGCCTAGGTAATTTGGAATCCAAGCCCTACTTTAGTGGCATGTGCTGAACTTTAAGCAGGTGAGTATATCCATTTCACGTGATGGGATTACTCACTTGTTTAAAGTCAACTGAAGAGCCATCTCATTCCTACAAATGGTTTTGCCAGAAGTAGGCTTAGGACATTGGCAGGTTAGAGTGGAAAAATATGAGCTACTGGGGAAAAAAAAATGTAAGGGATGTTGGTCTCTTCAGGGTTGTCACAGGTTTCAAATTTTTTCCCAGCACTATATTTAAAATACATATATAGCGATGTAATAGTGTGACAAAATCTCCCAAACTTAAATGACCTACAGTTCCTTGGTAATGTTGGAGTGATGTTGTAGCCATGATGGTCCAGGAAAAATGTGAGGAGCATGAAATTTCTGTGGGTGATATATTTTTACTGAACCAACTGTATAGTTGGTCTAATAAATTATATCACCCACAAAAATCCTTACCTCTCTAAAATCCCTTTCCACTTGGTAGTTGTTCCTATTACTTCCATTTCTCACAATAGCTTATGAATTTACCATTATGTTTAATTGTAATTAAGAGTGTCTGTTGTGACAGTACACTTAGAGCCTATGATCTTTCTCTTTTTTTGCATTGTGTAAGGCTTTGTGTTGTCAAAAGTTTTGCTTCTGTTTCTCATGAAATGTCCTATGTGTTAATCCAGATGTGACTAACTTAGGCAATAATTAAAAAGAAAAGTAGTTTTGGGGAATGTTTGATTTACAGTCTTTTTTCTGGAGTTTGGGAAATTTAGATACATTACCTACATATGAAATAATCCCATTCTAGTCTTATTAAAAATACCATTTTTAGGGAGGTTTAAATAATTGTATAAACTTTTTAATTATACACTGTTCTCCCTCTCTCTGCTCTCTTTGTTGTAGCTGAATCTGTAGAAGAAAAGCCAGCAGACTCACTGCAAGATTTGTATAGAGCTTTGGAGCAAGCCAGCCTGTCACCATTAGGAGAACGTCGGATTTCCACTAAGCTGGAGTTCAAGAAGTCTTTTATAAAAAGGTGTAGCGATCCTGTAGTCAATGAAAAACTGCACCAATTGCGAATTCTGAAAAGCACCTTAAAGGTGAGATAATAGAGGGAAGAGAATTCCTCCAAAGAGGCAAGTCTTCTGGTATTATATTCAGTAGATTAATTGCATACAGCTGCAGTTCTGTCTGGATCTTGTGTTCAAAATGGACAAAAGAGAAATATGGGCAAATGCCATTCTCAGCAGTGAGGAAAAGTGTCTTGAGTGGATGACAAAATCCATTTGTATTTTTCTATAGATAAATATCTCACTGAACTCCTCCTCTGCCTAAGTTAATACAATTAAAGTCCACGCTGTCAGAAGAGACCATGCCTCTGTTTTTGTCCCTGAATATTTTATTTACCAAAATAAACATGCCATATAATTACCAGAGAGTAAGCCAAAAATAAAGTCATTCTTTTGGAGTTTGGAAATTCTTTTAAAAACATTATCGCTATGTGTTTACTGTGCCTGTCTAGAAATGTAATGCACTGTAGTGAGAAAACCCAATAGGAAATAATTACGCTTGATGATGAACAGAGAATTTAACATCCTGGTCCACCACTTTGTTTTGTTGTAAAAGTATCATGGCATGTGTTATTAGAGATTCAGCAGGGAGGTTTCTTTAAAATGCAGCCAATAGACCCTATTAACTGTCAAATTGAATTTTTTAAACACTATTTTTAAATCATGAGGTAACAATGCATGGGATTATGTAGACAGGGTTCTTTGGGTAGATGTGATATCTTTTATTAGACAACTAAATAGTTGGATTATGTAGGCACTTTACCAACATTAATGAATACAATGTTCAACATTAATGAATTTCAATGTCCTGGGTAGTACTTGAACGGCATTACCTACATATGGCCCCAATCCTGCAGAGATATCACTCAGTAAGTGTTGTCCCATTGAAGTGATTTATGCTATTTACAGCACATACGGGTAAGCATGTATGAAGGTAGCTTTTTTACAGATGTGAGACCTAGATAGGAAAAAAATATGCATGGAATTAAGTGGCTTTCCCAAAGTCTCATGCTAGAAATCTGAAACAAATCCAGAAATAGACCCAAGAACATAAAAATATTGGGCTGGAAAGGATTTCAACAGACTATCTAACCTGTTTTGCTGCTTTGAAGCAAGGCCAAGTATAAGCAACATCCCTGACAGATGTTTGTCCAACCTGACTTTAAAAACCGGAGATTTTCAAAAACTTTCAGTGAAGGAGTCACAGTACCTCCACGTAGCTTTTTGCAGTGGTTATTGTTAGATTTTTTTTTCCTTATAACTAACCTGAATCAATTTTGTGGCCAATTTAAATTGATTTCTTCTTGTTTTTCTCTCTGTGGTCTTGGAGAACCATCAGCCAATGTCCTCTTATAACTTCTCTCATATAGGATTACTTTTATTCCTCTTTCCTTGGTTAAACAATCCTAGTTCATTCAACATTTCTTCATAGGTCATGTTTTCTAAACAATTTTTTCATTCTCTTTTGGACTTTGTCCCATAGTCTACATCTTACTCAAAGAATGGTACACAAAACTGGATGCAGTCCTCCTGCTGAGTATAGTGAACTCCTAGAATAATTACTTCCCAGGTTTTACATAGAATATTCCTATTAATATAACCCAAAAATCTTTATACCAGCTGCACACTACTATGTCATATTCAGATTGTGGTCCACCACAGTTCTCAGATTTTTTCCTACCAACCCGCTGCTTATCCAGGCATTTTTCATTATGTACTTGTACATTTGCTTTTTGCTTCCTAAGTCTAGCATATTACGTTTGCCTTTTTTCAGCTTCCACTTTGTTGATTTCAAATAATTTCTTTGCTTTTTTTTTTTTAGATCACTTTGAATTTTTATCTTCTCCTCTAAAATTCTTGCAGCCCCTCTTAGCTACAAATTTGTTAATACCAGGGGTTGGTAATATTTTGCTGCCGCAGGCTGGATCCTGCAACCTGGCCCCCTGCTGAGGACTGAAATATCTCTGCCCCCCAGGGCATCCAAGGTGTCAGTGCTTCTAACCCCACTACAGATATGTGGCCATTCTGCAGCAAGGGAAGCACAGGCCCAAAAGAGCAGAGGGCTGCAGAGGCTGGGATGCTTGGTGCAGCCGCATTCTGCCTGCTCTCCCATGCCACCCCAGGCTGGGTCAGACCTTAGCATCCAGATCCAACCATTTAGTGGGCCGGATACAGCCCAGTTGCCAAACTCTGCTTTCTACTATACTCCAAGCCACTAATGAAAAGGTTTCCCTACCCTCTTTCATGTTACAAGACGATCCTTGCTCCAGGATAATATAAACTTACCAGCTAGTAATACAGAGGCATGAACATACCCATAGTATATAAACAATCTCACTAACACAGTACCACTATGTATACTACGGATGTACTTGCTCCGGTACCAGGTGTTACTGCATTTTAATCTCAGCTCTGGCTTTTTTCACTACTTCTGTAACCTTTATGTTAGTGTTCCTGTCTCCAGAGTATGTATGCTACTACTTTGGGGAGTGTTACTTGGTTAATGTTTGCCAGACACTCTACACATGAAAATCACTTTAAATGTTAGGTATTTTAAAGATATTTTAAATGTGCTCCTTATTTGTAACATGACTGGATCTTCAAAATTAATCACGTTGAAGACAAAGCAAATTGACACAGTGCAACTATCTTTCTTAATTACAGGCATCACCCACATTGAATAAACATGAGAAGTATTAGTTATCATAACATTTCTCTCAAGTGATCTGTATGACTAAGTGTGTCCTAATGCTAGGAACCTGGATACTAATTCTATTTCCACAACTCAATTCTATCAGTCGAGTGGCCACAAAGGATATGTCTATATCTATAGTCCTTCTATGGTAGTCTCAGCCTCTGCTCCAACTCTTGAGCTCTCTGCCACAAGATTGCCATCAGGATGGCTTTAGTGCCTTATATTCAGGATTGGCTCACATGGAGCAAGAACTATGGGAGACATGCATTATAGTAGTGTTCCAGGGAGCAGGCTAGTTTGGCTCTAAACTAAACAGGAACAGCTATATGGTTTCATCCCTTTTGTTCTACCACAATGACTTGAAGAAATTCCACTGAACCAGGGTCTTGGGATGCAGACAGAAGTGACAATTTTCCCCTGATCTGGGCAAAGCAAGCAGTCTACAGCCGTGACCAAACACAAGTGCATGGCTGCAAACTGCTTAAAAATGGCAGATCAGGCAAAAATCTGAACCTTCAATGCATGAGGGGGTAGATGAAGATCTGGTTGCTGTTTTCAGAATGGGATGAGGGAAAGGGAACAGAGGGAGTTTGATCTGCGGTTTTTTCAGCCCCAGCTGGAGAGTGGAGAGTGTAGTGGAGTCCCCCCCCAAGGTGGGGGGCTCCAGTTCACCCACTCTATCCTGCAATGCTGGCTGGGCAACCCCAAAAATGAGCTCGCTCTTTCCCTTGCCCCTCTCCCATTCTGAAAACAGGAACAGGCTGGGAGGAAGGAGGCGCCATCGCTAGGGGAAATTGGCTGCAGGCTCCCAGGCAGCAGGTAGATTCCCCTCCCCCCTGGAATCAACAATGAACTTCTGTTTGGTCCGGGGGGGGGGGGGGTGTTGGGACTCAGAGCGCTTCCTGAAAAGCCTTCTCAGTTACAGTGGGGAGCTGCACTTCTCTCTGCATCCTTGGTCTCATCCTATCTCTGATCTTGAAAAAATATCAGTTATAAGGTTAAAATCTCCTGCTTAATTCTCCATATGAGGTGCTTATAGGAGAATAGATGTGTAGAAATGCTTAGGTACGCTGGGTGGTGATAGTCCATCTGTTTGCATCCCACACGCTAACACAGTATTTCTTCTGATGATTAAAGGAGCAAACAGATGGTCCTTTTCAGCATGAAACCCATCCTGAGAAACTCAAGCAGCTAATAGTAAACAGCAGAAGGCTTGTTTTACATGACAGAACAAGGGGTAACAAGAATTATTAGTATAAGAAGCCCTGCAAACCAGGAGATGTCACATATCTTGAGCCATGTATAACATCATTGTTTTAAGCTGAATTCCTCTGTAATACTTGTGCACAGAAACTAGCGGCACAATCTGTTGTTCTTCAAAGGCATCTTTACACATACTCTGGGGGTTGGGGAATGCTTTAATTAGAGTGGGTCTTGGGAGCCATTCTAATTAAAGCTCCCACTGCATGATGTGTATTCAGCGTCCCGCACTTCAAAATAACAGTTAAGTAAAGTTTGTTGAACAAGCTTTAGTTTTAACAAACTTTAGTTAACGCACCCCCACTGCCATTTTGAAGCACAGGGACACTGAATAAATGAGATGCCAAGGCTCCTGGAGCATGCTAATTAGATTAATCGAGTCTGCTGTGACGTACTGTAATTAAAGTGTGTCAGAGCAGATGTCCCGCACATCTACTGGTACCCCTAGTGTCTTTGTGTCTGACTTTTTCACCACCTTTTCTTATATTTGCCATCATTTTTATAAGCTGCTTTTGGTAACAATCCCTCTCTTTTTTCTTTTTTTTCCCCTTCTTTTTCAGGCCAGAGAAGGAGAGGTAGCCATTATAGATAAAGTTCTGGATAATCCAGATTTGACATCTAAAGACTTTCAGGAATGGAAACAAATGTACCTTGATCTGTTCTTGGATATCTGTCAAAGCAGTAATCCACGGGACCCTGTAAATGGCTCTTCTGAAGTCAATGCACTCATAGCCTCTTTAGCACACACTCATTCATACATTGAAACGCATGTATAAGGGTGTTCTTTCTTTGTCTATCTGATACCTTACACTTTTACTTATGTGTATAAAGTAGTTTTTATATCAATATGTGGGAGGTCTAGTAAATTATATTTTAATGTTAGCTGTGTGAAGTAAACCCAATAGGGTCCATGATACCATTGTCTTTAATGAGAATTTGTATATTTTATATGCTACCAATGCTCAGCTTGTGTTTACCGTGTGCAAAATAAAGGAAGATAGTCTTTAATAATGAAAAATTTATTTTAAAAAAAAAACATTTTGGAAGCTGGTGACCTTCAAGGAGAAAGTTATACAGGATCAAGGTTTTGCTACTGAATGTCATTTGATCACTTTTAAAATGTAATTTAATTTTATACTATAGAATTGTAGTATTGCATTACAGTTTTGGAGTGCGGGTATTGCTTTGGTCGTGGGAAAAAGAACATTTTTATATTCAGTGAAAAACTAGGAGTTTTTATTTAGTGACAGGAAGAAATGTAACATGGTCATTATATCTGAGTTTTGGAGAAGACAAGTAAGCATCAGATAAAGGGGGAAAAATAAACAAACAAATCATTGACACAAGTCCATGGATCTAAAACCTAGGTTACAAGAGACCTATACATAGGTACAGGTTTACAACCACTACAGAGCAGGTTATTTATATTTTAATTAAGACCTTGTGATGTGATATTTTCCCATTAATATAAATATTATTTTTTTATTATTGTATCAGAAACATATGCAGGATCATGGTATCAGGATTAAGTGCACTTTTTAGAAACAAGAAACTAAATGTGGATCATTTTTATAGAGATGTTTTAGTCACCCAATTAAGAAGCTAAAGAAGGAGATTCCAACTTAATGATTTGAATCTGAGATGTAACTTTGAAAGAAAAAAAAAATCACATTTTTTAACTAGCTTTATATTTATTTTCTAATGTGAAATTTGGCCATTTTCAGTGCAGGAAAAAATCATAGAGTTAGCAAGGTCAAATGCATCATTTATTTGAAAAAATACTGAGAACTAAAGAGCTTTATTTTTGCTTTTGATTGGGAAAAGATATCTCCAGGTTCTCTTAAGTTCACAAACCAATACATATATTTTAAACTTACAACTTATAAGACTTGAGGCGCAGAGAACAGGAGTGGAGTGGTTAGCTGGGCTCATGCATGCAACTGGAAAAGGGAAGGTAGGAGGTAAATCACGTATTTATCCTTCATTGGCTTGTTTTTGAAAAGTGATCAGAGCATGGCAAAATATTTGTGCTGCTTCTTTTAGTGTTTTGCTGCATAAGTTAGGAGCCATGGCATGATTTGGAGAAAGGGAAAAGGTTTGTTTACTGCTCTTTACTATGAGCTGTACTCTTCACCAGCTTTAGACTGTTGTCTGTACAGCTCAGTGAATGTATTTAACAGCTCTGATATTTACTGATGGTTATCTTTGCTGTAGGAATAAAGGGAAGACTGCAGGGGTGTGTCTTTGTTTATTTGTTTTCTTCTGTTTTGTTTTATTTGCATTTTGGATTGCAACTATTTTGCAGAATTTGCACAATTGTACAGCAGAGTGGCCTTTCTGCAGCCCATTTTAAATAATCCTATATTCAAGTCAATATGGACAATGAATCACATATTAACATTTGTATAGAATTCTTGAGCCAGTGTAATATTTGTATCATTTAGATGAATCTTTGTATAAACTGGACATTAATTTACTGCATGGATACTGACTTGTATATTAAATTGGTGAGGTTTTTGTATTTCTCATACAAAAGAAAATGCTTGACCTAAAATGAATTGTGCTGATTGTTCCAAGCATTTAGACTCTCTCATTGTTGTTTTACTGGACCAAAAGTAGATATATTCATATAAAAATTCTTTATATCTGATGGATGTATATGCACATTGTGGAGTTGATTCCTTGTCAAAACCAAGGCAGTTGAGAAGACTTAGATCTGTTGCTATGCAACAGCTATTCTGCCTGCACTTTACTTTAGTAAAGTCAGCTTGATTGCTTTAAAGGTGAAAATTAAACATTACAGGTTTTTAAGATAGTCTGGCATGACAGAGAACATTTGTCCCCTTCATCGTGCTGCCTTCTTTTACAAGAACATAACATGTTCTTCTATATGTATATTTTTACTGTATCAACTTTCAGCCTAGAAAGGGAATACTGTAAAATGAAGCAAAATAAATTTAGCTTTTAAACAAATATTTATGATTACATATTAATTTACTCAATTCAGATTTCATACTTGGGTATCTAGCTGCATAACTGCAGATCACAAGTCATTATGCCTTAAAAGTCACCTCAAAAGCTATTCCTTATAAATCTCTTCTCGTTGCAAACAAGAAGCAGAGCTGTTATTGTCTTGGGTGTAGCCAGGCATTTCATTTAGAATTTCAAAAGATTCATATTAACTTTCTTTCCTTTGTACTTCTGGATAAAAGCAAAGCTTTTATTACTGTGTTACTTTTATATACTGGTTCAACATTTAAAACAATTTTACCAGCATGATCATGATTTCACAGGACATGGTACACAGGATGTACTTACTTAGGTAGCTGGATATAGCAGCTATTGTTGCATTTTCCACTGAAACTTTTATAATAATTATACCTATTCAGCACTGGCTGCCTAAGCTAACACAGGGTTTTGATACAACAAATATGTACTGTGCCAGTACAGAGTATGCTTTAAAAAAACCACCTGAAGCACATGCCACAACAAAGGCTATTTCACAGAGAGGTTGCTTCCCCTCTCAGTTCAGTACTTATATCAAACAATCAATGTTTTAGTGTGTAACCATAATTAAGGCTACATTTTGCACAATCCCTGCTCTCCATACAGTAATTTCATGCTGTTTAGCTAAGGCCCTCTCACCTAGCTAGAAACTCAAATAATACCATCCTCTGGATGCTACTTATTATAACTCTTTGTAGGCAACAATTTTCTGGTCTTTATACATTTCACTTTCATTTTGCTTAGCTATAGCATAAAACACAATACCACTTACCAGCTGGGAAAATTACCTTTAATTAAAAAAGAAGGATTATATTTTTAACCTTTGAAAAATCTGACTTTAGGCAGCTGTTAACTGCTATCTAGGTAATAGTCATCCAAGGAAATACAGCATTAGGAATTCCTTTGCCTCTTCTTTTCAGAATGTGCTACTTCCCGCATCTGTCCTCAGCAAATCTTGTTTTTCACTGTATAAATCATGGCACATTTTCCGATGCTAATGACAGATTTCCCTGTCTATATCCATTGTATGTGTTGCTTATTAAAGCAAAAGTTCAACTCTGTTGCATTTAGTGCCACTGCAATTTTCTTTTTTTCTCCAGGGCTGCTCTTTTGTCTTATCTTTGAGGATGATTATTCAATGAAGTGTTAACTCAGCAGTTTGGCTTCTTTGCTCTTTGGTGTCCCCCTTAGTTGCTGCTGATTCTGAGAGTTGCAGCACTGCACACTGCAGTCCATACCAAGGCAAGGGAAGTTTGCAAATTTCTTCCCAGCAATCATTGTCAATATCATAACCCACCACATCTTGGGTTGGGACTTCCTGCGAGTCCTGCCATTTTTTCCCCCCAATAAGAAGCGCGGTCTCCTCTACCACGGCTAGGCCATAGCAAAAACGATCATAGACCAAAGGCCTTAGCCGAGTCCACTGGTTTTGGCTAGGATCATACCTTTCTATTTCGGAGAATGGTTCATATAGTCCTAAAAATGTGAAGATGGCATCTCTGATTGTTGCCATCTGATGTCCAAACCGGGCAATGCTCATAGGAGCTTGCTTCATCCACTGCCCTTCTACAGTGGTAAGAGAGTAGACATCTTTACTTGTGTTTGTTTGTTCCGTGGATTTGCCACCTGAGAGATATATGGTGTTCTTGCAGACTGTGCTAGCATGCCCATGTATCTTGCATGGCAATTCCACAACCTTCGTCCATCTGTCCCTGGTGATATTGTAGACCTCCACAGAGGAATGTAGTGATCCATTCTCACCTCTTCCACCAATAGCAAAGATGTTGTTGCCTAGGACACAGCAAGAAAACTGACATCTTTTTTCCAGCATTCCTGTGATTTGTGCCCATTTGTTAAATCTTGGATCGTAACGATGGACCCCGCTGGTAACAGAGAAGCTGGGGTCAGTTTTAGTTTCACTTTGTGAACTTTCTATTTCCCCACCCAGCACATACAGGAAGTTCCCAATCACACACATGTTATGATGCTGTAGTCTGTCCTGCACCTGCGTTAGAGTTCTCCATTTGTGATTATAAACATCAAAGGCCACTACATCACTTATAAGCCCTTCATTTGCGGTTCCTCCACCTAGGAGGATGATCTGAGTTTTCTGGTTCCTCAGGGTGGTGGATTTGTCCTGCAGAAGGGGTTGCTTGAAAACAAATGAGTGATAGTTTATTGCTTTTATGATCAAGCATTTGACACTTGCTGGGAGAGGCACTTCTGATTGAGTGTAGACCTTTCGCAAATCTTCTACAGGAATAAGACCATATCTTATCTGTTCCAAGAGGCTGCTTCTGAGAGTCAGCCTGGACTTATCATGCTTCAGCCACATCATCACCAGATTCAACAGGCAGGATTCATTCACTTTAGAGACATCAGATTCTACCACTGCCATCAAAGATCTGAAGTTCAGCTCAAGCAACCCTGTGAAATCCAGGTCCAGCAGTCTCCAGAGATTACTGATGATGTATTTTTCTGTTGCTGCTAAAGCATCCGGAAGGTAGAACTTTGTAGCAACATTGGCAGAAAAACAGCAGTTTTCCAGGGTGAGATTGTTAACTATGTACTGGTTGCACAGGCCAATAGCCTCAGTCACTTGTAGATAACTGGCAGCTTCCAAAGTATCCTCCAGGCTCTCAAAAGAAAGGGGTAACCAGGAGGTGTAGATGAAATCTAGAATATGCTGGAGACCCATGGACGAGATCACTTGCAGGTGAATTACACTGGCTTTGGATTCTTTGGTGTAGCTTTTGAACATAGCCCGGAAATAATCACTGGAGCAGGCCAGCAGGGACTTGTGTGCAGGGAACTCGTTTTCCTTCACCTTCAGTAAAATATCACACATCAAACCTTCTGATCTGAGGGTTTGGTAACGAGAGAGCACAGTACTGCAATGTGATTTGCAATAGGACAGGAAGTAGCTCATTGTGCATAATATAGTGCTTTTGTCCAAATAATTAAAGCACAATGAGGTATCAAAACAGCTGCATGAATCAGCACTTGGTTTCCTTGTAAGAACGCCTTATAGATTCTCCAGCTGTCAAAGAAATGTCCAAGTAAGAAAACCAATGCTTTCTCCAGCTGGAGGGCTAGTTAATATACTTGCAGTGAAGTAAATGCCTTATTTCAAAGAGAAAACAGCTGAGTCTCATAACAGCCTTGAGATGCTTACTTTTCTTGCTTCCATTTTCCATGAGGCTGGATGGTCCACGGCTGTGGGGAGCCATTGCTTGGCTGGCCACCAGGTGACAGATGTGGGAGCTAGATGACAAGCCCAACAAACGGCACTTTGTGTCTGCTCAGATGTCTTTCTCGGCCCTTCTTTCTCTGCATGCTGACCAAATATATCCTCTGCGGCTGACGGATCATGGCTCTGAGTAGAAACAAATGAGGGACAACACGGAAGAGCACTTTTGCTGCAGCTTGAGCCCCGTTTGTGTTTCAGACTTAGATAAGTTTAGACCTCACAGCTCCTGGGACAACAAACCACTTTTGGTGATCTTTCATCACTCTGTTAGGAAGTCTCCACTGCAGAGCAAATCAGCATACAAGGATTAGAGCAAGAAGACTTTCTGAACATATAAATCTTTTTCCCAGGGGCAGAAAGACAACTAAAATACCATGATTAGTCACTGGTTTAATTTGACATGCATTTCTGAGCCCTTTGGTTTACATGATATCACCATAACTCACAGCTACCAGAATAGAATGCAGACACGAGCCCCCTTGTCCTTACTGTCCAAAAACTGAGGGGGGGCAGCATGGGGGTAAGTTAGGAAGAGGAGAATCTGGAAGTTTTCTGAGCAGCCTGAGCCAGAAGTGTCTGACATTGCATGACCTGATTAGAAATCACAAGGGTAATGCATTTGTACGAAGTGGCGACAAAAATAGATCCTGAGTTATGTCATAATAAACTGAAATCTGTTTATAGAAGAGGCTTTGCATAATTGTGTTCTCGGTTACCAACTAGAAACATATCCCTGAGCCTCTGTGGATAGTCAGTAGCTGACCCTAATAGCTTTTCCACTTTGAGTTTGTCCCAGTTAGGTACCAGTTAACAGGGATTATCTCTGATTTTCACCTGGGCCTTGCAGGATCTTTGTTCTGCCAAGAATGGGAGCTGTGGATGGGCTACACATCCTGGCCACTCATTTAGCTTTTTCTTGAGCGGCTCCAGGTAAAGGCTATCACATGTCCAGCTGGCATCAATAAGGAATTGCCTTTTGACACCTTTCCTTCCAAAGCAAACACTCAAGGTTTGCAAAATGAGAAAGCTTCTTAAATGCTAGAACATTCTGCAGCCTTGTGGCCAAGAGTCTTTGGGATAAGAGAAAGGTTATCCCAGAGGTAAGGTTCTTCCTTTATGGGCTTCACAAGACACGTTTACTGGTATTTATTTGATATTTGTTTTGTTGGTTTCATAACATAATATCCATTCATTCCCTAGTAGAGTTTCCCAGTGGATTGGAGCGTTTCCTGGGAAGGATTTGTTTTCACAGTGTTCTACTACCGGTAATTAAAAGCTACCTTGATAAATAGATTTAAGTGAGTTGATCGTAAAATTATAGGGTGTGCTGCACTCTGACTTGTTAAATGTAGTTTTTTCTTTACCATGGATGCTGTTTACCTGCTTGAACTGGCCATCATATTTAAGAGAGAAAAAAGGGATTTTGTTAAAATAATGATCTCCATTGCTAACTAGAGGACATTTGGGATGGGATGGACAAGGAACTCTATTTTGCATGTGTTTCCTGTGTCCATGGATGGGAAAACTTTATAACTTTTAAGTTTGAGATGGATCCAATAATAGGCAAGTTTATTGATACACAGTGATAACAGAAAAGGAACAATACAAACAATCAAGCAATTCTATATATCTACCAAATCCTAGGGCTGTCATCAAAGTACATCTGGCCAGGGCACAGTCTCCACTCTGAGGCTCTCTCTTAGGTGTCAGCATCTGGAGGTGGGATGCCGAAGCCCACACTCCCTCACCCCTCCAGTAGGGTGCATGAGACAGGCTGCTGGTATGCCCTCTTTCCATGATGGCCTCGGGGACCCTTCCCAGGAGATGGGGACAAGGACCCCTCTTAGGGAGGAGGAAGGAAGGGATGAGACAAAGGGAGAGACTGATGAGGAGGGACAGGACAAAGGGAGGGACACTTCGTTACTCTCAAGTTTCTGTTTTTGTGTTCTCCTTCCCTCCCGAAGCATCTTCATCCAGAGCTATGTCTGGTGGGTTGTCTCTGCAGTTACATGTTCACATAGCCTTCCGGGCCTTCTCCTAATTTGGTCTGTTCACTCAAAACAGGGACTCGGCCCTCCCCCTGCTCTGGAGCCTTGTTGCTGGTGTTACTTTATCTCATGTTATATGGGACAGTATGGTACATATCTTCCTCTTTTCCAGGCTATGTGTTCATCCGCTGGCCTTGTTGTGTTAGATAACCTGTCTGCTTCCAAGGCTGTGAGAAACTTTGTTTGCGAGACCTAAGCTTTTTAGAAATCACTTAGCTCCTGCTGCCCATCTTGAACCCTTATAATGTATATATCTATGTCTATAAGCCAATTCCCCAAAAAAGTAGACCTTTAAATACCATTTCTAAGGCAACAGGGGTGTTAGAATGGGTGTTAAAAGGTACAAGCACACTAGTAAACTTCACTTGCTCTTCCCTTATTTTGTACAAACTGAATGACAAATGGGTGCAACTGGACTCAACCTTAAAACTAAAATTTAATAAATCCCTAGGAACTGATCCACTGTGTCATTTTAATAAGAAGAGCATGAATCCCAGTGAACAAAATGAGCCAGGTTGTACTCTCTTAGCAGGACTATGTTTCAATACAGCTGTATTGTTTTAACTAATATAGGTAACTAAAGGTTGTTCTCCACAAGGGAGTGGGACTAGTTTAATTAAAGGCATAATGTTAAACAGCAAAAGGTGTGAATAGATGCTTTTATATCAGTTTGAACTTTCCTTACATGGGTTTACTTTGGGCTTGGGAATTATAGGTATAGTATTGGCAGGAAGTAAGTATCTCAATGTACATGGGCAAACTAAACTCATGTAATACACAAAAGTTGTTTTGGTTTAAGTAAATTAACTAACTGTTAATTAAGTTAATGCAGCTCCGTGTGTGATTAGACAAGCTCTCTACACATAAGGTTAACTGAGAGAAGCTGATTGAAATGTCAGTGCAGGTTTCTGCAGCAATTTAACTAGTCTGATTTAATACTATACTAATATTTTTTTAAACTGTTACATATAGATCAACTTTTACTTATGATCATAAAAGTCTAGAAAGAATGAGAGCAACATTTACTTTACTTTAATGGGCAATCAAGAGCAATTGCAATTGAAGGCATCTTTGATAGTCATAGACCATTACTGGTCTGACTGGCCATTTAGTTAACTACAGAAGGTCCTAAATCCTGTGGTTATTTTCAATAGTATTTGAAGTAAGACTATTCAGTAGTCTTTGAACAATCCTTTCTAGCCCCATCTTCTGGGATATGTCACTGTAAAAGCAATGACCTCAAGTTCAGTTGCAAATATTTCTGTGACTGAATATGATAAAGGGGCCACATCTACATGTGCTAATACTGCACATGAATAAACTCCAGAGCTTATTTCTTCAGAGTTTATTTCTCCTGGGCTCCCCATTTAAATGTGCACCCAGGAGCAATTAACTCTGGAGCACTAAGCTCTGGAATTTATTCATCCGTAGCACATGGAGTCCGGTCAGAGCAGCCCTGGCTGGCAGGAGAACTGGGGGGTCAACCTGCCAGCCCAGAGGTGCTCCTCCTGGCTCAAGTTGCTGTGGAGGGGCTGGCTGGGACATGAGGGTGCTTCAGTGTGAGGCCAGCCAGCAGGAAGCACTCACTGAACAACCCTCATGCCCTAGCCACCCTCTTCAGTGTCTACACATGCGCTGCTGCAGAGTAGTACTGTAAATATAAGTACTGTCCTGCTGCAGAGTAAATTAGTTTATTCCAGCCTAATAGGAGCACACATGTAGATGCTGACATGTTTACTTCGCAGCTAATTAGTCAACTGCACGGTAAACATCCCATGTAGATGTGCCCAGATTATACAATTTTAATTTAAATAGGGAGTTTGATCCTACTTTCATAACCCACAGGTTGGAAGATGAAGCCCTATGTTTTTACCTGAATCACTAGATATAATTTACACCTTAAATAAAAATTGGTATGTTAATTAGTTGGAAAAGTGAACTTTTTTACCTTCTTGCATCTCTTAGATTTAGAAAGACTAGCTGACAAAAGCTGTTCCCCCATTTGTCTATGTAAACAATTGTTTTACAATTGTAAATGACCTGGAATAATAATCCGCAAATACTCAAAACCTTATCATGCAGAAAGAATGACACATAACAGTAGGTTATGCAAAAGCACTGGTTTAAACTGTTCCACTACTTTACTGGAAAAGCTAGGAAATATCAGAAATTGCAAAGCTGTGTCCGTGTTCCTAAACAGGCCATCAGGAAAACACACTTCAATTAACATGTTTTCCTATCTTTTAGAGGAACGGGCATAGAAAATACAACAAAAAGTTTCACATCATTAAAATGGGGAGTAACTGTGATGAGTGGTTCACAGTAAAATAAATATTTCCAAGAGGTGCAAGGAGCAGGTTTCCAGAAATCAACACACTGTGAAGGACAACAGCATGAATTTTTTTTGTTGTCTATGCAGTGCACATGCTCTTTCAATGAGCACATAATATAAATAGAGCCAGATAATAAGCGCAGTGAGGATGCCCTAAAATCTAGCTCCTTTTGGACAAGACTAATGAGACAAATTGAATGGATTTTAGGCTTTTCTTTAAAAAAATGAATTGGATGCATAAGATGATGCATCTTATGTCATCATCTGCACCTGTAAAGTGTAGTTGAGATAGGTTTAACTTCTCTCACTCTAATCCAAACTTCTGTTTGAATAAATATAAGTTTGGCCTGAGATAACAGTTCTGGATAGCTTCTGCAGTGAAAGAGCTAAAGGACAACTTTTTATATAGTAGCCAGATATGTTTAGGTAATTGAATACAAAGTCAGTGCAAGGCTTTCTGTGGTAAGTTCAGGACTTTATTCTCTCTTGTTTGGTTCCTGCACTTGTGGAAGCAGTGGTGGGTGGATTGGAACATAAATGACTATAAACTAATGGTGCACCGATAGAGATTTTTGTGGCTGATACCGATAGCCAATTTTTAAGGAGGCATATCAGCCAATACCAATCTTATTTCTGATACCAGCCCAGCATCTTGAAAAGCACTGTTCAGGTGGTAAGTCTGTTGTGGTGGGAGGGAGCGGGGAAGGGAAGGGGCATGGGGTGGCAAATTGAGGCCCCTGCAGTGAGGGAGGGAGGGACTGGGGCTGGGGCTGGGGTTGGAGCAGGCACTGCCCAGCTGGAGCAGGACAGGGCATGGGGACAGCTGCACACAGCTTGTCTGGGAGAGGCAGCTCCAACCGCTGCACACACCTTGGGAGGACATGGGGGGGCATGTGCCCCCCCAGATCTATGTAGGGTAGGCCGGCTGCCACTGGGCTGGGGCCAGAGCTGTGCCAGGCTCTTGCTGGCAGGGGGGCTGGGTCAGACTGCACAAGGGCAGGTGGTGGCAGTGCTGGGAGGGGGCTATGGGAGAGGGCTGCAGCCACCCCAAAAGTTGGTGTAGCCCCCCCAAACCACTCCTCCCAGAACCGTGTCCTCCTGGGGTGCACACAGTGGCAGGAGCTGACCCCCCTCCCCACACCCCCAAATGAGCCACAGCTCCATCCCGCACCCACCCCACCCCAGCTGGGCAGCACCTGCCTCATCCCCACTCCCTTCCTCACCACGGGGACCTTGATATGCTCCCCCATGTCCCTCCCCTTCCCCCTCCCCCTGCCTCTTCCACCACAAGAGACTTACCAGCTACACACAGCTCTCTAGGCTGCTGAGCTGTGCTCCTTGCTGCCTACGTGCTGCGCTGTGGCTGTACTCATGCATGGAGTATTTACCAGCCAAATTATCAGCCACATCAGGTCAATTGCCAATACAGTCAATTTTCTTTATATCGGTGCTGAACCAATATTGAACTGATGTATCAGTGCAATTCTATTATAAACCATTTTTTGGGCTGCCATTATTCTAGCATACAGGGGATGCATCTACACATTCATTAATGTGCAGTGCCTAATGCAAATTAAATTTACTATTTGTAAATAAATATGCAATAGGCTGCCACACTATACATTTGCACAACTGCACACTTTATGTGCAATGCTTAATGTGCAGTAGACAGATACAACTGAGCATTAATGTATTAGCACAGTTTTTGCCATGCATGCTAATGTGCATTACAATTAGTCTACTTTGCATTAAGCATCTCGTGTAGATGTGCCCAGGGTGCCATGTAAATTAGAGCAGCCTTAAAGTTGCTCACCTTATATTCTCTGATTTGTGACCCCCTTATAGGCCCTGAGAAGCAGAGAATAAATGTAATTTAGTGCATTCCAGAAATAACTTTACAAATTCTCAATCCAGTAAGAGCAGGAGATTGCACTACCCTCAAACCAACCAGGAAGAACCTTTAAGCTGGGGCAGGGGTGATGGGGGTTGTGACTGCCTACTTTGGGGCCTGTTTCTGCCGCCAGTGCTGTGAAAAGGGGGTAAGTATATTTGAAAACCAAATGTAAAGTTCTAAAGGCTGACCTGTTGAAGGAAACATTTTTTTTCTTTTTGTTTTGTTTCCTTTCATGATGTATATTTATTGGGTGGGAAAAATAAGGGTTTACACTGACTCTGCCAAGAAAAATATATCAAATTCTGAACTGCTCAGCCCTGGAAGTATCACTTTCAACAAATCATTTTCAATTACCAGTCTAGTTCCACCCTACTGTCTCTTTTTCATGCTCTCCTGTGTCTGAAGATAGATTAAATTAGTGTTTTTATTGTTCTCCCAATGGATTAAATGTGTGTTTCTTGGTGAATATAAAAAATAACAAAGTTGGGAAAGTCTCTAAATAGAGTTCCTGTATCAGAGTGATTGCTCTATGATGGGCAAGTCAATATTTGATCTGTTGCTAAAACAAGTTTATTGACGAATAGTGAGGGAAAAAGATTAAAAAAACATAATTCATAGTGCTTTAATAATTCATAGTACATCAATATTCATAGTACATTAGATAAAGGCTGTGAGGATAATCTGCTAAGGACAGATCAGTTCCTACTGAAGTCAAAGAGTCTTGATTTGCCTCCATGAACAGTGTGAATAGGTATATGCATGTACACACTTGCACAAAATGTCCCACTTGGATTATACTAGGACATGAGGATGTGTTTACTCTCTTCAAAGGGCTCTATGAGGGTTTTGATCTGTGGCTTGCTTTGCAGAGCAGCCTCCCTGACAGATCCCTCAGGAGATGCTCTGAATCAGCATGTCCCCTCCCCTCCTCGGTTCTGTCAGAGTGGGACTTGTGGATTCCAGACGGATGTTCATGCACCCAGTGTTCTGCACTGAGGGTGAGCACCAGGGTTTAATCATGCAGAAAGCTTTACTATTTGATTAGTGGAAACAAGTCTGGGCCCTGGTTCAGTCCGTCTAATTTGTCAGCTGGGACCCCAGGCAACAACAAATACAAAATAGTTCTTATGGCTAACCTGAAGAAGCCTGCTCCCTGGTGGTCTCTCCTGTTCTGAGTGCAACATCAGCAGGCTGTGGGGATGCATGTATGGAAGTAAGCATAAAAAGGCAAAGCAGTGACTCACAATTCTGGGGTGGCCTCTTTAATGAGGTTGCTTCCAAATTAACTTCATTATTTGTTTTTCTGTGTGCAGGAAAGGGAGTGTTAGGGACCATCGATGCTCTGAGACCACAGAGGAAAGAATACAAATGATTACTTCCTCTATTAAAACAGCTCAGGGATCAAGAAGTGCTAAGAGTCTCAGAGACATGTAGCCTGCAGTACACTCTGCTGAGTCCAGCAGTGTGTGATATAAGCTGGTTAGAATTTAACTCTTCAATCTCTTTCATTTCCTTTCATTCAGACTCCTTGCAACCCACTCTAAGGCATGGAAGTTTCTCCTTTGTAATAAAACTAAGGCAGTGATCTAATGCAACATTGTTAAACAAACTGAATTTATTACCCCTGAGCCTCATCTGAATTCTCAGCTGACACTTTGGGATCTGGAGTTTTTAAATATTCCTCAAGTCGTATACATCATCATCTGCATGTTGCTTATTAATCCCCAAATGAAAGGCTTAGTTTCCTTTAATTCCTTCTCTTACAAGATTGTCCCTGAGAGAGAAGGGTAGGGGAAGAGTGCACATCTGTGCTGTGTGTATTTAATTCTCACACACATGCTCAGATTGGATAATCAAGACATTGATGTCAGCAGTAAGTAAAGAACACATAATTTAATACATTGGGCAAAACCCATATAAAGCAAGCTATGCACAAATTTGCACTGAAGAATGAGCAAAGGTAGGACAATCCACCCAGTTGAAGAGATGCTTTTTTTTCAAATAATGTATAGTGATAAAATTGTGTTGGAGTCTGGCAAAGACACTGATGTGATGGGTATTACTCATACAGCCAATGTACATGAGTTGCTGTATTCATGGCTAGCAATCCTTACTGATAGTCCGGGCATAGATTAGAGACAGTCTGTACAGAAAAGTGAGTCCGAGGCTAGGTGTAGGAGATCTAGTTCACCTAACAGGGAGTTAGATAGTTTGCCTCCATACCAGAAACAGCCACTAGCTCTACAACTTGGAAGAAAGTTTGTTTTTTATTTGCTTCCCTACAACCCGTCTATACCCCCTACACCATTCCTTCTTATTAAAATCTGTTCTGGCTAGGGAGATCAGACTGCAAGTTTCTAGTTATTCACCCATTGAACTCCCGGGAGAGAGTCTCAATGCAAACATCAAAGTCCAGACATTTGCATATTCACATGCTACTAATGAAGGTGAACCAACCCTCTTTCTCTTCAGTGGGAACTGAATCTGTCCCCGAGAAATTACAAGGAGTCTTGATGAAATGTGTTATGAATGAATTTAACCTCCTAACGTTCATTACTCTTCACCAATTCTGGTGCCAGCAACTGCCCAAATATTGACTTGTTCATCAAAGAATAAGGGTTTGTCTACAAAAGAAAGTAGAATAGTTTATTTTAAAAAATTCTAATGGCTGCCTACAGACCTATTTCAGTTTAAACAGGATTGTTTGGGTTTAGCATCAGTTTGGTATGATTGACTTAAAGCATTCTTGAACTGGTTTAACTATAGATGCCTACAGACATTTAGAGGCTACACTGTAACTCATGGGCTAGGAATAGTCATAAAAAAATCCTAAGCCTGAATTGATTCAATCCTTTCAGGTTAGTCTAACCTGGCTAGGCTGAACTGGTTTGAAACTGGACAGACATTGTCTCTGGATTGAGGAAATTCAGGCATATGCCTGCAGGGGCTCAAGCTAGAAGCTGGGGGGTGCTAAAGCAGCCCTCCCTTCCCTTCTGTAGGGAGCTGAGCTGAGGGGTTATGCCCAGGCTGCACCAGGACTCTCTCATTAGGGAGATCTGCCTGCGTGGTCCCAGGCTTTTCCCTGCTGCCTGCTCAAGGGGTGGGAGTGCTGGCACCCACCAGCCCCAGGGTAGCACTCTGAGGCAAGAGGAGGTGGTGGGAGCAGGAGGGTGCACTGCATGCATCTGTTGATGATACAGAGCTTTTCAATCTCCCTCCCTGCTTAGTCACACTGTCTGCAGCAACCTGACAGGCAAGTAAGCCAGCTTTGGGTTGATAGTGATAACAGTCTTTATCACTCAATTAGCAAAACAATGGCCTCTCTCCATTACGTCAAACTTCTTAAACAGCTTACCACTGACCTGTTGATTAGCTTCAAATAACCCTAAGCAGTCACTGTTCTGTCTGCCTGCCCTAGTGAGCATTGAGCCCCGCCCAGCCAAGAGAGCATTCCTGGATGTCAGGGGAGTCTGATTTATCTTAAGCCAGCAAGGGGTCTGGGACAGACATTGCATAAACTGGTTTGATGCAAATCAGTTAAGTCTGATACTACATTCAACCAGGATTATCTCAAACCAATTTTGGCCACTTTCAAACTGGTTTATGTGCACTGAACATCTGTTCTGTTACAGGTTTAAACCAGTTTCTGATCACTTAAACCTGTTTATGTGTAATGTCTGTCCCTAGCTGTGGTGCATTACATAAAACATTTGCCTATTGGGTTGAGAGGGCTTGAGCATGCCCACACTGGCCTTGGCCAGCAGGCAGGGGTGCTCCAGCAGCCTCCAAGGAGGCTACCGAACTGCCTTCTCCCCACGCCCCATCCCCTCCCCCCCCCAGCTCTGGGGCTATTAAGAAAGGGAGGGGGAAGGGAAGGAGAAGCAGCCCACTGCTGGCTGGGTTTTGCCTAGATGATGCTGGAGAGGGGGGATAGGTGAGATGAAACAGAGCCCATTCACCTCATGCCTCCACCCCTGCTACTCTGGCTGAGGTATTCTAGGGAGCCAGGCTGGGCTAATGAGGCAAGGAAACTCCATTTGTCCCTGTCCCTCCTCCAGCTCCTGCTTGGCAAAGCCCAGCCTGTAGCTGACTGCTGCTCCCTCTCTTTCCCCTCCCTCCCCCACTGAGAGCTCCACAGGTGAGGTTGGGCTAGTGCTTCCCAGCATGAGCACCAGTCCAGCCCAGCAAAAGCACTACAAATTAACCGTCAAGGGAATATAAGTTTCCTAAGCCACTCCATTTTGTAGCACCTTCAGCTAATAGCAGCTTTGATGAGGATTCATTTTTCACACAATCAGCCATTTTAAAAGCATTCTGCAGTTGTATATGTTTGTTAGGTCATGGCTGTAGAGCACTTTCAATTGCATGAAAAATGTAACTTGTGTAAGTGTCTTAGGTGTCTTTAAGTTTAAACCCCAAGTCAGAGCCTAAATATGCAGATGTGTTCCTTCCTGTTACACTTGACCAAGGAAAGTGTGGGTCCCTTTTAAATACTGTTAAAGTTTATCTGTTCCTGACTTCCTAGCAGATCTATCTCTTGGGAGCTCCAGCCCACCATCAGCAGAATAACTGACTTATCCTGTATTATGTCCAGGAGCCCCTGATGGAGGATGTAGTCCTTGGGGGCTATTTCTGCTTCAGTTATTTTCCCTATGCGTCTCTGAAACATGAGAGAACTAGATCTGGCTGGAGAATCCAGCCAAAATGGAGCCAATAAGGTAGATCTGCATTTAACCTAATGTCTCTGCCACAAATAGCATATAGTCTAAATTAAAAAGCTAGTGTCCCAATAAACTCTGGTAGTTGTAGCACCAGAGTTCATTGATTCTGGGTGCCACGGTTACACATGCACCTGGGACCACAGTACATTGAGCTGGGCCAGAGCAGCCCTGGCTGGCAGGGGATCCTGTGATCAGCTTGCCAGCCTGGGGCTTCTCCGTCCCAGCTCAGTGCACTGTGGAGCTGCTGGCTGGGGCACGAAGGTGCCCTAGCACAGAGCTAGATGGCAGGCAGTCTCAACACTGAAGCACCCTCGCGCCACAGCTAGTCCTGTCAGCGTTTACATGTGCATTGCTGCAGAGTAAAGAACTCCACTGGATCTTGGTACAGGCATATCTTGTTTTATTGTGCTTCACTTTATTGTGCTTCGCAGATATTGAGGTTTTTTACAAATTGGAGGTTTGTGGCAACCCTGCCTCGAGCAAGTCTATTGGCGCCATTTTTCCAACAGCATTTGCTCACTTCGCATTTTTTAGCAATAAAGTATTTTTTAATTAAGGTATGTACATTGTTTTTTTAGACATAATGCTATTGCACACTTAATAGACTACAGTATAGTGTAAACATAACT
>NW_017728906.1:60360907-60368250 GCF_001723895.1 Crocodylus porosus | reverse complement strand
GCAATATCTCCAAGGTATGCCTGTACTTTTATTTACAAGTACTAACCTGCAGCAGAGTTGATTAATTAGTTTCCTGCAGCCTAATAGCACTGCATGTGTAGATTCTGAGATATTTACTGCAGAGCTAATTAGACAACTCTAGTCTAGCAGTAAACATCTTGTGTAGATGTGCCCAGATAAAATATTGGTGTCAACAAAAAGGTCATGTATTTATATGGTTTGTGTTGTCTGCATCTTGAGACTTCTGCTATATATATTTATATCTATATAGCTATATATGTATATAGTAGACATCTCAAGATGCAGTCAACACAAAACAAGTGATGTATCTATATCTATAAATATACTATAGATACAGAGACCTAATCAATAGTGTTACTTAGAGAGGAATACTAGGGTTTTTTCCAAACTTCTAGCTTCACAGCCTGTAATAGTAGTAACTAATAGTGACCAGTTCCCTGTGACTAGATTTATAATTTGTATAATGCAAAGAAAGGGAAGAATTTTGAATTCTCAGTCTCTCATCATTAATGAATTTTAATTTGGAGCATAGAAAGGCATTTTTTGATCAAACTGTCTGTCCGGTTTAAACTTTTAAGCAATGTTCCAGGTTGTTCGCTCTAAAGCATCTTCCCTGCTCGTCTCAGCTACCTGCCTTATTCCCATGTTTAAGATCACAGAGATAGGAAATTCTTTCTGACAGCCATTTCTGACAGCCATTTCAGAATTCATACTCTGGGTTTCATCTGTAGAAAAAAATCTCAGCCAAGAATTTGCACAATGGCCCTTCTGTCATAGCCCTTTCTTTGAATTGGTCTATTTCCTTTTGGTTCCCATTTGGTTTCTTGTAAAGAATGTGCCAAGTCAGTTTCCTGATATCGGACCAGACCCTCAGTCTGACTTCAGGTGAGTTAGTTCTGATCTCTTTAAGTATGCATATAAGAACTGGTTAGAGCACGGGTAGTAGACAGACAGAGGCTCCACTCTGGAGGAGCTCCAAAAATATGGAGGGGCTCCAAAAATTGTGCTGGCGTTGGGACACTGGAACCACCACAGAGTTTAAGTGAGCCGAGTTACTTTCTATGCTTTCATCCCACTGGTCAATACATTTCACCATTTTCTCCCTAATCAGTTTTTCCATTTATGAAAGGTTATGCTTTGACTGGGAATATTGTCCCATCAATGTCATTTCAGGGCTCCTTCTACATAAAAGCAATAGCAGTAGTGAATCACTCAGGAGATGCCCTGAGGTCTCTGGTATTTCCCCCTTGGAGTAAAACCTCTTCTTGGGGCTGGGTTTCTATTTATTTATTTATTTATTTCCTTATTTTCTTTTTCTTTATTAGCATAGATTTCAGGGAATAAGGAGGTTGCCAGCATATGGTTGAGCATCATTCTTATGATGGAAGGGCCTTTCCAAAAAGGAATGTGCCACTCCATTTCCTAGAAGTGGTTGGATACTTATGCCAGCTGATCATCCTAGGTTAAAAGTCAAACAGGATGCTGACACTTCACACTATTTTGAAATATGAAGCTGTATGTGGTCCCTGATATAGAAAACGTGGAGACAAAGTCGCAGCCAGTTCTCTTTTTTGACCAGCATCATTTTGCTCATGCCTGGGTTCAGCTTGAGCCAGCTGTTCTTTATCCCAGAATTGCCAGTCTTAAGCTGGGCAAAGAGCCCTGTATTATATTACCTCCATGCATGAGCTTAACATTCATCTAAAAAAACACAAGGCCTTTTCAAGATTTTCTTCATAACAAATATGAGGTAGGAATGGTGGGGATGATGCAGTTATTTTTCTTTTATGGGCCCTATACTCCCAATATAGCTCTTGGGCTGAAAAGTGGTCATTTATGCATACAATTATAATAATATTATAAGCCTTGAATCAGGAAAAGCTCTTAAATATATACTTAAGTCCCATTGACTTTCTTAAATGCTTTCCTACATAGGGATTCTTTCCTGAATTGAGGCTTTAAATAAGAAAACTTGGTGTGCCTGCTGAGATGTGGTCTTTTGGAGACAACACAATTGCCCTATTTTAAACATTTACCCAGCATGTCAGTAATTTTCAAAAGAACAGAACAAAGGTTGTTGTTGGTGTGTGTCTGTGTGTGCATGAAATGTATTGCCTCTGTTTACAGATGAGCAATTGAAAATTCATTTCAAAACAGCATTGCTGGTTTTAAAAAGTGACTCCCTGGGGGCTATCAGAGCTTTAGCATTTCTTCTGAGATCAATATGTAGGAATTCATAGTTAACAATTCTTGGCCAGAATATAAAAATATATTCCAACAGTGTTGTGGTCAGATTTCTTTTGTTACCTGCACATGAAGAAAGCCAGTTAAGTGGGTCTTTTTTTTTTCTTATCTACATTGAAATATTAACACAAAAAAATCCCTTTCTTGGAGTTTTGTAGTTTTCATTCCTAAAAGTTCATTTCTTTTCTGGGTAAGAGGGAGAAGGCACATAAAAATCTAGGGGAATCCAGTATACAGTAAGCAGGATTTCAGGAGCCAGATTTCTCCCCACTCCCAGTTCCATTCCCTCCACTCCAATTTAATCCTTGGCAAACCCCTAAAAGGGACTCTGGTGCACAGCTTTCCAACTGTAACAGAGAGCCTAGGGCCCAACAGGGAAATTGGACCAATTAGCAAGCATCTGCTGTAGCCCAGGCAGTCTGCTGATGGGAAGGGGGCAGGGCCCTGAGAGGATATAAACCTGGGGCTTGGGCTGGCAAGCTAGCCTAACCCTGCCAGCTGCAGGGTTAGGAGCTCCTGCCCAGAAGAGCTCCCCAGAGATGCTAGACTGACTGCTATGCTGCCTGCAGGAGCAGTAAGGCCCAGGGAGCTCACAAGGACCCCAGGCTGGGAGGTAGGGTTTTCCCTCTTAAAGGGGCAGAGGGCTTCTTCCCCTTTTGGTATTTGTTATAGCCCTGGGGCTTATGGTTTGAGTTACAGTGTTACATCAGTGGTTTGGGTTGGGACTGTAGGGTCAATGTTCTATTGGTGCCTGAGGGACACACAATTGCCTTGAGCCCTGCCAAGGGCAGGCTCAAGGTTTGAGTAGCTGTTGAGCCTGGAGTTGGCAGAGAGTGAGGCCACAAGACCAGACAGGGCCCAGGGGACCAGTGCTTAGGAGGGGCACGACCAGACAGGGGCCAAGGGCCTGGCGCCCAAAAGAGCTAAATCAGAGCTAGTGCCTCAAAGTCAGGTCCAATACAGTGGGCCCGGGCTAGAATGCCTAGCTAAGAGTAAAGGACTAAAGGCCAACAAGGCCAAAGCCCCAACCAGAGAACAACAATACTATAACACTAGCAAGGCTTTGGGCACGGTGTAGGGAAGGATTGGAGCTATGCAATTAGCCCCTAAGGCTTTAGGTGCTCTGAAGGGCACAGTCAACCAGAGAGGCCCAGTGAGGGGCCTGGGAGCAGAAGAGGCCAGTAGGGTGCTGTAGGCGGCCTCCCTATTAACATTATTATTATTCCATCAAGGCATGATGGGCAAAAAGGGAAGGCACCCTAGGGACAGAGTGGGGCATGGTTGCAGAGCTACCAAAGGGTGTCAGTCACCTTTGGGACCAAAATGTGCTACACCAACTAAAAATAGTCTTCAGTGGGGGAAATAGTTTTCCATGTAAATCTAAGAGAACCATCTCCTTCATCAGTTGTCCAGCTGTCCATATACCACAATAAGGCCCAGGTTAGAAGTAGGGTTGTAGCTGAATGGAGTATATGTCCACTTCAATTCTCAGCTGGGGTTTAGTCCATAGGTACTCTAGCCTATGCTATGACCAGAGTTACTGCAACTTGTCAGTGAGGGAATCATACCTGGCTTTGTGATGACCCACTTTTTTTCTGAGCCAAGTGGACGTCAGCATAAGAGATTCCATTCCCAAGGGTATAAGTCATTTCTTGTAAAAGTTTGTATGCACTGCTGATGAGCCTGATGAAGTTCAGGGTTGGAAATTTGGAAATGCTGAGCCAATTCTGGACCTCTGCAATGTCATTGATGTAAAAGGGTTTTTCCCTTTTACATTTCGGCAATTCACTGATACTAACTAACAAGGATTGGACCATCTTGAAAAGCTACATATTTTTTTTCCTTTCAACTTACAAGCTTTGCCCATCTTATGCTGAAAGACATGTCTCATCATGGTCCAACCAGGTCTTTGCAGTGGAAAGCATTGTTAAAAATCGTTAGTTAAAAAAAGACCTTCTGACAAATAAGTTGATGTCTAGTTATCTCTCCTCTATGATGGAAAAAAAAATACAAAGGGGCCAAAAATCTTTGTGCTTCTAACCACTCTTCCCTTTAGGGTGTGGATGGAGTTTCCCACCTCTAAAATAAGCCAAAGGCATACTCTATAAAACCTAGTTTAGAAATGAGGAACTAATAGTGAGCCTATCAGCTGGTCTGAAGTGACCTAACAGAAAATAGTGAGTCCACTGAGTGGGTGCCTATACACATGATCCAATGTGTTCTAGTTAGAATGCATTGAGTCTTCTCTAATTAGAATGCTCTAGCATTGCCCCAGCATTATGTGTATAAGCCCCCACAGGTTTAAAAATAGCTGCTGGAGCACTTTAACTAAAGCTCATCATATGAGCTTAGTTAAAGCATCCTGTGGCCATTTTTAAACACATAAGGACTTGATACATGTGACACAATGGCATTTTAATTAGGGTGGCTCTAGTAGCAACTCTAATTAAAACTCTCCTTCCACACCCAAGCACATGTATAGGCAGCCATTGTATACAAACTCCAATCAATGAGGCGTTTTCTATGCAAAGTACTGTTCTGCATTATTTTGCATATTAAATGCAGTAATAAAAACAATAGAATATAACAATTAAAAATGAACATTAACATAATATGGAATTTTGAACACACATCATATAATCTTAAATGACTCCGTAATGTGTCCTGTGCTGCTGCATGGACCTGTAGATCTCATTTGTGACATTGGTGCAAAGGACTGCTGTAAGTTCATTATTACTTCCTGTGTCATGTCCAGGGCTCAGCCATTTCATTTTGCTGTTGTGGCTGCTTCCTGAAGGCTTATGTGACACAATACTGATCAACTAGACAATTCAGTAGCCTGTAATTCAGTAGCCTCAGTCTGTCTTCTTGGCTCTGAAAGAACATTGAGCCAAGTTCATCTCAATGACCTTCTATTTATGACTTGGGCAAGATTGGGATTTGGGAATGCTCAACACTTCTGAGAGTGACTCAGGATTTTTTGGGAGGTCAGCTCCCTTTCTGACAAGATGAAAAGACTTTTTAAAGGTAATTCTCTGTTCTGTTGAGGCAGCTCACTCTTCTTATAACTTTCTTTGGGGGAAAAAAAACTAAAGTGCGTAAAAATAAATAACCTGTACAAACTCGCACAAAAAGTCACCTGGTGGCAACAAGAAGAATGATAACGCTGCTATAACTTCTACACATGAGCTCCATTAAGCTATGTATTGTAGCTGATGCATAAATACAGAAAAATGAGGCTCTCTCTTTTTCAGTAAGCCACTCTCAAACTGTACAAACTGTTCTGACCATATCTTACTGATAGGGGTTTAAAGGCTCCCAAGTGCTGCAAATCAGCTTTGATGCAGTGACTGGGAGGGAAAAGGACCTGACCCGCCTTCTTTAAGATAACCACACAGCTTGCCATACCAAATGGTAGCTCGCTATATCCTATGCACACATTTTCTAGATTTAAGATTCTAGGTCTCTGCTGTTAAATCTTTGACAAGAGCATTTCAGTGACAAATTCCCCTTGGTGTTATAAAAAAAATAAATGAATCCAGTACAGACTCTGATTTATCAGCCACGCTATGCAAAATGCCCACCACTGGCCTCCACAAAATTGCCCCTCATTCTATCCTGTTTGCTCTCCTGTAAACTATTGAACCGGGTGTCTGCATTTTACTTTGGAAAACAGTCAACGTTGGGAATACAGATACTCTCTCATCCACTTTAGTGACTGAGTCACTGGCATGTCATTTGGGCACGCAAGGAGTCTGCAAAGGCTTCCAGATCACATGCCTGTGTGACATTTAGAAGACTTAGGTGACCTCAAATGAGATTATCTGCTAGATGTATGCTAGCTGCAGAAAATGGATTTGCGGGGCATTAATTTATCCCTTCATTAAAAAAAAAAGATGTGCCTTCAAGAAAGTGTGAGATTTGTGTTAAAATTTATATCAAAATTATTGGGGTTTTAAAGTTCTTTGTAAACAGGGCCTTTGCTTTACTGGCACTTCCTTGCCACAGGGAGCTAGATTTGTATGTTTCATACAATGAAGTTTATTGTGGCACTTTTAATATGCTGATAGTTTGCAATGTTGTGTGCCAGCTTGGGCACTGGAAAATTGAACTCATTTTGACTGTGTTCTATATTAAGCCAGACCCTCTGATACTAAATGTAGTCAATATTTTGTTTGAGATAAGACCATAAAAAAGTCACTGTGCTATATTAACACCCATATTCAACCAAGCCGTGTTTATAGGCAGACGTTATATTGATTTCCTATCAGCTCAAACGTAGACATTTCAGACCAATTTTCACCATGCAAGGAATTGTCTAGGACAATTATCAGTCATCCAAGAATACCACCATTGTGTTTAAAGTTTTACTGAAATCAGCCTCTAATTAGCCAAATTCCAATAACAGAGTTTATAAATTTAAATGAGCTAAGTGCAGCAGAACTGTTCTGATATCACCAGACCTCTGTGATAAAGTCAGTCCACCAAGGAAAACCCAGTATCAAAGACTTACAACATGAGACTCCCATTGGCTGATTGAAGCCCGAGGTTTGATACTTAGTAAGTATTGGGACCTGCAGTTTGTTACAAGTAAACTCTTTTTTCCAGACAGTAAAGCCATAGTTTCATAGTTGGTGGGAAGGGACCTGAGCAGATCAAGTTTGACCCCCTGCCATGGCAGGAAAGAGTACTGGGGTCAAACGACCCTGACAAGGTGATTGTCAAGCCTTGTCTTAAAGACCCCCAGGGTAGGAGCCAGCACCACTTCGCTTGGAAGTTGGTTCCAGATCCTAGCCGCCCGGACAGTGAAGTAGCGCCTCCTGATGTCTAGCCTGAATCTACCTTCTGCCAGCTTGTGACCGTTATTTCACTCCAGGTAGTGCTTGGGGGAACAGGGACTTCCCCAATGCCTGCTGGTCCCCTCTGACTAGTTTGTAAATGGCCAGAAGATCCCCCCTCAGCCTTCTCTTGTGGAGGCTGAACAGGTTCAGGTCCCTGAGCCTCTCCTTGTAGGGCCTGCCCTGCTGTCCCCTGATCATGCGAGTGGCCCTCCTCTGGACCCTCTCCATGCTGTCCAC
>NW_017728906.1:60358159-60360807 GCF_001723895.1 Crocodylus porosus | reverse complement strand
GGCCCTCCTCTGGACCCTCTCCATGCTGTCCACATCCCTCTTGAAGTGTGGCGCCCAGAACTGGACGCAGTACTCCAGCTGCGGCCTGACCACTGCCGCATAGAGGGGGAGGATCACCTCCTTGGACCTGTTCAATATGCATCTGTGGATGCATGACAAGGTACGGTTGGCCTTCCTGACTGCATCCCCACACTGCCAGCCCGCGTTCATCTTGGCATCAATAATGACTCCAAGATCCTTTTCCGCCTCTGCGCTGACGAGAAGGGAGTTCCCCAGCCTGTAGGTATGCTGTTCGTTCGTCCTCCCCAGGTGTATCACCTTGCACTTGTCAGCGTTGAAACCCATCCTATTCTCATCTGCCCACCCCTGTAACCTGTCTAGGTCTGATTGCAGCCTATTCCTCCCATCTAACATGCCCACATCCCCCCACATCTTAGTGTCGGCTGCGAATTTGAACAGGGTGCTTTTTACCCCCTCGTCCAAGTTGCTGATGAAGATGTTGAACAGTGTGGGCCTGAGGACCGAGCCCTGGAGGACCCCACTGCCCGCATTCCTCCAGGTCGAACATGACCCATCCACTAGTACTCTCTGGGTACGGCCCTCCAGCCAGTTGGTGACCCAAATGACTATGTAGGTGTTGACGCCACAGTCCCCTAGTTTTTTAATGAGAGTGGGGTGAGACATGGTGTCAAAGGCCTTCCTAAAGTCCAGAAAGACTACATCCACTGCTGCCCCTGCGTCTAAGGATTTTGTGACCTGGTCATAGAAGGCCACCAGGTTGGTCTGACAGGACCTGCCTGTAATGAACCCTTGTTGGTTGCCCCTAAGCATAATCTCCCCTGCTGGACCCTCGCAGACATGCACCAGGATAATTTTCTCAAAAAGCTTACCCAGGATCCAGGTAAGACTAACTGGCCTATAGTTTCCTGGGTCCTCCTTCCTCCCTTTTTTGAAAATGGGAACTATATTGGCCCTTTTCCAGTCCTCTGGCACAACACCAGACCACCACAAGTGCTTGTAAAGCCATGCTAGGGGTCCCACAATGACCTCTGCTAATTCCCTCAGCACTCTGGGGTGGAGATCATCAAGAGCAGCTGATTTAAATCTATCCAGTCCCTCCAGAAGTTCCCTGACTAGGTCTTCACTGACACTAGGCCCGGGTGCGCCAACCCTGGGGCCTGCAGGGGTCCAGGTGGGGGAGCTGATCCGGTCCCTGCTCAGGAAAATGGAGGCAAAGAAGATGTTGAATAGGTTAGCTTTGTCATCTGGTGCGACAACCAGATTTCCTAGCGTGTCTTGCAGAAGCCCCGCATTACCCAGTACCTTCTTTTTACCTCCTATGTATTTAAAAAAGGACTTCTTGTTGTCCTTGATTTGGGAAGCTAGTCCCAGTTCCATCTCCACCTTGGCCTTTCTGAGCACCCCACTTCAGCTCCAAGCAACCGAGGTATAGTCCTCCCTGGTGATGGCCCCTTCCTTCCATTGGGTGTACGCCCTTTTGGCTAGGAGACATTCTCGGATGCTTTTGGTGAGCCATGGGGGCTTTTGCGCCCTCTTGCCCCCTTTGATCCATGTTGGGATTACCTCCCTTTGGGCTTGGAGGATCATCTCCTTAAGGAACGACCACTCTTCTTTGACACCTGACTCCCCTCCCCTCCCCTCCCCTCTGGGACCTCAGTTGTTACCAGATTTGCCCACTACTTTGGGATGTGCTCATTTATTAGGGCTAGGGTCTTGGTAATTCTATTAATGTGCTGCCTGTGTTACTGGTGTTTCTATACGGACCAGTATCTCTCCCCCCTGCAAGCCCTCACCCCCAATGGAGCTATCTTGCAGGACCCAGTTCAGTGGGGTGGGTTCCTCCAGTCCCCAAATCAGTCATACACACAAACACACACAGTTTAACGTGACACGCCTAACCTGGCCGGGTTGATCAGCATGGACAGGCTGACACCCCCATATGCCAAGAATCAATTCATCAGAGCAACAATAACTACAGTCAGACAGAAGCACACAGTTAAACAGAATACCTTTGAATCCAGCTGGGTGTCCAGATGACACCCGCATGGGCCAGCGTTCAGTTCATTAGGGCACGTCTGAGCCAAACTGGGTCAATCAGCCTGTACAAGCTGATCCCCTTATGTGTTTCAAACTCAGCCCATCCCAATCTTTTAGCCTCTTGATGAGCAGACCCCCACAATATATTTGGGCTACACAGGGATCTTTAGCTTAGGTAAAAGGAGCGTTGCTGCAGAGCAAGTGGGGGAAAGAGAAGTAAAGAAGGAAAAATATACCCAGTTACCACCAATTTGACTATAAAAGTTATTTATTGCTAAGTAGATGAAAGATCTAATAGCACTAGCAGTAATAGACATGCAAAGGAAAAACAAACACAAACAGTCACAGTATACCCTGGTTTCACTAAGCATTTGGGGAAACTTAGCTCAAGCTTAACTAATACAGTCAAGTTCAGAAATCTATGCTTAGAGAGAGAGAAGAGAAGAGAGAGAGAGAGAGCTGGGATCTCACCAGTCCAAGGCACTTGGGTTGCAAAGCTGACAGGTCAAAGTTCTCAGCACGATCCTTGAAGGGAGATGATCTGCCTCCTTCAGCCTCTCCAGAAGAAAGTGGGTGGTGTCAGCACACAC
>NW_017728906.1:60354751-60357751 GCF_001723895.1 Crocodylus porosus | reverse complement strand
GAGATGCCTAACAAACTTACTTTTGCTTAGAGGTGTGGGTGGGGGGGGAGGAAAAGTCCTTTGTAAATCCAGATTAGAACTTGTCTGATAAATGCTGAGCTGGGTGTGAGGGTTGATTAGCATTTGGAACACAGCTCCCCCATCATGCAGTGCTCCCCTGCTTCGCTGATCCCAGAATTCACTGCAGTCTCTGCTTCAGGTTTTCTGTTCTCCATCTCTCATGCAAATGAATGGTCATCTGGTCCCATCTCAGATGCAAATGAGACCTAGGGCAGTTGTTTCACTTATGTCGCCCTTATCTGGAGGGTTTTAAGTGTGTCTCTCACTGCATCTTAATCAGTTTCTGTTTAGGTAGGGGAAGGGTGGTGGGGGGAGGAATTCTTTGTGAGTCAGACAGCCTGTATCCTGTGTCAGGGTTCCCCAAGAACATGGAGCTGACAGGTAACACAGTGCCTCCCCAACAATTCTCTTTACCTCATTGAAGTCCACCCTCCTGAAGTCCAGGGCTGCTGCCTTGCTGCAGTAATCCCCACTTTTCTTTCTTTCATTAATTTCACCATTTTACTCATCCACTTAAAACACAATTAAACCCATTCAACCCTACATCCTTGGGTTGTGTTTTAGTGTGGTTACAACTAGAATTGAAGGCTATGCACACATTTATGTATTTACCATTGTTCAAAAGTGAAAAGCAAAAACATGATTAAAAAATAATTTAAAAATATACTGCTGCTGAAATTCAGTAAAAAATTCAAGTTCCAATATCATGTTTCACTACAATACAGAAAATTGTGTTGCCTTTCAAAGTACAACATCCTGAAAAAAAGCTATGTTGGCTGTAATGAACCAAGTATGGTTTACTAGCAATCTGGGAATATGAATTCTTCAGTTCCTATCATGGATAGAATATTGTCATTTTAAAGCTCACTATTGTACTGCTGAGTACATGATTTGTAGCTAGTCATATGGCTGCTCTAGGGTGTCTTGGGAAATGTTTGCCACATAGCTCCTAAGTTGCAGCATAGTGGGAGGTGAACAGAACATCTGAAGAGCTCTGTTTGTTTTCTAAAAGGTTTCAGGCTCCTACCAAAATGGAGGAAACCGAATTCTGTCTAGGTTTACTGGGCCTATTTCTAGCTCTTCTTTATTTGTTTCTAAAGCTCTGTTTATCTCAGGCATCTCACATAAGCCAAAGGACAATGCTACAGTATGTTCCCAGGCATCCTAATGTAGTCTTTTCCCATTTAGCATTCAAGGAAATTTCCCTTCTAACTTATTAACATATTAGTAGTACTAGGCAGCCCTAAGAGCTCATGTACTGAAACTTTTTTTTTTTGCTAAGGGGATGACTAATTCTGCTTCATTGCAAAAACTGACACACCCTTAAATGAAATGTTCACATATTAAAAAAACTGGGGGATTTAATCACAGATGCAGCACAAGACTACTTCAATATTTGGCCCTACAAACCTTACCAAAAATAAAATGGCTTTTCCTTTGCAACTCCCTCTGATACAGAAGTGTTTTTCCCCAAAAGTTTGTCAGGTCAATTTTTTCCTTCTCCGCACATTTTCCAAAATATGTCAAAATATGCTCCTTATTCATGTGGGCACCAATGACATGGCTCGGAGCGCTCGCAGCCAGGTCATGAGGCGCTATAGGGATTTGAGAGCAGGGCTAAAGAGTCTGGGGGCACAGGTGGTGTTCTCTTCGATTCATCCAGTCTTGGAGTCTGGGCTGAAGAGGGAGAGGAGGATCCACATAGTAAACTAAAGACTGCAGCGCTGGTGTCATAGGGAAGGCTTTGGAATCCATGACCACAGCCCACTCTTTGGCGAGAGAGGCAGCGAGCTGCTGGGAAGAGATGGCCTCCACCTCTCCCCCCTGGGGAGGAGGCTCTTCTCAGCCAGACTGGCTGACCTGCTCCACCGGACTTTAAACTAAGCCTGCTGGGGGATGGGGGGACTACTGCCACTGCTGGCCCGCTGAGCAACCCTTGCAAAGTCAGCGGGCAAAGGCACTTAAGGGAGCCCACCCCTGCCCCAGCCCTGGTACAATCTGTGGGCAAGGCAAGAGCCCCCCAAGGGGACACTTGCCTACCTGTACACAAATGCCAGCAGCTTGGGAAATAAGCAGGAGGAGCTCGTCCTCCTGCTTAATGCAAATAATTATGATGTCACTGGGATAATGGAGACCTGGTGGGACTCCACCCATGACTGGACCACGGGTATAGATGGCTATACCTTGTACAGGAGGTATCGGCGGGGGTGTAGCTCTCTATGTTAAGAAAAGCTACGCGTCCCTGCAAGCTGATGTTGGTGACCAGGGTGGATGACTGGAGACCCTCTGGGTTAAAATCCATGGGGAACATGGCACAGGGAACACAACGGTGGGAGTCTACTACAGACCACCCACTCAAAGCCCTGAGCTTGACCAAGAGTTCACCCGGGAACTGACTGAGGCCACTTGCTCCAGGACCTTGGTTGTCATGGGTGACTTCAATTACCCGGACATCTCATGGGAGGATCACTCAGCACAATCCGAGCGGTCGCAAAGCTTCCTATTGTGTGTGGATGACTGCTACCTGACTCAAGAAGTCTATGGGCCAATGAGAGGTAAAGTGCTGCTCGACCTGGTACTGGTTACTGGGGATGACCTAATCGGCGACCTAGTGATCGATGGGAAGCTGGGTGACAGTTGATCGTGAGCTGATCTCCTTTACCATCCACCGTAAAGCTGGCAAGTCAGTCAGCAACATGGAAGTCCTTGACTTCAGGAAAGCCAACTTTGACAAGCCCAGGAGGCTTGTCAGTGAGGCCATAAGGGACCATGACCCTACAGAGAGGGGAGTTCAAGAAGAGTGGTTGCTCCTCAAGGGAGCGATCCTCAATGCACAAGCTAAGTCTATTCCATCTCAGAGGAAAGGGAGCAAGAGGGCACAGCAGGCCTCCTGGCTCTCCAGGGATCTAGCAGACCTCCTGAGGCTAAAAAGAAAGGCCT
>NW_017728906.1:60351231-60353428 GCF_001723895.1 Crocodylus porosus | reverse complement strand
AGCTGACTTCCTGCCCTTTGGGCAGGGGGCTGGACTCGATGATCTCCCGAGGTCCCTTCCAGCCCTAATGTTTATGAAATCTATGACATTTTTGGGCATATTTCCAGTCATAATTTAATGCCACCATGCAATGGCAAAAAACTATAGTATGAAAGGTCAGCTTCATTGCTGAGACAATCTCATTGACTGAAGTTCTCAATAAAACTCTGCTGAAGTCCATGGAATTGTTCTGCTGTATTACGTTGGGAAGTAGATCCTTCCAACACCTCCCAAAGTGGAAACTTACAGTGGTACAGTGGTGTTCCCTATCTTCTGACCCACAGAACACCAGCCATGAGACCATGCTCTCTCTCATTCTTTCCTCATGGTCCCTGTCTATATTCATGTGTTGTCTTTCACCTCAAGACTGATAGTTCTTCCAGGTATGTGACATCTCTGTTTTTTTATATGCTTATAGAAAGGCTCACAGTATGATACCTTGGCTGCTGTGTGTTATTATAATACAAATAAAAACAACACCGCGGTAAAAGCTAAAATTTCATATGTAGCTGTTCCATCCCCATTAAAAGAAACCCAAGTCTGTTGAGTTGTTAGACTTCAGTGACATAGTATGTCAATGGTTCAATGGTTAAATTAGATTCCTGGATGTTTTTGAAGGGAAGTAAGAATTGGGCAATTAAGGGCTGTGGTAGATGCTGAACTGGTACAAATCCACTGACTTCGTCCATGCTCAGAACTATGTTGAAGGTCTGCCCCCTTGTGAATAAATATCTTAGTCTGGATTCAATTATACTTTGTAATATACTGTATTCCAGGACTATTTAAAATGTGTTTGCCCAAGATGAAATCATTAGGATGCCATCAAATCAACTGATGTATATTCAGCCTCTTCAAGGACATGGACTATAAAGAGACTTGTCAGAATTTTTGTCTTAAATGTAACAAAACTAATTTGTCTTACACTAGTAATGATTGGTCTATCTATAGACCCTACAAACAGTAGATGTTTGGTGCTTCTATATGGATTATCTGAATAATCATTACAACATATTTTGTACAAAGGCCAAAGATAAAAAGCCTCCTCCAAGCTGCATTAGGTCTTGGAGGCTCGTTAAACTGAATCCCTTGCTTCAGGCAAAACACTATGACTATTCTTAATTTCCTAAGGGAACATCATGTAGCCCAATAACTTATTTGGAAAACACACACAACTTAGATTAACTGAGCCCTTCTTTTATTATTGGCAAGAAACCACAGAGCCTAGTGCTCAGTAGAAAAGTAGCCAAGGGAATTCTTCCTCCGTCCTGCATACTTAGCTCAGTGACAACAATGTAATAGTCTCCTAGTCTCTATCTCTCCACTATCGGGCTAAGGGCAAAGTGTAAGGATAATAAAAATGAAATCAAACTAGTAAGCTTTATTTAGCATGTTTCTCAGTAGGCAAGCTGCATGTTTAAGTGTTTTGTTTCCTTTCACCCAATGTGGTTAACTAATATTTGCTTCTCATTTTGCTAGAGGTTAAAGGAGTGCAATAGAAACATTTTAAATGCCTCTAGTTTCACTGCCTGTGAACAGTCATATAACACCACTTTAATGAAGAGTGAATGTGTAACAGGGAGTTTGGGATATACTACCTAGGATACTGTGGATGCCAGATAACCAAAGGTAAGTGCCATAGCACTAGCTATCACAAAGGTTGCTTCATATTTCTTATTATAAGACTGGATTTACTTATAACTTTACCACACTGTGGGTGTGTCTACACATGCAGTTAATGCTATTTAGACTTACTGCTCAGTAAGCCAGCTCTGGGAAGGCATCTACATGTGTACCTTGTTGGGAGCAAATTTGCTGCTTATGGGCACATCCAGACAAGTGTGCACATGCCTCTTGCCCCGCATCAAACCCCTTTGAGCTGGGGCAAAAGGCATGTGCAGGAACAAAAAAATGTTCCCTGCACTGCAAACTTGGATATCCAGGGGTAAAAAAAAACAGTTTAAACACCATGCCTTGAGGCAACCAGAGGCTGGGTCCTCCATGGAGACACTCTGGCTGCCAGAGCATCTCTGTGGTTGGACCCTTGCCCTGGTGCTGAAACGTGTGGCTGACCAGCCTGTGTGTTCAGCACCAGGGCTCCAGTGCCAGTGAGTAAGGGCTTGAGGGGGCTAGAGGAGGGGGGAGGGGACTGAGGGGGGGA
>NW_017728906.1:60345689-60350996 GCF_001723895.1 Crocodylus porosus | reverse complement strand
CCCCTGATCCCTGTCTCCCCCACCCCAGTGCCAGACTGCTGCAGTGGGTAGAGGGTGCAAGGAACTCTCAGGGCTGCTTCAGCAGTCCAGTTGGCACAAAGGGTTGTCCCACAGTACCAATTGGCTGGGCCCCAGAAGCTCCTGAGAGCTAGCAACCCTGAGCTACTTGACAGGGTGGCTTTTTATACAGCTGGAGACAGCACAGGTGCTGTCCCTGGGCTCTAGCTCCCCCTGGCTGCAGATCCTGGAGGAGCCAGGCAGGGTTATTTTACCCCAAGTGGAACAATTTGCTCCACAACAAAGTGCATGTCCAAGCACATGCGCTGAGCCAAAAAGCCCCAGCTCAAATTTGCATCACGTCTATTTGAGCTGCTGCAAGCACACGTGCTTGCATGTATGGATGTGCCCTATAGGATTAAGCAGATCCAAACCTGCTCCTTTCCTCCTCTGCCCTCCTGCAGCAGCCAGAGGATGCTGCAGGCTCTGGATGCAGCTGCCCAGCTGCCACGGGTCTCCAGTGGGGGCAAGCTCATGTTGGCAGTGGTATCCAGGGGGGACATGCTCAACCTGGCCAGGGACACTGTCTCAGGAAACTGTGGTGAGTGTGCCATGGATGCTCCCTGACCTCCCCCCAGCCAGTGTACCATGTCCACAAGGCACTTCCAAACCACCTCCTCCCCAGTCTCCCACAGTAGGGTGCCTGGACGGCTGCCTGCAAACCTCAGGCCCACAGCACATCCCTCAAGACTACACACATTCTGGACATTTTCCAAACAATCTTTATTTTCCTTCACAAAAACACCCTCCCTTCTGCCATTCTTCCCCAATAACAGCCTTGCCCCCAAACCTCAGTGCCCACCACCAATAAAACACCCCATGAAACTATTTACAGGAGGGGTGTTGCTGCAGTGTCAGGGGGAACAGTAGGCTGGAGGTGTAGCAAAACCCCCATGTTTTCCTTTTTTTTTTTTTAATTTAAAAATACATTCCCACCCCTTCCACAACCTTTTCTGACTTTCTCTCTGCCTTCTCTATCCCTTATAAGTGATTACAAGTAGTACTAGATAAGCTAAGCTAAGTTCTTATTGTAATAAGCCCCTTTTTGTTCAATACTATATATTGTAAATAGCATTCTATTATGTTTGTTTTGTATTGTATTCCTATCATTTGTGCATTGATTTTTATTGTTCCATTTTAATATTGTATGGTTTAGGCCTGTGATTGTAAAGTTATGTCAAGTATCCATTCCCATCTTGTTCCCATCTTGTCCCGCTGCCCTGTTGTGTGAGTATGTTGTAATTCTGTAACCTCTCCCATGTAAATTGGTTTTCCTTGAATGCCTGAAACAAAAGAGTGAATGGATGAGTGAAACACAATGATAGTAGGACCCCCTACTAAGTCACCCCATCACAACCAATACCTGGACCAACGACCCAGCCATTGGAACCACCCTCTGCATTCACGAAACAAAAGATGAGGCAACCCACCATTGTGCCAAGGCTGCACATGCTCAGTATGGACATCTGGAAACCCCTGGAACAGGACTGACAGTGCCTGGATATGCCCTCCCCATAGGAGATCATAGGTAATCTGCCCCATAAAAAGGGGAAGTGAAGACTGACTCCTTGGGGTGCCATAGATTCATAGATGTAGGGTCAGAAGGGACCTAAGTAGATCATCAAGTCTGACCCCCTGCCCTGGGCAGGAGAGAATACTGGGCTTATATGACCCCAGCTAGTAATTATCAAGACTCCTCTTAAAGATCCCCAAGGTAGGAGCCAGCACCACTTCCCTTGGAAGTTGGCTCCAGATCCTAGCTGCCCTGGTTGTGAAGTAGTGGCTTCTAACGTCCAGCCTGAACCTACTCTCAAACAACTTATGGCTGTTATTCCCCGTACTCCGGGAGGTGCTCAGAGGAACAGGGTCTCTCCCATTCCCCATTGGTCCCCGCTGGTAAGTCTATAGATGGCCACCAGGTCCCCTCTCAGCCTTCTCTTGTGGAGGCTGAACAGGTTCAGGTCCCATAGCCTCTCCTTGTAGGGTCTGCCTTGCTGTCCCTGGATCATGCGAGTGGCCCTCCTCTGGACCCTCTCCATGTTGTCCACATCCCTCCTGAAGTGCAGTGCCCAGAACTGGATGCTGTACTCCAACTGTGGCCTGAACAGTGTCGCATAGAGGGGGAGAATCACCTCCTTGGCCCTACTCGTGATACATCTGTGGATGCGTGACAAGGTGCGGTTAGCCTTCCTGACCACGTCCTCACCTTGGTGGCCCATGTTCATCTTGGAATCAATAATGACTCCAAGATTTCTTTCTTCCACTGTGCTTTCAAGAAGGGAGTTCCCCAGCCTGTAAGTATGCTGCTGGTTCTTACTGCCTAAGTGCACTACCCTGCACTTGTCAGTATTGAATCCCATCCTATTCTCATTCGCCCACCCCTGCAACCTTTCCGGGTCCAGTTGTATCCTGTCCCTTCCTTCTGGCATGCCCACCTCACCCCAAATCTTGGTGTCATCAGCGAATTTGAACAGGGTGCTTTTCACCCCCTTGTCCAAGTTGCTAATAAAGAAATTAAACAGTGGGCCCAAAGACAAAGCCCTGGGGGGACTCCACTGCCCACATCCCTCCAGGTTGAACTTGACCCGTCCACCACCACTCTCTGGGTGCAGCCCCTCAGCCAATCTGCAATCCAACTGTAGGCATCAATGCCACAGTCATCTAGCTTTTTAATGAGAATGGCGTGGGAGACAGTGTCAAAGGCCTTCCTGAAGTCCAGAAAGACTACATCCACTGCGACACCTGCGTCCAATGATTTTGTGACCTGATCATAGAAGGCAATAAGGTTGGTCTGACAGGACCTTGCCTTAATGAACCCAGGGGCTGGTTGCCCCTGAGCATCATCCCCCCCTGCTGCTCCTTCACAGATGTGCTCCTGGATCGTTTTCTCAAAGAGCTTCCCCAGGATTGAAGTAAGACTAATGGGCCTATAGTTGCCCAGGTCCTCCCTCCTCCCTTTTTTGAAAATAGGGACCACATTGGCCTTCTTCTAGTCTTCTGACACCTGGCCAGAGCATCACGAGTGCTCATAAAGCCATGTCAGGGGCTCCTTGATAACCCCTGCCAATTCCCTCAGCACCCTGGCATGGAAAGCATCTGGACCTGCTGATTTGAACACCTCCAGCCCCTCTAGAAGTTCCCTAACTCAGTCCTCCCTGACCCTAGGACTGGCGAAGTCTCTGTTGAGTCCATCCTGAATCTCAGTGGGGGAGTCCCAGTCCCTGCACAAAAAAATGGAGGCAAAGAATTTTTTAAATGATCTGCCTTTTCCTCTGGTGCAACCACCAGATTGCCAAGCATATCTTGCAGGCGCCCGGTGCCTTCTTCATACTCCTTACGTATTTAAAAAAGGACTTCTGTTGTCCTTGATGCTAGCCCTAGTTCTGTATCTGCCTTAGCTTTCCTAACAGCTCCCCTACAGACCCAAGCAATGGAGGTATACTCCTCTTTGGTGATAGCCCCTCCCATCTACTGGGTGTATGCCTTCTTTTTGGCTTTCAGGTGTTCCTGAATGACTTTGGTGAGCCAGGAGGGCTTTTGAGCAGTCTTGCCCCCTTTGATTCTCATTGGGACTGTCACCCCTTGGGCTCAGAGGATCATCTCCTTAAGGAACGACCACTCATCTTGGGCACCCAGTTCCCCTACCCTCCAGGACCCCAGTGCCCCTCCTACCAATCTCAACTCATTGAAGTTGGCCCTTTTGAAGTCGAGGGCTACTGCCTTGCTGCAGGCCCTTGACACCCTGCACTGGATGGTGAATTCCAGTAGGCAATGATCACTGTCACCCAGGTGGTCAAGAACTTGGAGTCTCCTCATCAAGTCATTGCTTGTGGCCAGGACTAGGTCCAGCAGGGCATTCCCCCTGGTGGGACTGTGCACCTCCTGGGTTAAGTGGAGGTCCTGTATCTCAGCAAGGAACCTTCATGAGCAGACAGACCTGGATGACAGCTCCTCCAAGCAGATGTCCAGGTAATTTAGATCACCCATGAAGACTACTTCCCTTGCCTTAACTGCCTCCGTGAGCTGGCCCAAGAATTCGCAATCCAGCTCTTCCCCGTGGTTGGGTGGTCTGTAGTAGACTCCCACCATTAAGTCTTTTTCTCCACAACCCCCCTGTATTCTGACCCAGAGCACTTCAGCCTGCCCCTCCTCTGATCCTATCCTGTTAGTTGACGTGTATTGCTCTTTGACGTAAAGCGCCACCCCTTTTTTCCTCCCCATTCTATCCCACCTGTATAGTTTGTAGCCCCTAATGTTTACCACCTAGTCGTGGGATGAATCTCACCAGGTTTCTGTGAGCCCTACTATGTCCGGGTTTGGACTAGCTATCCAGAGGACAAGTTCCTCCTGCTTATTTCCCATGCTCTGAGCATCTTCACCTGGACCAGACCTGCTTCATGTCACGCTGCCTATCGACCCAGAGGCCCTGATGGCAACCCCCTCTGGACAACCTCTACTGGAGAAAGACCCCGACTGGCCATCGAGGACCCCCTTCCAGCCTAGATATCACCCCCATCCTCTCTTCAACCAAGGATTTGGACTCGGTTTCTCTTCTCTACCTGGACTCCAACCCTTCCACTGAGTCTCTTTCTCCTGCTACCATTGTGTGAATGTGTGTGGAAACCAAGCTGTACAATACAGTGTTCATTTAATAAAACTGTTATTTGGACCCCTGAGTTGGATTTTGCTTTACTACAGTTCAGCCCTGCTCCAATTTCTGCTCCTCTCCCCTCTAACTTCTATCTCATTTCTCCCTCTCCTGCTTCTGGCTCACTGCCACCTCCAACACCCACGTCCCATTATCCTGTGGCTCCAGCTATCCTGAGCTCTTCTCTGCCTGCAAACCCATGTTTCTTTGCCATTGTCTCATTCCCACTGCCTTTTCTCTTGATCTTCCAGCTTTCTGCCTCTGTCTCCTGGCTGTTTCTTCCTTGCCACCGGGCTTTTTCCCTTGCTTCCACCCTGGCACCAGGTGACACAGAGTAACCCCAGAGCCACTTGACCTTAAGTAACCCCAAGTCTTAGTTCCTCAGCTGGCTTCTCTCTAGTCTACTGGTTTTAATCCCAGTTTTGGCAACTTTCACTCCTTACACTTCCCCTCACCTTAACCTTCCCCCAGGTATCCCATGTACCCCAAACACACACATACATACCATACCATCCAAGTTAGGAAATCGCCTGTGTATGTGTGGGTGGTTTGTGTGTGAACTGGTGAATATATATATATATATATATATATATATATACTGA
>NW_017728906.1:60331514-60344858 GCF_001723895.1 Crocodylus porosus | reverse complement strand
TCCGGTCCCTGCACAAGAAAATGGAAGTGAAGAATTGGTTAAAGAGGTCTGCTTTCTCCTCTGGCGCAACCATCAGATTGCCCAGAGGATCTTGCAGGGGCCCCACATTTCCCGGTGCTTTCTTCATCCTCCCTATATATTTGAAAAAGGACTTTTTATTATCTTTGATTTTGGACGCAAGTCCTAGTTCTATGTCCGCCTTAGTTTTCCTGACAGACCCCCTACAGGCCCAAGCAGAGGAGGTATACTCCTCTTCAGAGATAGCACTCCCCTTCCACTGGTTGTACGCCACCTTTTTAGCAATCAGGCATTCCCGTACACCCTTGGTGATACGGGGCTTTTGGGCACTCCTGCACCCCTTGCTTCTTGTTGGGATGGTCACCCCTTGGGCCTGGAGTATTGTCTCCTTAAGGAACAACCACTCATCTTGGGCACTGAGCTCCCCTACTCTTGAGAACCCCAGCACCTCTCCCACTAATCTCAATTTGTTGAAGTTGGCCTTCTTGAAGTCTAGGGCTACCGCCTTGCTGCAGACTCTTGATACCTTGCACTGGATAGTGAATTCCAGCAAGCGATGATCACTATCACCCAGGTGGTCAAGGACCTGGAGGCCCCTTACCAGGTCATCGCCTGTAGCCAGGACCAGGTCCAACAGGGCATTTCCTCTGGTGGGACTGTGCACCTCCTGAATTAAGTGGAGGTCCTGTATCTCGGCCAGGAACCTCATGGAATGGTCTGACCCAGCAGATGTAGATTTACTGCACATTAGCCTATTTTACTGTGCAGTAGCTCAGCACAGTTACATAATGATGCTTTACTGCACAGTGTATTAGTCTACCACACAGTAACACAGCCCATATAGATGCACCCTGTAATTGTTTGGGCTGGGGCTGTAATTTTCCATGTATCATGTTGAATTCTTTTTTTTCTGAAGATTGGACTAAATCCAGTTATTTCTAAATATGAGCTTTGGGTTAAACATTATTGTTTTGCCCATTTGAAATAGAAAAGGCCTTTGAAAAAGTTATAGCATCCCTGTACTTTTGGAACAGTGACTTGAAAATTGATATGGGTGTAGTGGCCTTTTGTATCAGCAATATGCTCTTTACTATCCCCATTAAAATCAGCTCCAAATTGGCCAATTTATATTCATTGTTTGAGCACACTCAGTACAGATTTACTTTTTAGCTGCTAAAATCTCCCATTAACCCCCAATATTCCTGTCCATGTAATCACTCTCCATTTCCTGACCAAGTAGGACTGTCTGTGCTTTAAATGTTCTTTAAATTTACCTATGTATGGAATAACAACGACTGAGTAGTTAACCAAGCAGTGGCCACCTGTTTATGTATTAGTAGGTATGATGAATTCCATCCATATAGAAGGCAGTGTTACCCATCTACAATCCAGTGCATAACAACACAATATAAAACTTATCTTCCTGTATGAAGAATACAATTCAGAGCTGACAGGAATTATTTATGCAGAGAAATGTCAATGTTTTCCCAATTATTTCTCTCCTAGCTCTAGCCATTTCCAAATCTTCTGGAAGCTTGACTGAGTAAAAGAGAAGAGAAAGGAAAGAAGAATGGTTCACCGCTTGTGTTTTGTGCTGTATTGTGTCATTAATATGTTGTACATTAAGCAAGGGCCAGTGGTCAAGTGCTTGAACCATCCTTTCAGTCAGCCAGATTTTGGCTTATTGGATTGTATTTTTTTCTTCTTTCGTTGAGTCCATATTGACAGAAACACTGCAGGCTAATATTGGTGGCTGATACCAGCGTAAGGAAAACTGTTCATTTTTTATTGAATATATGTTAATCTTATCAGTGTATAAATGAATGATGCTCTGGATGCATTCTGGATCTTCACATTTTGCCTAATCTTAACTTTGTCTTTTCAGGCTCTTTCCCTTTAGGGAGTGCATAAAAAAGAAGTAGCCATATGTATTCAGGAGAGTAGGCTCTTCTGTAGTCATATATTTAAAGCAAAAATATAAAATACTTTTTCCCGAGGTAAGTAAGAATCCTGTACATGCAAATAATGCATGTAGGCACCTAAAATATAATGATTCTGGTGGTTAACTTTTGTAATCTGTGAAGTAGCAAACATGAAACCACGGTTTGCATTAAGCAGTAATATTCAGCCTGAACCCTGTTTTCTATCCAGAATAACTATTTTTCTTTTAATGGAATAAATTAAGAGAATACCAGAAAGTTTTAATTGCATGTGAAATGGCTTAAGATGGTGGTGGAAGGTTCATTAATAGGATTATGGAACAGCTTCTTTGGTCCTCCACAATGAATACACAACATGAACAAGATCAAGGAAACATAATGTATTGAATTTCTCCAACAATAACGTTTCATTTCCAAAAATAGAATATGCTTTAAACACACTTCATTATGTACATACCATATAAAACAAGCATTTAGGTTTCATATTTAATCATTTGTATTTTGGGGTCTATTTGAGTGTATTCTATTTCTGTGCCATGATAATTCAGTAGAAACATATACAAGGCAATATTTTATGACATTTGGATGTTTGCCTGTTCCTTCAGGTGAACTGCTCCATCAAGGTTCATAAGCCAAACTGTTTGAGTATGAAGTGCAGGATTGCGTCCTAAGGCCCTCTATTCAGGAAGCAATTCAGTATAGACTTAATTTTAAGCTTGTGTTCATGGTAGTTAAGCATGTGATTAAGAACTTGCTTCAGCTAATGTATTTTCCTGAACAGAGATGCTTTCTGGAGCTAAGGCTTCTGTAAGGAACGCTTTACTTTCCACGTCTTTTTTTTATGTTCATTGTAGAATGTAAAAGCAATGTAGAAACATCTGAACAAGAATGCATTTTATACTATAAAGCAAAAGAAAAAAACTGCAGCTTTACTATGAAGGAGGAATTTAAGATGAACTCTTTGTTCAAAGACCACACCTGTAAGATTGTCACCTTACTTTATCTCTTTGTTTTACAGGTCAGACCTATTTAGCTAGTAATTAAAGGTAAAGTCTGTATTCTATCATCTCTTCTTAAATCTGTAACCAGGGTTCCATTAAAACACTTTACCTATATGATTTATTTTGAAAAGTAAGGAAAACATTTCTTTCAGGTACTAGAAATATTTTACCTGGAAAGAATTATTTATTTGCCTTTTGTCTCCTCTAACCTCCATTGTCTCCATTAATCTCTGCACATAAGATCAAGCTCATTTCTGTATATGTACAGGTTCACCACTTACTACTCTGCACAGTGTGGTGTCACCAATGCTTTTTTTTTTTTTTTACATAAAGCAACATGAACAACAAGAAAGTGTTGGTATAAATGTACAAAGAGAAAGTTTCTTATGGAGTATCTTGTATTTAGGAAGTCCATAATCTTCATACAAATATATAAAATATTTCAATGTTCTGCATTCACTGGGATCCATTCTGTTTCTTCTTTTAGGCCTGCAAGATAGAAGCCAGACAAGAAATTTAAAAAGTATCACTGTATTCCTGGTTATTTTAGGAAATTGCATGAAAGTGCACATAGAGTCTGAATGAGAATATATTCTTACAGCTCTTTCACTTTATGTAGTCATTTATACCTGTGCAGAATGAATATGTATGGGTGTGAAATATCATCATTTTGATTTGTAGCTGTTTCCACCCACTTCTTCCATCTCTTCCTAATGAAACTGTTGATGTTCTTTAGAATCAGAAAAGTGTCTAATTTTTATTTCAGCTTTTGATTTCCATGGTAGTCATCTTGGGACAGTTACGTCCACAGGTTAAATAATAAACATGTCTATGTTAAAAATTAACAGTATTTCCTCTTGGCAGTCCTATATGAGTTGCCTTTCAGTGTTACTGAATGTCCCGTGTTCCGTATTATGAGAAAAGGTAAATAGAAGCAGCTCCGTTATATTATCTTTAGTTGATATACACTTACCAGGCCCCTTCTCCAAACCAAAATGTTCCGGTCTTTTCATTGTCTCTTCATATAGAACTTTTTGTGCTCCTGTAATTATTTCTGTCATTTATCTCTGCACATCCCCTGTTTCTGCTTCTATTTTTGAATGACCAGTACAGAGCAAAGTATTCCAGGTGACACCACATGACAACATCTTTTTCTATCCTATTTTTAGGACAGAAAAACATCCAAGCAATTGGCTTAATATTTTTTGGGTGCTATCGGGACATTTGGAAAGCAGTTTTCATTGGCCTGTCCACAATGAGACTTTAGTCTTTTTCCTGAATACTTACAGTTAATTTAGAACCCAGCATAGGGTCTAATATGTTCCCTTTGAAATTAATGAAAGTTTTGCTATTGATTTCTATGGTGCCAGACAGGTCAACAGGCTTTGAAATTCAGGCAATTCGTTTTCTAAAGCTGTTTATGTAATCGATAAAGTTCTAAGGATATTGCATTTGGTGTAAATTTTACTATATTCAGTAAATCTTTACTAAATTTCTCAGAGAATGAAGCTGCAAGTATATGGAACATAAAGGAGGGAAATTGCCACCATTCATACTTCATGATTATTACATAAAACCTATTTTAGTTACTCTTCTCAGCTGGGCTAGGGACCAGACATTACGCATAAACCAGTTTAAGTGATCAGAAACTGGTTTAAACCTGTAACAGAACAGATGTTCAGTGAACATAAGCCAGTTTGAAAATGGCTGAAACTGGTTTGAGATAAACCTGGTTGAATATCGTATCGGACTTAACTGATTTGAGTTCAACCAGTTTATGCGATGTCTGTCCCAGGCCCCTTGCTGATTTAAGATAAATCAGACTCCCCCAGCATCCTGGCATGCTGTCTGGGCTGGGTGGGGCTCTCAGTAGGTCTTGTCCCACCCCTCTGCTCCATGGCTGCAGCTCTGGCAGAGGCTGCAAGCTGCTCAACCCCCTCTCCCTTTTCACTCCCTGATAAGCAGGAATTCCTCCCTCCGCTCTGCTTTGTTGGAGGTGTCTGTGTATTAACTAGCAGACCGCATGCTGGCTATGGTCCGTTCTGTGACAAAGGCAGAATCAACAGGGAGAATCAACAGGTCACTGGTAATGTCCCTCTGTTATTTTCTTAATGGGGTTATAAACACTGAGTTAGAGGTGATAAACACTGTTATCAATTCACTGCTGGGTGAATCAGAGCATCCTGCCAGAGCCTGGCTATGCTCCACCCCCCTCAGCTTAGTACTGTACAAGGGAAGGGAGGGCTGCTCTAGCACTCCCTTTCCCCTGGCTTCTAGCCTGAGCCACTGCAATTCTGCCCATGTCCCACATAGCTTTGCAGAGCTGGTATTCATATGGGTGAGCATCAGCCTAGTTCTGCCCTTGGGGCTGTCACAGAGAGAAGACAGCAGTAGCTGCAAAGAGACCGCATAGCTGGGGGGCTTCAACCCCCTCCCACCCCAGCTCCAGGCACAGCCACTGTCAAGATGCTCATGTGGGAACCTGGAGTGGGGAAAGAGAGCCTCCCCTGCTGCACAGGCCCCCCCTCCCTGCTACCCCTGCTGGGGTTTTGGGGGGAGTCGGGCTGGGACCATGTAGCAAAGGGGGTTCCCTTTCCCCCACCACTCCCCTGTGCCCCACACAAGTGTCGTGACAGTGACATCCTTGTGGCTGCCACAACTGGAGCTGGGGCAGGAGGGGGAAATGGAGCTTCCCTGCCTTGTAGGCCCAGCCTGGCTCCCCACAAGACCTGCAGCAGGGATATCTGCGGGATGCCACACAGTGGGGGACCTCCCTTCCCCCATGCCCTCATGCAAGTGTCTTGAGAGCAGCAGCCTTGTGCCTGCTGCACCCAGAGCTGGGGGAAGGAAACGGAGCCCCTCCCCTGCTCATGGGCCTGGCCCAGCCCAGCCCAGCCCTTGAGACTGTCTGAAATGAAATGTTAAACCCTCAGTAATCAAAGCAGTTTTCTTATCTTACCATGGTTTAGTAAATGCCTACATAATATCAGTGCTACTTTCTTCAAGAAATCTTGTAGACAACTGACTTTCAACAAGAAAGTTACTTCTGCAAGCATCAAAGTTTTAAAAGTCTCCCTGATGGATTCCTAGTACATTTGATCTGAGCCTTCAAGAGGCCGAAAAGCGATGTATTCTAACCTGGATAATTGCATTCTGCCTACATACATTCCCCTGAAGTTTAAATTGGTCATATTCTCTTTCTGTGCCTGTTGCTGAATGCCAAGATGTGGGTGCTTTTCAGCTGTGGATGGAAAAACTGTTTCTAGTTACGTTTGGGATCAAACTGACCTTCAGGGGTGCATGTGGGGCTACTATTGATATTCTTATGAGCCTTGCTGTGTGCTTTTAAGGGTATAATTAGAGTCTTAATTTGTCAACTATTTAGGGAATCTGTCAGGCTAAAAGATATCAATGTTAGATGTTTAAGTACATTAAAGGCAGGTCAAGAAACGAAGATGATTTTTAGCATCACTTTAGCATGTTAAACATCTTGACGGTAATAATCTATTTTCTGTATGGGAACAGGGACTATAGCAAAGCTATTATGATATCAATGTAAGTAAACATGTTCCCCTATCCCCCTCTTCCTATGCACCTGAGCTTCAGTTTTTTATCTCAAGTCTCCTCCATTCTTCCATCATTCAGCATGTGAGAACTGAGCTGCAGCACTGGGGGTTCAAGCCACAATGTTCACTATAAATATGTTACTAGTAATAAGCCAAGTGATTTGACTGTATGGGACACTCTCAGTCACTTGTTCAGTTGCTTCAGACATTTCCTGGACAGTCCCTGTAATACTGTACAGTTGTGCCCCATTTTCATAACTGCATTTCTTTGACCCTCAGCTCTTGTCAAGCTATATAAAGTCTGCAAAATGAATGTTTTAGCTCAATATGTATTATAGTAGTACTTAGAGTCCACCACTGATAGTGGAGCCCCATGTGGCTGATACTGCCTAAGTCCAGTATATGAGGCACTCACTTCCCCTACGATTTACAAAACCTAGGGAAAGGGAAAGGGAACTGAAATTACTTGTCCAAGGCCACAAAATGAGTCAGAGGCTATGTCAAGAATAGATCCTAGGGCTCCTGACCAACAGCTCATCAATCTGTCCACTAAACCATTCTGGGGACATCTACACATGCACTTTATTGCAGTTGACTAATTAGCTCTGCAGTAAAGCATCACCATCTACACATGCAGGGTTATTAGGCCAGAGTAAACTCATTAACTCCACCATAAGACAGTACAACCAACACAAATACTATCCTACAGTGAAATTATTTACTCTGCCGCAATGCATGTGTAGATGCTGGCTGAGGCTAGCTGGGGCATGAGGGTGCTACAGTGCACAGCCTGCCTTCTGACTAGCCCCACACTAGAGTATATTCATGCCCCAACCAGACCCTCTGCAACATATTGAGTGGGGTGGAGCAACTCCAGGTTAGCAGGCTGAATCCCCGGTTCCCTCTGCCAGCTGGCACTGCACTGCCTTAGCTCAACATATTATGGTCTCGGGCATATGTGTAAATGCTGCACCTAGAAGAAACATGCTCTAGTGCAAACTGCACTGGAATTTATTACATCGCATTAATAGCACGTGTAGATGCACCCCTGTGTGCCAAATTGTAACCTGCCTGGAATCTGCAGGTTATAAACTGTGATTTTTAATTTCCTTTAGCAAGCATGTAATTTTTTGGGCTGGATTCTCCAGTCCACTGTGTTCTCTTTGCACCTCTTATTAATCACACAGTAAAACCAAATAAACTGGAGAATGCTTCTCAACCACGGTGCCATCAGATCCTTTCAAGGGTGCTGTGGGGTACCACACAATGTTAGCACTATTAGTTGTGCAAACATGATTCACAAGATAAAACTCAGGATTTTCACATAGGAATAGTGTTCTATAGTGGTAAAAACATTCTGACCTGTTGTCTTTGAATTCTTTGCAATAGCAGAACTGCTCTCGTAGTTTTCTGTAGTCAAAAAGTCTGTGAAAACTAATTGCTGGCATTTTCTTAGGTGTCTTGAGTTTAACAAGGGTACCTCAAGTCTAAAAATGTTGAGAACTACTGGACTAGAGATTCCCCACTGAGGAATTGTCCATAAACATGACATAAACTTACCAGCATAAAATGGGTGGAGGTAACTCCAGTGTCTGTTTGCAGCATTAGTGGAGGGTAGGATGCATAAGAGAGCAAGGCTCTTCAACTTCTGATCCTCCACTGGCATAAAGTCTTTGAGGGAACTTGGCCCCCTGGAAGCTTTAATGATGTTAGAGGAGTCAGGCAGCTGAGAATGAGAAAGCTCTGACTAGCTCCCTGCAAACCTTGCCTCAGACCTTAGGCTCAGCAGAGAACAAAGTCCTTTATGTTAATTTAATTTACCAGGCACTGATAACATTGTCTTTCACTACTGTGGTCTCCAAGTGCTCTAGCTGCAAAAGGAAGAGCCTTGGCTACCCCGTGGTCTCCACTATTAGCTCCCCGTGATGTTCCAATCTTTCTGAACTCCCTCTGTGCTGCTCCAATTCCCTCTCTCTCAGCTCCCAAATGCACATTATTTTTAGAACACCAACTCCTACAGAGAGTGTGTGAACTCAGAAATAGTTTGCAGTGTGATACCTTAATAACCTTCAGAGTTAGGGTCCCTTGGTTATTCTTTCAGCTGCTGTAGCCTTTTCACCAGTATCTTTTGGGCTACTAAGTTCCCCTCCTCCTTTCCATCACTCATTTTAGATCCTGGGCAGATTAGCTGTGTTTGTAGTGCATAAGTATATGCTGTTCTGATTACGAATGAATCTCCTGAATCAGAGCCTTAATCCTCTGCATTCCCAGTCTAAAATTCCCAGGAGGCTATTGGGCCCAATCCTGCTCAGAGTGAGGTCTATAAGGCTTTGCGAATATCTTTAACACAAGTAAAACACGGACCTTGAGTTTACTAAACCCAGCCATAGATGTTAAAAAGGAAATGATCGAATCTGTGTAATACTGAACCCTGATGCTAACTTGAACTAAGATAGAATTATTGACTTGAAAAGTCTCCAGAGAGAGTTTTTTCCAAGCAGCAGCCTTTTTTTTTTTTTTGGCTTTTTTCCAATTTTTCTCCAAAATGTAAAACATTTTGGCTAATTGGAGGTAGATTAAAAATGCTGTTGTAAAATGCAGCAGTAATAATTCAAACTGTCAGGCTGTTCTGCTCTGCTACCAAAGCATATCTGACTAAGGAATAAAATAGGGTAATACATCTGTATTGGGGCAGACATCATGTAGGTAGAACATTAGAATACATGAAATACAATGGCCAAACAATGCTAAAATATGGGGACCATTTGCAAACATGGAGCTAAAGGGGGCCACTTGAACATGTCTGCATGGCAAGACTCCAACATAATGATGTTATTCACATGATGGCTGAATTAAAGTTGCCTCTCCTCAGGCCCTTGCCTAGCTTTTGACTTTTTAATCTTAATGAAGTTCTTATAATGCAATATTTTGTATGTGACATTATCCAAGCAAAAGAGAAGACAGGCATACATTATTACCACAAAATACTACTAGAAAACAAGCAATTATGCTGAGTGCACAAAGGTTCAGTAAATGCCTCCCACTCGACAAGCTTCCAAGCTGGAAGACCACATGATGTTTATTCCTCACCAGGACCCATTTATAGATGTGTTACTCACCAGAGCCACAGTCATATATGCACTATTAAAAAAGGCGGAAAAGGTACTGTACATTTTGATACAGTAGAAAAAAGTGTAAGGCTTCCTTTACCATTATAATTTGACCAAGCACTCAGTAATGATATACATCACAAACCCTTAAACAGTATAATTAACAGAAAATACCAGCACTTCCCCTTTGACTTATATGTAGCAACACGCAAATTCTGCAAACTATTCAAGAGAAAACAGCATTTTATTTTCAGTAAAAGGGCAAACAGGAAGACTGTGATTTTTAAAGACAGGAGAGAAGAGACAGGATGAAAAGGAAAGTTTCCTCCCAATATATTAGAAGCCCCAGAAAAGGCTTTTTATTCCCAGAGCTTTTAAAAGATATCTGGACACTAGAAACAAGTAAGCATCCTGGGAATGAAAAGGATATTAAGTTCAGTAAAGTAAGAAGGAGACAGAGGTCATGAACTTGTATTAGTCTGCAGCAGAATTGGCATGAAATTCCAAACACACTGAACTAAAGAAGAAAAACTCCTAAAAAATAATGTCCAGGCCATATCATTAGTTAGCTTATTGGTCTTTAGGAAGCTGATGGTGTGAGGGAAGAACTGGGTTCCTTTATTTTGCAATTTAGCAGACAAGGGACTAGGTCATCCTAGACTAGAAACTCAAAAATTTTAGTGGGGAGGAAGGGGGACAGCAGCTGGCGTCATCTTATCATGCTGCCCTTACTTCTCTTCAGTACACTCCATCCACTGTGATCTACTTTACATTTGATTTCATATTTATATCTAATGTGATATATCTGGGCTGGCAGTCAACATAGGGGGAAAAAATCCAAGCAGTAGTTAAGTCAAATGCACTCTAGTCATACAGATAAGCACTAAAAACAGGACTGTAGGAATATGTTTGGTAAGGTTTGTCATATTAAAGTATACCATTAAAATATTTTTAAATGAATGATTAGTTTGCTTGTTTTTTACTTTGTTAATTTTCCGGACATTATTTCAGTCTTCTTTTCACATTGGCCTGATTTTGGGAATTATACTTTCACTTTTTATATTTTTTTCTAACTTGGGAAAAGTATTAAAAAAAAAAAGAATGAATAAGTTCCCTCCCCCCATCATTTCTGTTATCCCTTTATTCATCCCCATGAAAGAAGCTGTGGGGAAAGTAAAACTAAGTGAGGGAGCAGTAAGTTTTCCCCACCGTTCCAACCAAAAAAGAAGGAATATATATGGAAATTTTACGGAAAATTTTTTACAAAATAGAGGAAAACTTTCCCACAAACATTTTCTTAATTAAAATTTTAACAATAACATTTTGACCACATTTGTCATTAAATATCTTTTAAAATCCTTTGTATCTTGCCAGTTATTATTCAAATTAATTTGCATCTCCTTGCTGTGATGGTAACATTGAAAAACAAAGATAAATTTTAACTCTTTGGAGAGCTGTAGTTTGTAGTAGGAAGTGCGCAAGGAATCCACAGTGTGCTACTGTGTAGCAGGATGGCTAGTGACGAAAAATAGACCTTGAGACTGAAGAGCATAATGTGCAATAAAAGCATTACATCTAGTACCACTATTTTAAGCGCCTGTTTTGTCACAAGGCTGAGTTAGCAAATGCACTTGCAAAAGAGGGATAATTTGCTATAGTGGCTACTGATATGACGGCAATCAGATGGAAGCCTTTCAGATCAATATGTTCAGATAAAAAGCCAGTAGATTTCATCTTCTGCCAAAAAAGGGGGGGAAAAATTAGGACAGTTTCAGAAAAAAAGCTAAGCTAGGCATTTAGCTGATACTTGGCAATTGTCAGGTACTGCACAAGATTGACCTATTAGCCACCATAACATTTTAAGAAGTAATGAAAAGAAAGAATAGTATTTGTTTGTTTCTGCTTGGAGCACTTTTGGTCAAATGCATTATTACATGTGGTTGTTAGGATGTTCTCTTAAGTCTTAAGAGGCTGCAGTTAGTTAAGCATATCAGTTGATTTGTTCAAGCAATTTAGGTAGGCAGAAATAACCATGAGCAAGAAAGTAGATGAACAAATTATAGGTGTGAATATTATTCAGGGTGGGGTTTCACATTTATTTTAATTTAGGGTTAAAATCAGTTGAAAGAGCAGTTTGGTTTGTCACATTAAATCTTTGTTTTCACTTTGAGAACTGAAATGGCCAGGCATTATTCAAGTGCTGATTATAATAATTATGTAGAAACCAATCCTTTCTCCAAGGAGCTTAAAATATATGAAACGTATTTCTTACTCTGATGAATTGGCATGCATCATCAGTTGCCATCAAATCAACCATGTGATGACAGTAAAGAATTGTGGTTTTAAAGAAACCACAGACTCTTATCCTCTCTTTCACGCACACATGCACACCTGCTTTTCTGTTAAAGGGTCTCTGCTAGAATGAATATTCAGCAACCAATTTTCCAGATGAGCTGTCAGTTTGTCTTTTTATACTCTGCCTGAGGAGTAGTTTCATCTGGTTGGCTCACTTGGATGATCAGACCCCAGAAGTTCAGTAAGTTTAGAAGTCTTCTCAGTCAGGCTCTCAAGTCTTCCAGACACGGCCCCACAGACCAGGGAATCAAGCTGCAGAGTGTGGGGCTTTACAGTCTGGGACTTCCGAGATCAGAATCGAGAAACTGTGAAGGCTTGCAAGCTTGGTGCTGTACTGTTGGCCGCCTATGAGATCTGGCTCTCCCTGGGTCTCAGGAGTTCGTAGTGTGCCTAAAATGACTAAGAGCCTACATTTCTTGAACCTTTTTCTTATCTGTGCATCTACCAAATATTCTTTCTTTTTGGAGATGCAGGGGCTTATGTCTGATAGCTATCTAAAACAGGGGTTGGCAATATTTTTGGGTAGAGTGCCAAAAATACCCTCAACCTTGACTTTTTAGAAGTTTGTGCACCAGGGCAGATGGTGGAGGAGCCATGAAGGACCCGATCCTTGTTGTGGCAGCACAGCCTTGGCCTCTTCCCTATCATCTGCCCCAAGGCACATGTGCCGAGCAAAAAACCTTCGCGTGCCACGCTCTGGCATCCATACCAGAGGTTGACTACCCTTGATCTAGAACCTGGCTACAGACTTCTGGTTATTTCCTTCCAAATGAAGTGGTTCTCTACCAAGATCCCAGCTTTTGATAACTTATAAAATAGTTGCCAGCTTAGAAACATCACAACTTGCTGGCATAAAGATGTGATCAATAGCTTTTTATAGCTTCACAAGCATATCTTATACTTTATTTCCTAATCACATAAGACTGTTTGAAACATTACATTATGTTTGGATTTTCTGGGATTGATGAGATATAATTTTATACAAAATGGTAAATTATAGTGGGTCTGATAATGCTTTAGGTGGCACCATTTCAACTGCAGCTGTGACTTTTTCTACATGTGCCATAACTCTGCACTCCACAGTTATGTGGCTTATACCTTGTCTGGTTTCTTGTAGCATAGATTTATCTCTAATTCCAGTCCACCAGTCTCAATTGCCTGCACAGCTTATTTCAATTTTCTTTGTTTTCTTTCCCACTTCCCATAAATTAAAATGTCAAGGCTCTGTCCTGGGACCCATACTGTTCAACATCTTCATTAACAATGTGGACATTGGAGTCAGGAGTGGACTGGCCAAGTTCGCCGATGACACCAAACTTTGGGGCAAAGCATCCACGCCAGAAGATAGGCGGGT
>NW_017728906.1:60328828-60330974 GCF_001723895.1 Crocodylus porosus | reverse complement strand
CCCAGCTGACTTCCTGCCCTTTGGGCAGGGGGCTGGACTCGATGATCTCCCGAGGTCCCTTCCAGCCCTAATGTCTATGAAATCTCTGAAAGTCATTCCTATAAACAAGCCATGTGAAATCTCAGTGCATTTCTTTTGGTGGTTTTGAATGGCACTGGAAGCTAGAGACAGGTAGGTAATTAGCAATGTTAGTGTAAAGTCAGGCAGAAGGCAGGGTAAAGAGGCAACTTAAGAATATAAGAAATGCCAGACTGGGTCAGACCAATGGTCCATCTGGCTCAGTATCTGATAGCGTCTCTGACAGTGGTGGAAATGGATGCTATGGAAGGAAAGCATTGAATTGGATATCTCTAGAGCAGCGGTTTTCAACCTTTTTTCATTTTCAGACCCCCTAAAAAATTTCAAATGGAGGTGCCAGATCCCTTTGAAAAATTTGAATGGAGGTGTGGGCTCCTTTGGATTGTAAGTGTGGGTATTCACATACTTTTTGTTGATCATAGTCAGCTTCCGTGGACCCCGCTTAGACACAGTCTGCGGACCCCAAGGGTCCATGGACCATAGGTTGCAAATCTCTGCTTTACGGTAATCTATCCTATTCAGTACCCTCCCTAACATCCACCATTACTAGTTTAGAGATGTCAGAGGCAACATCTCCAAACATTCTGTTCAACAGCTGTTAATAGCTCTATCATCCATGAATTTATCCAGACACTTTTTGAACCTGGCTATGCTATCTGCCTCTACTACTTCCTGTGTCAATCAATTCTACAAGTAATCTTGAGCAATGCACAAAAAGTACTTTCTCCTGTTACTTTTAAACATGTCATCTAGTCATTTCAGCAGATATTCCCTAGTTCTAGCATTCTGGGACCTGATAAACAACAGTTCCCTGTTTACTTGGTCCATGCACTTCATGAATTTATAGGCCTCTATCATATACCCCCTCAACCTCCTTCTAACCTGAAGAATCCTAGTCTTTTTAATCTCCCCTGGTATGGCAACTGCTCTGTGCCCCTGATCATTTTGGTTGCCCTTCAAATGACCTTATAGACTAACTAAATCAGAAATGCATAAAACTTATGAAAGTTGTCATCTTCACACTGGCCAAGATGGAGGGGAACTTTTTGCAATTCACTAGCTGCACCTAATAAGGAGAATATTGTTGCACTAGGGAAGAGTCCACAGAGACTTGGAAAGCATAGCTTCCCCAGAGAGAAAAATATATTTTTCCTTCCTTACTGCTTCACCAAATCTCTTAAGGTCCATGCATAGATGGGTGTGCCCCATAGCAACAAGCACGGCAGGTGAAGTCACTCCTTGAGATTAGGTTCATGTTTTATTAAACTCTACTCATTCATCCTATCCTGACTACTTTGACAAGTACTAGGTTTGTGACTGCAGGCTGTCATAATAGCATAAATAATAGTATCCTCCTTTTTTACAGGATCTAAGAGGTGATTATTTTACTTCTATGATTAGGTATATAAAGGAACCTGTTAAAGAATTTTAAGAGTTTCAGAGTAATAAAGAATTCACAGGACTTGGTTTATTGAGAAACTAAGACATGAATAAGGATATTTCTAAGGACAAATTAGCTCTTGCTCTCTTTCATTCCACTAAATAGAATGTGAGATGCCCCAAGGTGGAGATATTAGCAAATAAAGCACTTGAGAAGGAAATGACCTAAAGCCTGATCCTGTGAGATGCTAATTGCCTCCTGAATGGTTCTGAGCATTATCAAGTCCCATTGACTTCTTCACAGAGAAGGTGGTTATTAAACTAGGAAAAACCTAGTAGCTTGCTTTGGAGGCAGCCTTGGAATAGGGTGTTTCTAGCACCCAATATGGTCCCCTGCCCCTGATACCCAATATCCAGGGCGTTGTTTATATTTCTACAATACAAAGAAGTGTGGTCATCAAAAATATAATTTATAATAAATTCAGTTCAAAATCGGGAATAGTAGGACCCAAATGCTAAGTAAGTACCAGAACTAAATAAAAAGAAATAGGAAAATGGAGGCTTGTCCCATGTAAGGCTTGTCACAAGGTATGGACAAACATATATATGGAGCCATTTCATAGTTGGTAGGGTGAGAAGGGACCTGAACAGATTATCAAGTCCAACCCCCTTCCATGGGCAGGAAAAA
>NW_017728906.1:60293846-60328728 GCF_001723895.1 Crocodylus porosus | reverse complement strand
CTTGGAAGTTGGTTCCACATCCTAGCTGCCCTGACCGTGAAGTAGCGCCTCCTGATGTCTAATCTGAATCTACCCTCTGCCAGCTTGTGACCGTTATTTCTAGTCACTCCTGGTAGTGCTCAGGGGAACAGGGACTCCCCCAATGCATGCTGGTCCCCTCAACCAGTTTGTAAACGGCCACCAGGTCCCCCCTCAGCCTTCTCTTATGAAGGCTGAACAGGTTCAGGTCCCTTAGCCTCTCCTCGTAGGGCCTGCCCTGCTGACCCCTGATTATGCGGGTGGTCCTCCTCTGGACCCTCTCATGTTGTCCACATCCCTCCTGAAGTGCAGCGCCCAGAACTGGACGCAGTACTCCAGCTGCGGCCTGACCAGTGCTGCATAGAGGGGGAGGATCACCTCCCTGGACCTGCTTGAGATGCATCTGTGAATGCATGACCAGGTATGGTTGGCTTTCCTGACTGTGTCCCCACACTGTCAGCCCATGTTCATTTTGGCATCAATGATGACTCCAAGATCCTTTTCTGCCTCTGCACTGGTGAGAAGAGAGTCTCCCAGTCTGTAGGTGTGCTGCTGGTTCTTCCTCCCCAGGTATAGTACCCTGCACCTGTCAGTATTGAAACGCATTCTGTTCTCATCCGCCCACCCCTGTAATCTGTCCAGGTCTGACTGTAGCCTATTCCTCCCTTCTAGCATGCCTTCTTCTCCCCACATCCTAGTGTCATTTGCAAATTTGAACAGTGTGCATTTTACCCCTTTGTCCAAGTCGCTGATGAAGATGTTGAACAGCGCGGGCCCGAGGACCAAGCCCTGGGGGACCCGACTGCCCACATCCCTCCAGGTTGAATAAGACCCACCCAACACCACTCTCTGGGTGCGGCCCTCCAACTCATTAGTGACCCATCTGACTATGTAGGTATCAATGCCACAGTCTCCTACTTTTTTTTCAAAAAAGGGGAAAAGGGGACGCCTGCTCTAAACCATGCAACGGCTCTTAGGTTCTAACACTTACATGTGAACAAGTCTGGAATGAAAGAAATGCAACAAACAGTTCCAACTTTAACACTGCTTCACCCAGGGTTAAAGCTGGAACAATTTTGCTGTTTGTATGACTCCTGGCCTGTCCTCACATAATTGTTAGAAAGTAACAGCTGTTGTGCGCTCACAATGAGCAACTCCTCTTTTGTATGTGTGTCCACACAGTGATTAAAGCCCAATAAAGGTAGAGCTTTAACTTTCACTCGCACTGAACCATTTGCAGGGTTGGGGTCTAAGGAGAAAATCTTTGAAAAGTAAAAATTTTCAATATCTTTTTATAAGTGGGAAGAAATGGGAGAATTGAGTGAAGATGGGTATCCAGCAACTGCAAGTTCCACAAACTGATTCTTCCAGTATAAATGATCAAAGGTGTAGGTGGTGAAACACCTAAAATGTAAAAGATGTTGAGGTGTACACAGTGAAGAACAAGAAACTTGACAACTCGTGCAGTATGCCCCACAGTGTTATGTGAGGACAAAATCTCAAGTTTTTGGAAATGTTCAAAAGTGATTAGTAATTCTGGGTATCCCAAACATTTGTCAATCTTAAGACATCCAATTTTCAGAAAATGCTGAGCACTGACCTCTGCAGATGTCTCACACCCAAAACAAGGACCCTTTTAGACACATTCTGTAAAACTTGGCTCCTTGCCCTAAGAAAAGTCCCACTGACTTAACATTTTGCCTCAATAAGGACCTCAGAACTTGGGCTTGTTTTTTCATAAAGCCAACCTTTGCTTAGAAGAACTAGCTGTAATGTAGAATGTAGATAGGTTTGTGTTCAAACAATAATCTTAAAAATAATAATCTTAAAACAGCCAGTTAGACCGCTAATCCCTAGCAACTACACTTAAAACAACACCCTAACTAATTAGCAATTAACCATACCTAATTCTAACCTTGTAAATGTCACCCCTATTTGGCTGGTATAATTGCAAAACAGCACTGTGAGAAAAAAGAAAAAACATTGTAACCATCTTCAGGGACCAAGAGCTCTATACTAATCTATTCAGTCATGGTCTTGAACAAGTCTAAATGATTGTGGGTGCCTCCCCCTTTAAGGGGTGTGTCAAGCAGCCAGCAGGTGCTTGATTGTGGTGAAACTGTGGCCACCTATACACACAGAGCAGTTTGCTGCTGGCAAAAACATTGCCTGGTTGAACTGCTGAATGAAACATCTGCAGGTAGGAGCAGGGGGTTCTTGGTCCTGGGCGTGACCTAAAACTGCACCCTGCCAGGAGTGGGTGGTTTGGTGGGACTCCCAGTGGCATGGGAGCCTGTAGAAAATACCAGGCCAGTTACCACCCCAGTGAAAGGTGGGTTAGGGCGCCTTAATAACTCCAGCTCCCACATCCCTGGTGGATTCAACCGGTTTAGTGAGTCCTGAGGCAGGGCCCAGGTCGGTAGAGGGACCTGGAGCATTGCCCAGGCTCTTCATGAGTCCTGTGGCTAGAGGGACACTGAGAGGGGACCAGGCACAGCTATGGCCACCAGAGCCTCACAAGGTGTAATACCCCAGGGCAGGGGGCACAGAAGGGTTACAGCCACCTGAGCCAGACAGGGAGGCAGACCTCAGTGAGCCCCAGTGAAGGGGAAGTGTGGAGTGTAAGATCCTAGGGCCAGGCAGGGCTGTGGCCACCTGATTCCCAAGGGGTGCAGAGCCCCAGTGAGGGGGCTGAGGGCTTGGAGCCCAGTATGTGTTTGTTTGTCTGTTTGTGTGTACATTTTATGAAAGACCCAGTGCAAACCATTGGTGAATGCCATGTGCCAGGCTTGGGCTGTGGTGTAGGGGAGGATCAGAGCTGTAGATAGCGCCCTCCTGGCATCGGGGCAAGAATGGGCAGCCTCCTGCCTAATTAGAACCAATTATGAAACAAGAAGACATGGCAGACAAGTGAGGCAGGCGGTTAGCCCAGGAACAGGTGGGCAGGCCAGTGGTGGACTGGCCCCAAGAAGGCCCCGTTACAATGATTAATGATGTTTCCAGCAGAACAGGAAGTATTTAGAAGTTATTACATATTTCTTTCTAAAATAAAGGTAGAGTTAAATAATTATTTTTAAAAAATCATCCATAGGGTCTTCCATCAGAAGATATCAAAAATATTTTAAAAATTCTAATGAAATACTTTACAATTATAATTGGAGGTAATATATTTATTCTAATGCTAGAGAAGAAGAAACTGAAGCGGAGAGAAAGCCAGGAACGGAAGTAGAGCTGATAAAAAAAAAATGGCATTGAAATTTTTTTCGGTTTTTTTTGACAGAATATTACGTTAATTTAAATAATATAATTTTAATTAAAAATAAAGAACTGTCTGCATTTGTCAAAAAAAGAAAAAAAGATTCTTCATCATAGATATGGAAGCCCCCCAATTTTTAGCTTTCAGCTGGTTTTGGGTTTGTTGTATATAAAGTCAAATGTTTCTGCTGAAATTGCAACACAGATGAACATTTTTTTCATATTCATTAATATTTGTCATGGAAGAAAGATAATTTAAAAATCAGAACCTGAATTTTATTTGAGTCTTGCTGAAACACTCATTCTGCAAGGACTTTTAGACAAGAACAATTTTATACATTGAACAGTGCCATTGAATTCAGTAATACTGCTTATGGATATATAATTATTCAAGTAAGTCTTTGCAGGCGAGGACTCATAAAACCAAGGTCGTATTGTCTCTGCCCTAAAACAAGTAATTGGATTACAGAATTAAATTATTAATATTTTATTTTTAAAGTAAGCCATGTTACTAATCTGAGGGTATTCTGAAGAAAGGGATTTGTTTTAGATTCCCTACTTACATTTCATTTGGTACTGACTCCAGTGAAACATGAACCCATTCTTTTAAATTATGCACGAACCTTTCTTGTAAATCTGAATGCAACATATCAGAAGCAAAACAATATTGGAATGGTTCTCTGATTTCACATCTGAGTGGCAATGTCTAGTGTCATTGTCATACTCACTGCCACATGATACCCCTGATCACCTGGCACCTTCTTCATGGTGAACTTATAAGGAAGATACCACTACCTCTGTTTCTGGTTGGTTCATGTTTTTGTAGTTCGCTTAATTTACTGTAAAAGCTAGAACTGTAACTGATACACAAATGGTCAACCCCAAACATTACAAAGAATAACTGAATTCACTCACCCTCCATCACTGTCTCCTGCCCTAAATCATGAGGATTTTATTTTATTTCACTACCTGGTGTTTCAGATACTATTTTCCCCTCCCTGGCTCAATGTTTTTTTCTTTGCACATGGAAGAGCTTATGTTAAATCTAAGACCTCAGCCAAAAATCAACTATCATTGTGGTACAACTGCTCATACATGTAAAAATACTGTCAGGCACCCATGAGCTCACAATCCTGGGGCAGGATAAGAGACAATAGGTGAAACAGATAAATGAAGGCACAATGAAACAGTGAAGAAATTGTGTTGGAAATAATAAGTACCGTTGTTAGAACACCAGCTGCTTAACTGCTGCTACCGAGCAATTAATGCTGGTTTTTTTCAATTCAAAAGTCTTGCTATATTACCCTGGGGCAGAATTTTACAGGTATTTAGGCAAGTGAAGATGCAAAACCAGTAAAACCTACGTGTCTACGTGCTTATGAAAATCCCATTAGACGACTATTTGAATTTTTACGTGACTAAACACCTTTAAAAATATAGCCATCTGGCTCTGCAGTTACTTGTCATAGTGTGGTATTTATATACCTGTTCATGCTACAATGACACTTTCCTGTAGCCGTTACCACCCTCCCAGGTAAAAACTAAAAGCTAACAGTGTACAGAACCGAATTCAATATTAACCCCCAGAGTTAAGTTTTCCGAAGAGAATGCTAATAGAAATTGTATAGTCATAAAGAATTTCAGTCAGAAATTTATACGAAGAAGGCTATGTAAAGATGTCCAAGAGCATGAATGCAAGAAAATATACACCAGAATATAGAGCCCAAGAATCAACACTTAAAAAAAAACAACAGCAAAAGACTGTCAAAAGAGGAGATATCTGCATTTTTGTTCACATCACACTGAAGGAGAAGTAGTAGAACATATTGTTCATTTACATTACTATCGGAAAAGGGGGGAAATAGAAAATAATGTTTCTCTGGTAGTCCTGGAAACCCATAAGGGCACAGAGAACAGCATGGAATATTTTGTTTGGTTTTTATACACAAATGAGGAATCTAGCAATTTAATTTGCACAAATCCTGTTCCTAGATGGAGAGAGAGAGGGTAAGATATGCCCACAGATCTTTATTGGTAAACAAAACAAAAAAGTTCCTGGACATTTAAAAAAAGTTTCTCAAACCAGAGCAGCATCCAAATGAGGTTTTCTTGTTTTGCTTTCTCAAACTTCAATGATCAAATGTTCCTGAGGAGAGGCAGATAGCTTTTCCAGCAAATGGAGCTTTAGCGCCTCCTCCAGGCAACTGGTACCTACACTTTAAATCTGTTACAAAGCCTTAATTTAGCTCCAAAAGCCAGGCAATGATTTAAACATTACCCCCGTGTTTTAAGAAAAATCAAAACAGCCATACAAATGCACCTCGACCATCGCTTTGTACTGTAATCATTTAAAAACCAGACTGAAACTAAATTTACCAAGAGAATTGGCTTGGTCATTTTAGAAGTTGCACAGGCAGGTACTTTAACAAGCACTTTGTCAGAATACGGTGTTATTTTTGAAGTTATAGCAAAAGGATGTAGCCTTGATCTAGTTTCATATCTTCTAGGATTTTTAGGCGTTTAAATAAAGCTCAGGGTTTTTTAAATTACATGAATCAAAACTTGGTGTTCTGTTCTGACTTTTAAAAGAAAAGAGAAGAATTCATACCCAGAACCTCCATCAGTGTTTCCAAGAACTCTCAGCTACAAGGAGTCTGTGTCATCATCTATTCTGCAACATGAAAGAAATATTCTTCACATTTCCCATATGGGAAGGCAGGTATGGAATGGTGTTGAAACCACTTTCTCAAAAGCAACATTACTGGGATGTGGAGGAGTGGCGGGACTGGCAGTTACCTACCCAGCACATCACTACTGGGTAATGCACTTTTCAACTGATTGTATAGCTGTGGGTTAACAGGTATTGCTAGAACAATGACATGAAAGGCTGATTGCCAATAAAATGGGAGATGCAATAAAGCAGTAATCCCAAACTTCTTGATCTGGGAAGAAACTCCTACTTTGTTCATCTTTAATCTTCTCATTGCCACTTTGTATGAAATTTGTCCAAATTTGGCATGCTGTGCCAGTCACCAAATGGTGCAAGTGATGCTTTTACTATCTTGGCCCAGCTTCTTTACAACAGAGGTCATAAGTCATGGGAGACTGCAAATATAAAGTACAAACACATCCTGGTACATGCAGCATTGCAGCACAAGGAAGTGGTGAACAGGATCACACATGGCATAATTCAATTCTCTGCTTTCTTTCAGTGTGATGTGGGTATGGGCAATTTGAAAGAAGAACTGAGACAAAGGTTGTAAGGCCTGAAGTACCCACAGATGTATGGGAAGAGGCTAGGTGCAGTATATCTGTGATAGTTTTCAAACACTCAGAAAAAAATGAGGCTTTATTTTATAGTTTGGAAACCCTCTGCCCTGAAGAGTTTATGATCTAAGCTCAAGCAAGATGCAATAAAAAAATGTAGCAAACAACAGGAGGGAAAGAGAATGTGGTAAGAGAGCAATTACTAGCTGTCAGAAACTGTCATGCAGCCTTTCTCAAACCCACACTCTCTGCAGCCTCTTTTGAATATTTAACACGTGTCCTGGATTTCTCACTATCTTCACTGCCTCTCACTCTAAGAGGGAGGTCTTTATAGCTCAGGAACCGTGACAGCCAGCCTGTGCATAACATCTCTTCAGAGATGGATAAGCACCACTGCAAGACATCATATTCGCATCACTAGTTGAAGTTGACACTTAACTGGCCATGGCAGAGCTATGAGTTAGCAGCTGTCTGATCCATGCAGTGTATTTAATTTCCCTCATTATCTTTGTTTCTTTGAAACTGCTACAGGTACCTTCCTAATTACCTCCTCTTTGGCAAGCCTATTGTTCTCTTGTTAAATATTTGATCTATACAGCCTCTAGCACAAGAGTATTTCTTGTCTACAGGTTGTACATGTGCATGGGGGCAGTAATGGGTTTTCTCATATATAGAACACCTCCACATGTGAATCTGTGTTGCTCCCTGAAAAATGAAAGGTCTCTCCAAAGCATAATGCCAAGATACTTAATGATTGTTGCCTATACTAGAGTATATTTTTAATAGTTTTCACATTTTCTTAAATTTAATGGAAGTTTGCAGTGTAAGACTGGCAACCATTTAAAAGAAAGAGAGGAAGAAACCAGGAAGAAGCAGAATAGCAAAGAATATAGGAATTGAAGGACTGACTGAAATATTTTTCATCAACCTTTTTTTGTCATAAAATTGGATTTTTGACTTCCCAAAGTTTTTTGAGAAAAGTGTCTATTTCTCAAAGAAAATTATGGGGGGTTTTTGGTTAATGAATTGTGGGCTCCTAGAGATGTGCAGAGAAGCTGCTCCAACACACTGTAAGTCCAGCACATTGGAGCAGACTATTAATTGAGTCTAATGGAGCCTGGAAATTAATGCGCTCCAGCATCTTCCAGCATCATATGCATCAGTTTCCCTGTGCCAAAAAAAGGTGGTGGGGCACTTTAAATTAAAGCTCATTTGATGAGCTTTAGTTGAAAGCATCTGCTGCCGTTTTTTGATGTGGGGACACTGATACACGTGATGCTCAGGTGCTTTTGATTAGCTAATGAAAGCACCCCCCCCTCCATTTATAGACGGAGTACATCTGTAAATGTCCTGAATGCCCAAATTTATCTTCTATTTTTTGTATTTGGATTTCTGCAAAAAAGATTTTTTTCTCTAGAAGGATTTTTTTTTCTCCAAATGGCTGTGCAAAGAGGCTCATTTTCAGTGGTTACATATCGTGGTTCCTCCAGCAGCTGTGTTAGTATAAATGTCCCCCAGCTACATGCAAAATAACATAGGATTATTGGAAAGTAGGGCTGAAAGGGACCTCACAGGATCATCTAATCTAGCCACCTGCTCAAAGCAGGATCATCCCTGACTAAGCTATCCCAGATACAGTACTGTAGCAAGAGCAGAGTTGGGGAGAGGAGGGCGACTGCCCCAGGTGCCAAAGTGAAGGGGCACCAGAGGCACTGCCCAGCTGGGGTGGGGCATGGGATGGAGCCACAAGCAGCCCATTTGGGGGTGGGCATGGGGGCAGGGGAAGGGTGACTCCCACAACTGTGTGCATTCCTGGGCAAGAAGGGGGTGGGGGGGAGGGAGCTGTGTCCCCTGGCTCTGTGCAGGGGAGCAAGGGCAGGCTGCTGCTTCAGGCTTTGCCCCAGGCACCAAACTTCATTGCCCAGATAAATATTTGTCTAACTTGTTTTTGAAAATTTCCAGGGACACAGATTCCATAACTTCTCTAGGTAGCTTCTTCCAGTGCTTAACCACTCTCACAGTCATAAAGTTCTTTTTCATCTCCAACGTAAATTTTGTCTGCTGTAGTTTGAGGCCATTGCTCCCAGACCAGTCCCTTACACCCCAAAAGAAGTCTAGGCCTATCATCTTTATAATCACCATTCAGGCCCCCTCATTTTTCTCTTCTCAAGTCTAAATAACCCTAGTTCTTTCAGCATTTCCTTATAAGTGATGTTTCTGAGATCTCTAATCATTTCCATTATTCTCCGCTGGGCTCTCCAATCTGTCCACATCTTCCATGAAGTGCGGGGCCTAAAACTGGGCATGGGTATACACCTATATACATACTCATTCTATATTAGTAAAGGACAAGTGCTTCTTCAAATAATCTGTACTCGCATATTTGAAGAGATTTTTAAATTCACATAAATTATTATCTATACAAGTAGGGGGCCACCTCTTTGTCAGGAATGCCACAAAGGAAGCGCTATACCTTTCTTGAGTGCTACTCCAGTTCCCTTCCCCTGCCTGATTTGCTGCTCTACTTTTTGTTCCCTCTCCTGCCACTCTGTTCCCTGGTGCCTCTCCACTCTGCTGCATGTCACACACAAAGGGTACCAATGCCACTTGTGACACATATGCCACAGGTTGGTCTGTACAGCCTATGTACCTTTGGTCTGTACAGCCTATGGTGCAAGGCCAGAAGCTACATCATAAGCTGAGCCCACTTGCCATAGCTGCCTTAACCAGAGCGGGCAGATATAGACAGGCAGAGGACACACTCTCAGGATCGTGCAGGTGCACACCTAAGCTGTCTATTCTGCCTGTTTGGTGGATTCAGGTGCACATGGAGCACATGGAGCAGATGAAAGTAGGTGGGGGTTATCTCTTGGTGGCACTCCTTGCTCAGGACACTATAAAGACCATAGCCTATGAGTACAACTCACACTGAAAGTCAATAGGACTTGTATTCTTAGTCACTTACAACCAGTATTGTAATGCTCAGTGTTTTAGCTTGAGCTCTTAGGCCCCTAGCAGACATTATCCTTAGGGTGTATTTCACCAGTTAATAACATCTTAAGTATCCCAGAGTGCTAAAATTGTGTGGTACCCTGTGAGCTACCCTGGTTGACAATCACTTCTATATAATGGGGTGTAGTGGAGTGAACTGCAGCCACCCAAGTTACTTTTTATACCACTGTAGCACACATGCACTAGAGCAGGGGCAGGCAATTATTTCAGGTGGAGAGCCACTTACCCGGTTTTGGCAAGTTGTCAAGGGCTGTATGGGTAGCCCCACCCCTTGACAGGTGCCCCACCCCCTGGTCACCATCTTGGGACCAATGTCCCAATGTCTTGGGGAGTTGAGCTGGGCTGTACCAGCAGGGACAGGGCGTAGCTGGCCCGGCTCCATAGAGCCCCTGCTGGCTGGGACCCTGTGCTCCTGCCATCCTGCTCTGGGCCCTGCTGGCACTGGCTCCGGGACACTGGTGCAGGCCCGTGCTCCTACTAGCTCCCGTACCTGCTCACTCCCAATGCCCCCCAGCCCTGTGGTACAGGCGGAGGGCAGCACACAGCATCAGCTTGTAACCCAGCCCTGCTACCAGTCTGGGCCCAACACCAGCTCCGGGCTCGCCTGTCAGGGCTGTGCGTGGCAACAGCAGCTGCAGTCCCCCTGCTTGGCGCAATGGGAAGTGTTGGCTGCTGCTGCCTTCCCAGAGCTGGCGTGCTGGGCAGCCCACAGGCAGCAGTGGCAAACACTGCCCAGCGTGGCAAGCAGGGGGGGACTGCAGCTGCTGTCATCACATGCAGCCCCAACGGGCGAGCCTGGAGCCAGCATGGGGCCCAGGCTGGCATCAGGGCCAGGTTACAAGGGGGTGCTGAGCACAAGAGGGGAGGCGGAAGTGCCCCCTCTCCGCCCCATGGCCAGCACCCCATGCTGCAGCTGCTCACAGCCTATCTGGGGCTGCCCGTGCCTGCTCCAGACAGCCTCAGGTGGGCTGCAAGTGGCTGCAAGCGGGGCACTGGCCATGGGGTGGGTGAGAGGCCACTTTCCTCTATGGCTGGAAGGAGCCCGGGGAAAAGCTGAGTGCGGGGGAGAAGTGGCCCCTCCCTGGCCAGTGCCCCACACTGCAGCCACTCACAGCTCACATAGGGCTGCCTGTGCCTGCTTCAGACAGCCCCAAGCGGGCTGCAAGCAGCTGCAGCGTGGTGTGCCAGCCACAGGGTGGGTGAGAGGCTGCTTTCCTCCACACCAGGAAGGAGCTTGTGGAAAAGCTGAATGTAGGGGGGGAAAAGCAGCCCCTTGCCTGCCCTGTGGCTGGTGCTCCCTGCTGCAGCCGCTCACAGCCCACAGGGCTTTCCAGAGCAGACACAGGCAGCCCCAGGTGGGCTTCAAGCAGCTGCAGTGTGGGGCACCAGACATGGGGTGGGCAGGGGGCCGCTTTTCCCCCCCTGCACTCAGCTTTTCCCTGGGCCACTTTTCCCTGGGTTCCTTCCCTGCCCAGGCTCCTCCCCTCCCCTTCTCCCGCCCTTACCTGAGCTTCCTGTGCCAAGGCAACTATGTGGTCCCAGGCCAGAAGCCCTGACTTGGGCTTCCAGCTGGGGGGGATGGGGATGGGGATGGGGATGGTGGGGGGGCTGCTGTTGTGGGAGCCCACTGGGCATCCCCTGGGTCCAACTGCCCTTGGTTCCTGTCATTTTTGACAGGAACCAAGGGAACATAAATATTACATTTTGTAAATTTTTTAGGGGCCCCATGGGCCGGATCCAGCCCATGGGCCCTATTTTGCCCGCCTCTGCTCTAGAGGCTGATGCAGTGATATTGATATTAAAAAAACAAAACAAAACCCCCAAATATTGACAAGTTTCCAAATACAGCTAAAGCTCTTCCTGTACTCAAGGATGATGTACAGCCCTCAGGCTCAAGTCATCACATTTTGCAGCCAGCCAGCCACCTATCATCTCAGCAGTCACTTTCAAAGAAAGGCATGCTAGAGGTTGATCCTAATGAAACCAGTTACACACCTTAGTCAAGGGAAATTTCTGCTGGTAGTTCCTTTCATTTCAACCAAGCTGTAGTATAACTTGTTCTCTTACTACAAATTGATTAAAATCAGCACCTATTGAAATAGGAATACATTGCCCCAGATGTCTGATAGGAAATCTATTCCAATCAACCTTGCAAGTTGCCAAATTTATAAGTTGCCATTAGAACAGAGAGTGTAGAGGACTGCACTTTCACACAGCAGGTAGCTGTGGCAGTAGCAGGTAGCTGTGGCAGTAGCAATAGTGAAGCTAAGGACCAGCATCTGCAGTAGGAGGATGTGAAAGTGAGAGTGGCCTTCCGCAAGGAGCAGGGAGGGCTGAGATGTCAGCGGTTCAGGGGCAGAAGAGCAGGGCAAAGCGAAGAAGGGGGATGCTGGTACAGGGCACAAACTGTGTTGGTTACACCTGCCTGCCAATTCAAAACCTAGGTGGACCGATCCATTGAACTGGTGCTAGCCAAACTCTCAAAAAGCAATAGAATTCAGAGAATGATACTTAAAAGGCACCCTGTCCTTAATTTAACTGTGTATGGAGGAGGATAATGTAGTGTTCTTTATCAGAAACATTTGAGACCACTATAGCATCTATCAAGCATGATCTGAGAACAGAATGGCATCTGCAAGTCCTGTTTTCTTTGGTTCTGCATATTTAAGCCTGAGCATATGTTTTAAAGTCTTCATATTTATATTTTATTCCATTTCAAGTCACATTTTGTGTTTGTTTAGTTTTAAGAAGATGGGCTGTCCCTCAAGAGGCATGAAATACCATCTCTTGACAACCATGTCTTTCCCTCCCAATGAGTACAACATCATTGCTCTGGGGATATTTTTTCTTTTCTTTCACATTTCTTTAGTAAAAACTCTTAAACCAGTGGAGCTATTTTATTTTATTTTATCTTTTCCCAGTACTGCAGCTGTTTAAATGCACTAATGATACTTTCTATATAGAACAGTTAGCCTGCTTCGCATTGTCCTGTTTGTTTGGAAACAGGAAGAGTGCAGTTATCACATTCTTCTTCCATAAGTATGCTTGCTGGACTTGCTATTGTTCCCTCAAAGATTGTGTTTGTGCACTGTGAATGACTCTGTATGGCTACCTGGGGCATAACAGCAATTTAGACCAAGGTTTGCTCCAAGGCAACGAACAGGAACAAAGACCCAAGAGAACTAAAAGCTAAAAGGACTAAGTTTCCTTTTATCGATTGAATAACATTGTTATCACATCAAAGGAAATGTTAAAATAAATTTACTGATGAGGATGGGACATTATGGACACCAATTTTAAGGTTTTAACTCTGCCTTTACTTAGCTTTTGTCTATTGCATTCATAGTGAAAAACGTAAAACTGTATTAGTGCCATCACAAAAAAGCCATAGTCTATAGTAGTCAGTAGCATAACTGAGATGTGGAGACTGGAGCAGCAGCTCAGGGTGCAAATTTGATGTAGGGATGGAAAAATGGCAACTACTGCTGCAGCCACATGGCTGCGCTGGCAGTATGGTAGCAGCCAGAAGTCACCAATGCCTCCATGCCTCACAGCTGTCCCAGGTGCCCAGATGCCTCATTATACTAGTTCAGCTTACCTAATTACCAATCAACTAGTTCAAATCATGGCTTTCATGACATATGGTTGGGGTTTTCCCTGAAGCAGCTACAGCCTGCTGAGCAAATCTACACAAGAAGCTACTGTACAGTGGCTGCTGTGCATTTATTTAGTTCTTGTATAAGCAACTACTTAATAAATGCTCAGTAACTGGAGTGGCTGCACAGTAGCACTGGTGAATGCCTTTTAAGTGACACTACTGCACAGTAACCTAAATACTACTGCACAGTAGCTTATCGGCATGGTTTTTGCTATGCAACACTACTGCAGAGTGGTATCAGGCTACTGCACAGTCAGCGTCTCATGCAGATGTGCCTGCTAAAACCAAATGGGGAACATGATGTGCAACAAAGACACAGAATGAAGGAGACCAAAATTATTCATGTACAGTGTCAATTGATTACCCTTTTATTCATCGTGCATATAATTTTCAGCAAGAAAAGTTCAGTGAGCCTCAAATTTCTGTGGAACTGAGGTGACCTTCAGACTAAAATGAATGACACGTCTCAACAAGAAATACATATGAAGTTATGTAATAGGGTGCTTGAACATGCGATAAAATTGGCCTTTAAAGCAGCTTAATTGCCCTGTTGCACCACTTTAATTGCATTGATGCTTACACCTTCAGCAGTGCACTTTGCTTTAAATTCATGACTCATGTTTGGTGGCCTATTTCACTTCAAATGACCTTGTTACGTCTCAAGGTAAAACCCTTCCAAGGTATTTTAGTTTGCTACGTAGCAAAGTGCAATGGTGCACGGGGTGCTGGAAGCCCAGACATGCTTGGGGAAGCTTGGGCTTGGCAGGCTTCCAGCACGCTGTGCACAATCACCGCTGCCTTCTCTCCTTGCCAGCACACCCAGCTGCCCTCCTGCTGCCTTGTTGCAGTGCCCTAGGGGCAAGCCAGCCCATTTCCAGGTGGTCCCACAGCAGCAGCAGGGGGAGGAGGAAGGTGGGTGAGCTGACGGGGGGTTGTGATGCACTGTGACATCATATGATGTGACGGAAGTCCCTAAATTGAAACGGTGGGTTTTTAAACAACACAATTAAAAACTTGCCATTTAAAAACCCACCATTTAGGAGAGAACTAAACCCCCATTGCATGTACAAGCACCCATAGTATCACTTGCTGGTATAATGGATGAATTAAGGCCAATCCCAAATACTTACAACGCTTTGTAAGACATTGATTCATTACAAGCAGCCTCCTTCCAGTCTATGTGAAAATAACACAAAATTTTAAATGAGCCAACAAACCTTCCAAAGTACATTAAAACAATAATCTAAAGACTTCTTGAGCACAGGGCTGTGGAAACATTACATGATTAGGTAGTCTCCTATCCAGTGACGAGTAAAAATTATGAAATGAAATGATGAGGGGACTTAGGCCACGAGAAATAAATTAGTTTGATTATCATGTCAGAGCCGTGATATTTCAAATCATTCTGTCAACTTAATTGGCTATAATTTATGTAGATTTGATGTGCTGAAAAAATGTTGAGTATTGTAAAGTAAATTATTTGTATTATTTTTTAGCCCTGGGTCTTAATAGTACCCATTGCTATAGCATTTGGGTGCATGCTATATAGCCTAAGCTGTTAAGGCAATCCTACTACATAAGGATGGTAAGATATAGATACAGATATATAATCTCATTCACCAATCTAACTGCATCCTAGTTGAACTTCCCAAGAAAAGTTATATTCTATTTTCCTTCATTGCTAAATGCTTGTTGCCTGGGAGACCCTAATTGCACAAAAGAATCCATGTGGGAGAGTCTGCATACCTAATACCAGGCTCATGGAGGGTTTCATTTAAGACAGCTGTCCAACTAGCAGCCCGCAGGTTGCTTATGCTTATGAGGGGTTAAGGCGTGGCCCCCAGTTGCCTCTGTCTCTATTGCTTTGGTTGCAACAGCAGCTTGGGTCTCAAGATTCCCCCTCCCCTCTTCAGCTCCTGCAGGACTAGGGCAATACATGGTGCCAGGGCAGCCTGTGGCTAAGGAGCTGAAGAAAAGGTGTGCAGTGCAGCAGGGAAGAGATGTGCACCTGCCTGCACACAAGGTGTAGCAGAGAGGTGCTTTCCAAAGGGTGGGTTTTTTCCTCAGATGTAATTTATATCGCCCCATTCTGCATGACTGCAGAAGAAGTGAAGAGGTGGACCTTTCTGCTCATGCCCAGCATTGGGGTGCCTATGCCCTATCTTCCTCCACACACCAACCAGCAAAACCTTTCCTTCACTGTCACTTCCCCTCTGCCTCCTCTCCCAAGACCTGGGACACCAACTAGTTTTAGGAGTCATCCAGCCTTCTCGAAGTTCCCCTATAGCATGTAGGCTGACAGTACTTCCAAATCAGGGCAGGAACTAAGTGACAATTCAGCCTTTAACAAATCAGTCAAGAAAAGCACAATTCTAAAATTAGAATTTTCAGTGTCAAAACGTGGTTCACAAGAAAGGTTCATGGCAGAATACTAGAGTGATCAGAGGAAAGAAATTCACAACAAAGACAGTTGGGCATTGTTTGCTTTTGAGCCAATTCATAGAAACTTTTTCCCTATTGCTCTAAAAATGACTTTCGTTCATTGCAGAATAAAACGGAAAGCACATTTGTGTAACCACTGTACTTGTGCGAGAAACCTTTTCTTACTCTGGGTATATTAAAAATTCTGAGTGAGGTAAAAAAAACAAAGGCTAAAACTTTATTCTGGGTGTGTGTCTGTATGTGTATGCACCACTGCAAAGCCTGTGGAAATGGGATCCTAAATATATGAGAGAGAGCTATACTGGTTTATAACAAGTGTAACTTTAAAAATTAAGGCTGCTTGTCACACTTTCTATAAAATATGACATTTCTTTGAATTATTAGTCTGTGAATGTGTCATCTGGTAACAAAATGATCTGCTTAAAGGTATGGTTGGTAGACATAAGATATTTGTTTTATACATTTCCTATTGTACAGCAAAATGCTCTGTAATTTTTTACTGTTTGCTCTGAAGGTGCCAGAGCAGTTAGTATTTATGACTAAAATTGCAACACTAATCTCTTCGGCTAGGGACAGACATTCAAAAAGCTGCACTCTGAATTGATTCAACCTTTGCAGGTTAGTTTAACCTGCCTAGGTTGAACCGGTTTGGAATAGTACAGACATTCCCTCTGAACTGAGGCAATGCCTGCACATGCCTGCAGTTGCTCAGGTCAGGAACTGGGGAACACTAGAGTGCACCCTCAGCTGCAGGGAAGCTGTGCTGGGTGTGGTGTGGCCAGACTGGGCTAAACTGGCCAGAGAGGGATTTAATTCCCCCCTCCCTGTTCAATTGGCAGGGAGCTGAGTTGGGTCTGATGGGCACTCTTCCCTTGCTGCTACAGCAGCGGGCTGCCATGGCCCTGGAATAAACCTCCTCCGCCAGACACCAGAGGGAGCTGGGGCAGGAGAGAGCTTATTTCACCACTTGTCTCGAGCACAGACTGAGCGGCAGGCAGACCCTGCTGCAGTGCCCTGGGAGCAGAGAGGAGAATAACCCCACTCTCTTCTCCCCCCCACCCCCATGGGGCCCTGCCGGTGGCATCTGGCCCAGACCCAACCCAGCTGTTGAAGCAGCAAGGAGGCAGCAACTGTGATGGGGGCAGCAGCCCCTGTCACAGTTCCTCAGAGCAAGGGCCCCTTCCCAGCAGTGGGACCACACTGGGGGGGAGGTGGGGGGAAGCTGCTACAGACCACAATGCTGGGAGGGGCTTGGAGGGCTCTGGGCCCTGGTGCTGCCACATGCAGTCTGCCTGCTCTGCATCTGGGACCCCCACTGGGATCCAGGCAACTATAGGCCAGTCTCACCTCCATTCTTGGCAGAGTCTTTGAAAAGATTATTAAGGCTCATATATGTGAGAGCCCAGCAGGAAAAATTATGCTCAGGGGAAACCAACATGGGTTCATAGCCGGTAGTTCATGCCTGACTAATCTAGTCTCTTTTTATGACCAGGTTACAAAACACCTCGACAGGAGTAGGGGTTGATATCATTTACTTAGACTTCAGGAAGGCCTTTGATATGGTATCCCACCCCATACTGGTGAACAAGTTAAGAGGCTGTGACTTGGATGATTACACAGTCCAGTGGGTGGCAAACTGGCTAGAGGGTCATACCCAGAGAGTGGTAGTGGATGGGTTGGTATCAACCTGGAAGGGAGTGGGTAGTGGGGTCCCACAGGGCTCAGTCCTTGGACTGATACTCTTCAATGTCTTCATCAGTGACTTGGACGAGGGAGTGAAGTGTACTCTGTCCAAGTTTGCAGATGATACAAAACTGTGGGGAGAAGTGGACACAATAGAGGACAGGGAACAACTACAGGCAGACCTGGAAAGGTTGGATAAATGGGCAGAAAACAATAGAATGCAATTTAAAAAGGAGAAATGCAAAGTGCTACACCTAGGGAGGAAAAATGTCCAGCACACCTACTGCCTAGAAAATGACCTGCTCAGTAGCATGGAAGTGGAAAGGGATCTTGGAGTCCTAGTGGACTCCAAGATGAACATGAGTCATCAGTGTGACGAAGTCATCAGGAAAGCTAACTGCACTTTATCATGCATCAGCAGATGCATGACAAACAGAACAAGGAGGTGATACTTCCCCTCTATCGGTACAAGGAAGAATAAACCTCCTCCCTGCCCACTCTGCCTCAGGAGTCATGGTGGTCAGCCATTGCGGTAATGAGGAGGGAGCCCCAGCAGATCCAGCTCAGGTCCTTGCCAGTGGGACAAGGAGGGGGGAATTAAACCCTTCTGGCCAGACCCCCACCCCTGCCTGTCCCTGCTCCTGCTGAGGAGCAGAGTGGGGAGGCAAGACTGGCCCTGCTGAGCTGAAGCAGAGAGCCCAGCCCAGAGAGCATGCCAGGATGCTGAGGGACTTTGGTTTAAGTTAATCCAGGAAGATTTATGTCTAAGTGGCTCATATTGGAGTTCCTGTTCTGTGCAAAGGATGCAAGTTAACTTTCAACTGTGCAAAGGATTATAGGTAGTCGGATACCCCCAGACTTTTCTTTTCCACTTCTTACTTTTCAACCAATAGGATGACATTGGTGGTTGTAGGAAACTCTTCTTTATTTGAAAAGCGGACAGGAGCTGTATAGCAGTGACTCACAGATGCATTTGGTGAGTGGTAAGTCTGCTTTATAGGCATTGACCTAACTCATTATCTCCATATCCTGGAAATATCTGACATGAATGTTCATGAGAAACCAAAGAATAAATTTTTTTCTAAAAGAAAATTTGGGGTGACTGATTCAAAACTAAATCAGCTAGGAATAAGTCTGATGGTTTTACCAACCCTAATGATTTTACTGAAAGCTCTAGTTATTGGAGTCAAGTGATTTCCTGGAATCTCAGTTTTCATTTTTAAAAGACATCCTTTAGCCCTCTTGGTTGCAGAGAAAAGTTTGAAAAAATTACTTTAAAGACTAAAAAGCCTAGCCTTTACTTTATTTTATGGGCACGTGTGTTTTAAATACTGGTAGATCATGATTTGGAAGTCTGGCTCATGATTTTTGAACACATGGACTGGGTAATACTAACAATAGGCTACATATTTTGGGCCCTCCGCTAAAGAAAGGATGTGGACAAATTGGAGAGAGTGCAGCAGAGGACAACAGAAATAGTTAGAGGGCTGAGGAACATGTCTTATAGGGAAAGACTGAGAGAATTGGGGTTATTTAGTCTGAATAAGAGAAGACTGAGGGGGATTTAATAACAGTCTTCAACTACTTTAAGGTTGCTTACAAAGAGGATGGAGACTGTTCTCAGTGGTGGCAGATAACAGAACAAGGAGCAATGATCTCAAGTTTCAGCAAGGGAAGTTTAGGTTAGATATTAGAAAAAGCTTTCTCACTAGGAAGGTAGTAAAGCACTAGAACAGAAAGAATCCATCCTTAAATGTTTTTAAGTTTCAGGTAGACAAAGTCTTGGTTGAGATGATATATAGCTGGGGATGGTCCTGTTTTGAGCAGAATGTTGTACTAGATGATCTCCTGCAGTCCTGTTCAGCTCTAATTTTCCACGATTCTATAGCAGAGAGCCAGGAAGTGATCCCATCTGAAATAGAGAACTAGGTGCACTTGTACATGACACAGAGGCATAATTCTCCTTAAAATGAAGCAGTGTTTTTTTAAAAATACCGATTAAATTTAGGGCAAAGTAAACTCCCGTGTTGTGTACATCCGTGTCGGAGCCCGATCCTTACCTGCCTGTCCAGTGGCAGGAAGGGGAGAGTGAGCTCTGGTGGGCAGAGTGATCCCTGAGCTGTGTGTGAGGGGGTGCTTCCCTCTGTGGCAGTGGCGCCTCCCCCCCACCATGGGGCACCTGCCCATGGGCACTCGGCTCAGGCAGTCCTGAGGGCACTGCAGCTGTGGAGGGAACCACCAGACCCCTGCACAGCTCAAGCAGGCAAACAGGCTCCAGGGAAAAGAGAAAAAAAATCAGGCTTGCCACTTTTTTTTTTTTCCCCCTTCTGTAGAGCCTACCTTCCCAGGCTGCTGCCAGGCTGCCTGCATGGTCTTGAGCTGCACAGACCCCGGTGCTTCCCTCTGCAGTTCTAGGGTAAGAAACTAAAACTCCTCGGAAGTGTTTTACTTTGCAGCACCCCAAAGTCATTTGCTGTGTCCCAAACTCATTTAAGGCGCATTATGCCACCAAATGTGCTACAGCAGCTGGAATTAATGCACAATACACCACTGAATGCGCAAACAGCAATGCCATTAAGGCGGTGCAAAAGGCATTTAACCTGCTTTAAACCCGCTTTAAAGTGTCATCTAAAAACGCCCTATCATGTTAGAACTGACAAAGAAAGCTAAGGGTAAAGAATGCAAAGGCGAACTCAAACAGGGACTCAACAGTGAATGACAGAGTGGATGGGCAGTAAAGTTAATTTTGCTGCTAGGAACTCTTGTAGTTCCCAACTGCACCTTGATCCTCTGGATTTAGGGTTTATTTGTCCCATGGTTAATATACCTGACACAGCTGTGCTATCTCAGTACTCCTCAAGTCTCCTGCTCATGGCATCAAACTATTAAAGGCTGTGTCAATCGTGGGTAACTTTTGACACAAGAAATCTTTGATCTGCCTTCATTTTCATTTTTTCTTGATGACATTCCTATACAGACTAGGAAAACAGAACTAGCTAGGGTCAGAGTATGAATGTGCTCTTCCCTATCCAGCCAGCTTGGCTTCCTGTGCTTGGGCATGTTGGAAGGAGGTGTTTCCATTAGGGTATACAGTACTTGCTCTATTATCCCACAAATTCTTTCCTACGTGGGCACCATAATATGCACTTATCAGTGCTATATAAATAGCCTGTTTATTTTCTGCATTGTATAAACAGACAGTGTTCAAGCCAAAGGGATACTAGATCTGTATGTACCTATGGCTCAGTATGATTGTCATAAAACATGCTATTTTAATTAAAAGCTTATCAATGAGTAAATGCACAAGTATCTTCACAAAATCATGATTCAATATAATTTGTTTTGGATACTTGCCCAATATTGTACAACCCCCCGCCCCTTTCTGCTTTCCTTTAGTGTGCTATCTGTCTGACATTCCCACCTCCCTCCTAAGTACTAAGGAACACGTACATCTTATTGCAATGTGCAGCATCTTTTAATAAGAGAGTCATGTTCCCTCACCCCTGGCTGTAGAAGGACCTGCCTGTCACATTTCAGCAATGTAGGAAAAGAGTAGGATTTCAAAACTGCATGCCAGGGAACTAGCTCTGTGGGACTCAGTGTATTCCAAAGCCCAAGTGACTCGTGGGAGGATTGGATATGAAGTTGGTGGAGTAAACCAACTTCATAACCAATCAAATTCACAGATCCTTTGTGTGTGTGCATGGCACATATGCATAGGGGGAAGGGAAATGCAGCTTTGCAAACCGTAGCTCAGTCTGGAGGTGGAAATAACAAAAATGAAATTATTTTAATTAGTATGCAGAGATCGGGGGGGGGAGGTTTCTATTATCTCATTCTATCCATCCCTGAATGGACCCTCTTTTCCATGTGTCAATCCTGACTACTCAGGCTTAAGCAAGTGGATGTTTCCCCTTTCCTTCCACTTCATCTGGAACTCCATGGCTATGCTGGCTTATTCATGACAACTCATATGCATGTCAGGGTTCTTCTACAAACCCAGGCATTAGATGTGCTTATTACAGAAGGTGCCTAGGATTTATTTTACTGTATTTCATCCTAGACTTTGTGGTCCATTTAAATACAGGGATAAAAGACATGGTAACTGAAGAATCTATCTGAAACAGTAACACAGGGAAAGCAAGAAAGAAACCCTCCCAACAAAGCTGCAGCTTAAAGGCAATATATGTTGGGTAACAAATTATATTTTACTACAGATATAAACAAGAGAATGATTGGAAGGAAAGCCAAAGTCTATTTTCAGTGCCACACTCAGATAATAAACTTCTGTTATAAATAATTGATATATACACATCAAAGATGGAGAATCTTAAAACCCAAAGGCACTTGTTTCTCTCAAGTGACACCATCTCTGGTGAGCTGAGAGTCTTTTAGGAACTGGATAGATTGCTAATATTGATGTGGAGGAGGCAACTCTACAAAGTTTAAGGTTGCTTAAGACAATTTTCCATAGCTGACTGTCCTTGTGTGCTTAAATTTAAACTGAGTTATGTCTTTAAAGAATACACCCCATGTGTCAGGGTGCTGATACCAGTCTCACCACTGGAGTGCAGGATGAGACATACTGTTGGGGCAGTGTAGCTGGACTGGGCCCCAGGGGTAGCAGTGGCATCCCCTTTGGCCAGTTGGCTACTCACTTGCCCTGACTCTAGGTACCCTCCCTTTCCACTCACCTGTCACGTCTTGATGTAATGGTTGATTTTTAAAGAGAAGCTGTGTAAGGGTCCGAGAACATGTCCCCATCCTTCCTGCACCAGTGGATCCCCCCCTGGACCCTAATAGCCAAAATCCAAACCTTTGCTAGATAGGCCCTCCTTGGCTCACAGGGCCCCAGGGCACCAACTGCCTTGTGGGCTATTCACAGCCTCCAACCTCTACTATAGCCGTGCCCATGCCTCACAGGGATTATCATACATTGCTCTGTCCCTTGTAGAGGCCTTAGCACTCCAGACTTCAGCCTCCCTTTCTTCTGGCTTCAAGCCTCCGGCCCTGGCCCATGGTTCAGGTCCAGCTCTTTTTTACCTCAGCTCTGTTGGTTCTCAATAGCTCTGGGCCCTGGAACCCTGTCCTTTGCTTCGGGTGGGACCCTGCTTTTTACCCCTATTGGCACAAATTTCACCCCTCTTGTGCTGCAGGCCCCTGCCCATAAATCCTTACCCTTCTTGGGCACTAGTTTTGACCCTCTTGGGCTCTGGGCCCCTGGCCCTGGATCTTGTCTTTCTCTGGCACTTGTTTCACCCTCCTCAGGCTGCGAGTCTCTAACCCTGGTTCATGCCTTGCTTGGACACTGGACTCCTGGCCAGATTTATTTACTCTCGCAAGTTGAGCCCTGCCTATGGCCACGCTCAAGGCTGTCAAATGCCCCTCAAGCATGGCTGGGACCTCCAGCTCCCCAACAGCCCCAGATCCAAACCACCAATATAAATTATATTCAAAAGGTAAGCCCCCTGGCTATAACAAAAACTAAAAGCCCTTGGGCTATAACATAAAACAATCCCCTCACTGGGTACCAACATAATCCCAGCTTGCTGGCTGTATGCACAAAGCTTCCTCTACCCTGGGTGCAAGCCCTCAGAGCCTTATTGGCTCCCAACCCTCTTCTCAATGCAGCTCCCTGCCTAGGCAGCAAGGATCCCTGGCTACTTGCCCCACCTCACAACTAGCCTCAATTCAACTACCCTGGGTCCTAACTGCAGCTTTCTCTAGCCTTAGTGATACAAGCCTCAGGCTCCCTGTCTCAGGTAGATTATCCCACAGATGCTTGCTGGTTTCTATTCAGTCCTGAACTAGAAGGAAATCAGGTTTGATTTCAGCATGGTAAATCCTAGGTTCCTGCCAGTTTCTTTAATTTAGGGGTGCCAAGCATATGGCCCACAGGCCAGATCCAGCCTGTAGAGTCCTGCTGTCTAGCCCTTCATGCTGCCCCTGGGTCTGAGTTGACCTGGAATAACACCATGAGCAGGGACCAAGATACTTACTGACCACTCCATGAAACCCACTGCACATGGGGCCTGCCTGGGTGCTCTCAGATGTGTGGTGCATGTAGTCCCAGCTCCAGCCAGTCTGGGACCTGCACTGCATGTAGATCCCACAGTTATGTAGCACAAGTCCCAGACTGACTGGAACAAGCACTGCATATGACACAATCTCAGACCACTTGAAAACCCTTATTAGGTCACATCCTGACTAAAATAGGGTTACCATACATCCGTGTTTTCCTAGACATGTCCTCTTTTTGGGTCCTCCCATCTCCGTCCAGGCAGTTTTTTAAAATATCCACAAACGTCCAGGATTTTGCTCTGCCTCTGCTTTCCTGGCACTTCCCAGCTTGCCCCAGCCAGGAGCTGCTTAGGGCTGGGGGAAGCAAGGGAAGGCAATTGGAGGCTGGGGAACCACATGCCTCTGCGTGTGCCCTAGTAGCTGTAGGTTAGTAAGAGAGAGAGAGAGAGAGTGAGTGTGTGAGGGGGGCAGGTGCCTGCTAGGGCTGAGGTTGCAACAGGGTAGGGACTGAGAGGTGGTGGAAGGGGGTGAGTGTGTTCTTCAAGGGCAACAGAGAATTGCATAGGCAGCAGAGCTGGGGGACCAGGGGGCTGCAGGTCAGGAGTGAGGGGCACCAGCAGGGCTGGAGGGGTGGGGGCAGAGGGCTGTGGCTTGGGTGTGAGAGGCACCAGCAGGGCTGTGGGGGGTGCTGTGGCTTGGGAGTGAGAGGCATTAGGGGGGCAGGGAGCTATGGTCAGGAGCATGGGGCACAGCTAGGGCCAGGGGGCTGCAGGTCTGGAGTGTGGGGTATAAGCAGGGATAGTGGGGCTGCGGGTTATGGGTGAGGGACAACAGCAGGGCTGAGGGGGCTGTGGTTTGGGAGTGAGGGACAAGGGGTACATCACAGGCATATCACTGCCTCCCTCCCCCCACCAAGTGTCCTCTTTTTTGAAACTGGAAATATGGTAACCCTCACTAAAAAAATGTACCCAAAATGGGTATATTTAAAAGCTTATATTTAAAGAATGGATTTAAAAGCATATGATGCTGAACCTAGCACTCTGTGGTCCCATGGAAGGAGTTACTGCACCTCTTCCTCCTCCCCACCGCAGCACCTCCAAGCTGAATTACAAATACATCCACCTCTTGGAATGCTTCCTCCACTGACTTGGGACTCAGAAAGGGCTCCAGTGGGAGTAAGTTGGGCCTGTTGTTCTATCTCTTGCGGCCACTGGGTGATGCACCACATAGTCATTCCTCCATCCCTTACAAGTGGAAGTTTCCTAGCCTATGACATAAAAGTCCTAATGGCTCCAAGAGTTCCCTTTCATTGAGTTTTGGTGTATTTGTTACTTCCTTCACTTTCCCTAAGCCAGAGGTTCGCAGACCTTTTCTTATTGCGTAACACCTTCCAGATTTATCAGCTGCCCGCATACCACTACCAGCATATAGTTTATATTTTAACCCCCTAGATGCCGATTATTATTATAATCAAAACTAAATCCATCATTACACAATTTCTCCCACATACCCGCCCAGAGATATCTTGTGTACCTCCAGGGGTACATGTACCAGTTTGGGAACCCCTGCCCTAAACTATATAACTAACATCTCCCATTCATGTCACTGTTAGAATTTTAGAAGCAATAACAGATGTAAAAAAAAAAGAGTTGAAGTGTTGCTGTAGCCATGCTGGTGTAATAAATATGCAAAAAGATAGCTCCCCCACACACACTTTTTTTTTGGCCACAGAACAACCACTCCATTTCTGAATTCATAGTACTTGTAGTCACGGAAAATCTACAAAGCACCTTCAGAAGAAAGAAGTCATAACTTTCATTGACACTACAATCTATGGAACTGAATGCAGACAATGGTTTTATGGCTCATTACAATCTTCCTGCTCCTTTTGGTAACCTCTCTATACTCCACAAGTAATAAAACCCTCTTCCCTTATTCTATTACATAATTAGTAGGGCTGTGAAAAACAGCACCACTTTGTTTTGACTTCCGTTTCATTGGGACAGTGTTTTGTTTCAAATTTCGTTTCATTTTGAAACCGCTGTTTTGCTTTTTTGACATTGTTTTGACTTTTCACCCACAGCCTATAATGGGGAAGCACAAAACTGCCTATAACCTTGTCATTTTGTGGAAGATTTGGATGAAAACAGCAGGGATGATAGCCTCTTTTGAGTACATGAAGCCTGCAAAGCTTCAAGGTGATAGGTGCAGGGGTTTCTGGGAAACTGCACCACAGGCCGCTGACAAGCAAAACTCATGGCATGAGTGACTGTGTGTGTGTGTTAAGGTGCAGCGGGGTGAAAACAGCAGGCATGGTAGCCCCTGATGAGGCCAAAAAGCCTGCCAACATTGGCAATGCGTAGGGGATGCATACGGGTGCACGTGCACCCCCTGAGCCTGGCGGTGCACCCCCTGTGAAAAGGCAGCAGCATCTGCAGGTGGTCTGCTATCGCTGCTGGCTGCTGCCGGAATTCCACTTTTGACAGACAAGCCTATGAACTGCACTTCATCAACTTCCTAGGTACAACGACTCATGGACTCAATATAGTGGAATTCTAACATGCTGCAACCTGCCAGACATCTGACTCCCCAGGTACCTCTCCACTTTGTACCCATGCTGCTACATCCTCCTCCACCCATCTCCCACCCTAGCCTGTCCCTCACCCCCTGATGCCTCCATTTCCATTTTCACTGACTGGCTTCCTTGCCTGCATTGCATGCCAGGCCAGCCTCTGGCTTCTTTACTATTCCTTCCATCCATGACCAGCAGACATACTAACTCCAGGTGCTTCCTCAGCCTGATGAAAGGTTTTTCAACCTGAAAGCTGGCATCCCAGGCAGCTAAGCTGAGCTCACCTGGAGCCTCACCTGGAGTCCACTGCAACCAGCAAGCCTCAGGCCTGTCAAAGATGTGATGGGTCTGGTCTTTCCCCAGCCAGGACTGTGTGTGTGTGCGTGCAGTGGCTGGAGGTTATGGTGCCTCCTACCCACCTTTCACCAGGCAGATCCTCAGTCCTGGCATTTCCTGGGGTTGCCACACTGCCAGCAGTCCTACCAGGCCTCCCAACCCTGGCAGAGTGCAATTTCAGTGGTCATGTCCAGGACCTGGGGTCTGCTCCTTCCCCATAGCCCCAGTCCATACCTCCCAAGTTCATCCTGGCACGGAAGCTCAGCAGGGACATGTTCTTCCCCTGCTGGCTGGTGATACAGCGAGTGCCCACTCCACCTCTGAGAGCGAGGCGTTAAATGTTTTTTAAAAAATGAAAAAAGGAAATAGGTACGGACAGAGTCTGCAGGTGGAGTTTGAGGAACCCCAGCAGCAGGAGGTTCACCATGAGGAACACTTAGGTGCTCCACCAAACTAGGATCCAAGCAGGTATGGTGGGGTATCACTACATCCCCAGCAATGCTGAACACCCTCTCACTCGGAACACTGGTCAGTGGACAGGACAGGTGTTTCCAGGCAACCGTAGCCAGATCCAGCCACATCTGGCTGCAGCTTGCCTAATAGGCCAATGGGTCGTACAGCAGTGGCTCCATGTCCTCAGCAAGATAGGCAGCCACCAAGACCTGAGTGCTACCTGCCTGATGGTGGGATCTGGTGCCTTTGGACCCCACTGTGGAAGCCATGCCCTTGACCCACATTGGCAGCGCCTGTGATGGAAGAGGAGACTGGCTGGGGGATGGCATGCTAGCATGGGACAGTGGATCCCCCTCTCCATGTCTCCTCAACTCCACTGCACTGCCTCCCTAACTCTCTTCACCAGCACCTCTGTACACTGATTCAGGATTTGGCTGTTGCATATGCTGCCTTTCACCCTTGGGTCACACATGGTGGCCAGCATGTGGACCGCACCGGACCACAAGGGATCAAGCCGTTTCCTGATGCCCTCCTTCGGCCATCTCACCAGTGCCTGCGTGTCTGGTAACAGCGGCTTGCCCCAGCCAGGAACATTAACCCCCTGGAAGCTCTCCATTTGGCTCTGAAGTTCCCTCACTACAGGGACCACCTGGCTAAGGAGGGCATTGCCAGCACTGTGGGTCTTGGTGGCCTCAAGGAAGGGCTTGAGGACCACCAAGATCTGGGAGATGGTACCCCACTCAGCTCTGTTAAGGGGGCAGTTGATTCTAATCTCCCAAAGCAAGACCATCTCATGGATGGCCTTCTGTTGCTCCATGTGCCTGTTGAGCATCAGGTATGTGGAGTGCCACTAAGTCTCCACATCCTGCATGATTTTGTGCTGCAGGATGTTCAGCTCTCCTTCTTTGTCCCACAGTATCTTGCCCCCCTTGATGCTCCCGTGGAAGTAGCCTGCCATCTTCCTGCATTTTGAAGTGAGCTTGCTGGTGGTGCTGGCATTGTCACCAGCAACTCTGTCCCCCTCCAAGGCGTCCCTGACAATGAGGTGGAACTTGTATGCCACACAGCAGATGCCAACAAAGTTGGCATCATGGACGACCTTGACTATATTGGTCCTATTGTTGGTGACCATGAACCCACAGGTGAACTTGCCCTGCCCAATGAGCCACCCCTGCACCAAGTGGTTCATGGCCTCCATGTTCTCTATTGCTGTGTGGGACTCGGCTTGAAGGAGAGCCCACTGATGGCCTGACTGGTCGCACCAGTACCCTGTGATGGAGAGGTAGGTTTAATCTCCAACCCAGCTACTTCAGATGTTTGAGGTGAAGTTTAAGGCCACCTGAGGACCTGCCTTGTGCAGCTCCTCCCTCAAGTATTCCCTGCATGCCTCATACAGGGAGGGCACCACCATCTTGCTGAAGGTGGTACATGCGGGCACTTAGTATGATGGGGCCATGAGCGCCATAAGCCGCCTGAACCCTGGCTGCTTAACTAAGGAGAAGGGCTGGCCATCCACAGCAAGCATCTCTCCAGTGCTCTGAGTGACCTCACTCTCCCTTGCAACACACCCCCTTTCTTCCGCCTTTCCTCCACTGTTTCAGGGTGGCCTGCCTCTGCTTTGGGGGGATGGGGGCTTTGGGTGAGAAGGAGATTTCCCTTTGGGCATGTTCCTGCTGGTGCCAGGCTGAGAAGGAGCAAGGACAGGGGTTGGTACTTGCAGAGCTGCATCAGCATCCCCGTGGTGCTCATGTGTTTTGTACCCTTGTCCCGGCTGGTTTTGGCTTGGCAGTGCAGGCAGATAGTGTATGTAGGATCATCTGCCAGCTCAAAGTGATCCCAGACAACGCTACCCACTTGCTTCTCAGGTGAGGGTGCATGTGTGGATGCAATTCCCCACCTCCTCAGCAGGCAAAGGCACAGCAACAGGAGGAGTGGACTCAGCTAAGCTGCTTGCCTCTGCAACCTCTACCTCAGCCTCCTCTAAAGTGCCTTCTGGGGAACGAGACCTGGCTCTAGATGAAACTTGGGTGTGGAGCACAAACTCAGCTAATTCCCCCTCCTTACCTAGAATTTCCTTTGCTAGGGCACTGAGATGCAGTGCCAGATCCAGCTCTTCCTCTGGCACTGGAAGGCTCAGCATGGGAATTGAAATGGGGGTGGAGGAGACTATCATGCTGGTGCTGCTTGTTGTCATGGAGAGGGGGGAACTATGGCTGGTGCTCTTGGAGGGGATGCAGACTCAAGCACAGGCAGTGACACTGGCATTGCCCCCCTCTCCTTGCTGCCCATACTAGTGGAAGCCTCATGCCTACTTGTAGCAAAGAGGCTCAGTTTGGAGGGCAGGGAACTTACACCTCTCCCTCTACCCACCCTTCTGTCCCTCCCTGAAGGCTTGCCAGCTGCCTTTCCAGTACACTTCATGTTGTGTTTCATAGTGTCTTGTCTTTATACAAATATATAAATGTATATGCGCCTTCCTATATAAATTCCATAACATAATATGCAAGATATAAATGCATAAAAATAAACATATATAAATGTATATGTGCCGTCCTATATATATTATATAGTATAATATGCAATATAAAAGAATAAATCAATTAATATAATAATAAAATAAAAGGGTCTAGAAAGAAAGAAAAAGGGACTGCGGAATCCCACTTGCTAGACTAGTAAGTATGAAATCAAATCAATGGTAGTAGCCTTTGTTGTCTAACGCTCCTGAGCTTCTGGAAGATAGCTCAGTAACTGACCCCAAGGCAGAAAGCAGGCCAGTTCAAACAATTCTGCCTTTTATGCTGTTTTTCCATCCCTCCCCCAGAGCACTGGGATTGGAAGGGACCTCAGAGAAGGATGACGGTCACTGGCCAGCTACACAGTCAATATGAGAGCCGTCCTTCTCCCCTCCTCCTCCTCCCTCTTTCTGCTTCCTTGCAAGCAAGTCCAGTTTCAGCTTCGAAGCTCGATACTTTTTGAAACATTTCGACTCCCCTTTTGCGCCTGTTTTGAAACCCTTCATTTTGTTTTGATTTCACTGTTACAAGCTTGAAATGAGTTGTAACAGCACTGAAATGAAACAGCTGGTGAAATTTTGCACAGCCTTAGTAATTAGGTCATCTAGTTCAACTGCCTTTCATTTGTTTTATGACTACTTCTATGTTCAACGTTTTTATGGTCCTCTTCCACTTCTTTAGGTGACTATTTTTATTTACATAATGGAGTTAAATAAATGCCATTGTTTTATCTGGTATTCATCATAGGCTGTCTCTGTTTATTTTCCAGACCTAAGAAGGGCCACTTTGTGCCTGAAAGCTTATTTAACTTCTCTCCCAACTATATAGTTGGTCCGGTAAAAGATATTACCAAAAAAATCCTTACTTCTCATATCAGAAGAAAGTGAAGAGGAAAAACTGCAATGCCAAACCACTTTGCTGCCTAATGATATGAGAGTTTTACAGACTATTTGTTTGGGTAGCTAACCCTTGTAGCACTGTATTGTCTTTGAATGAACTGCAGTGCCTATGATAAACATCGTTGCCTGATCCTCCCTAGACTAATTATAAGATAACAATTTCTAAACCTTGAGACTAACAGTGATCTGAAATTAATCTGGGGTTAAATTTATGTCTGATTTTTTCTTGCAGAAGGGAAATCTCTTTAAAGTTCTGCATTAAAAATTCATATTTCTCAGGGCACTGCTTTAGTCTGATGACTATAATATTACATTTTACAAAATGTTAATTTCCTTTTTCACAAGTTTTCTGAAGAGGGAGTCTCTGTTGTTTCTTTAAAATCACTAGAACATTATGAAACAGCAGGGTCTAAGCAATAAAGAACTGAATATATTGTTTAAAGTGGACATATTTATGCTGTACATAAAAACAAATGAAAGGTATCGTGTATGTTTTTCAAACCAAATCACTCTGATTGCACATCATTTCCTTCAAGGCCCCTGGTACTGTGCCATTCTGTGGTAACAAAATACTTCCGTATTATATTTTTATATTCCTTTTTTCTTTTTGTATGTGCTTTTATAGAAGATTCCAGATGCCTTTATTTTATTTAACATACGGCTCTTCTGCCTTTTTTTCCAGGATACAAAGGACTTGTTTCAATAGAAATAATTGGCAAATGTACTGTTCAGAAAGATACTATGTGACACAAATATTTTTTTTCTATTTGTAGTGGCATTCTGTGTTACCCCTCACTGTAGAAGTGAATTCTCATTGTTGCTGCCTGATGCACCTCTAACTGATTCAGGCTTTTGAAAAGAGTTAGGCAATAATTCCTTTGATACAGATAGATTATCATTGCTCTGAAACTCATAATGTAAGACAACAGGGGAAGATTTTGAGAGATTTGCAGGACTTGTTCAAAATTGGATGAAAAATTAGTTCAAAATTAAAGTCTTTGTTAAAATAATGATTTTGTCCTTTAATAAAGCTGTGACACTAATCACAGATGCTTAGGTGTTTATCTCTGAATCAGCAAAGTTAAATGTTATACTAAAGGAAGCAAAGAAAACTTGCTAACCTAGCTTCCCTGCATTATAATTAATTTCTTTGTAGACCATATATATAAGTTGTATACTCTGACTCATGCTTTGTACAGACAGGGATATGTATGTTTCTGAGGAAATAACTTGGCTGACGGCAGTATTCAGGATAGCAGAGGATTTTTGTTCATGTGGCTAGAACATGACAAAAAAATTCATATGCAAACCCCCAGGTGCTCTACTAAAAATGTTGGGTTTTAAATGCTGTAGGATTCCAATGGAATATGCTTCTATTTTATATCTTAGTTTTATGCTTCTACTTTATATACTTCTTCTTTCAATGTAAGGGCTGACTCAGAGCCTACTGAAGTCAACAGAAAGCTTTCCTTTGACATATATGCGCTTTGGAACAGCCAGTAGTTCCTGGAGGAATAAGAAAGAAAAAAATCTTTTACTAACCTGTTTGTTTCTACTACTGCTCAGCTCTGGGGACAAATTTCAGCTCACTCTTTATATTCTGAATCTCTGATAAGTTGACAGCAGGGCCTGGAAGTTTCTTGGCTCCTGGGAGAAGCTTCTTCTCCTTTTCTTCTTCTGTAGAAGGAGGAGGGTTCTGCAGAAAGAAAAACAGTCACCTCACAACAACAGGAATCTCTTGAGCATAAATGTAGGTCGGCTGAGTGGGAAATGTGAAAAGCTTCTTTCAATGCTAAATGTGATCACAAAAACAAAACTGGACAAACTGGAAAGATTAACTTGGTTGCTAGATGCCCTGAAAGAATATACCCTGAAAAATAAACTAATAATGTGCACTCAGTGCACAAAGATTTACATGTCCTTTCTTACAATGTTAAGGGAATGATAGACAGTCAATGGGGAAAAGGGTGATGGATCCCTCCAAAGAAGAAAGCTCCCTTCTTTATTTAAAGAAAAAACAACTTTTGTCTATTCTTATGATGTAACTATCTTGTGCAGCTGCTGACAAACCTCATGCCTTGAACCTGGGATTGTAATCCCACAAACCTTCAGTGTCCCCGAAGAACAGAGCTGTAAGGAGAGTTAATATGGGTTCTGAAGCTTGATCCAGAGCCTACTGAACTCAGCAAGAATCTCTCTCTAATTCCTGCTATCTCTAATTATTCTTTAACATTTGTATTCTGATAGTATCTAAAGGTTATAGCTGGGCTAGATCCTGTTTTGTTAGGCCCTATCATACATGACTATCACTGGGCATGTCTACAAGTGCAATTAATGTGCCTAAATTTATTATGCAGGGACTGCTTGTGGAAAGAGAAGGTGAAGGAAGGGAGCAGCAGCAGCAATCCCTACAGAAGCAGCTGGGGCAGACAGAGAGGGCATTTTTACATATGCAAGTGCCACAGCACCCAGCACTTTGAAAAGTGCCTGGTGCTGTGATGTGTACAGTTGTATAAGTGGTAAAATGCGCGTCAGCACTGAGAAAATGCACTTTTGAACTAAAGACCAGAGGTGATTTAGTTCAAAAGTGCACCACCACCATTTTCTGCATGCTGACATGCATTTTGCCACTTATACAACTGCACACAGCGCAGCGTAGTTCACCTCAGCTCACATGCGGTGGATCTCTGGCACATCACAGGACAGAAAAATATGTGCATAAATGCCCAGAGAGCCAGATGGGAAGACAGCATGTACCTTCTCAGATAGGGGTTGGGTATTGTGGCACCTCTAATGGGATCTCGCAGCACCCCAGGGTGCTGCAGGCATATCAGTTGAGAATGACTGAGCTGGGAATATCCTTTAGGAAGACTTCTGATCTGGACTGGCCTGTTCCTTGTAGAGCAGTTTTCCAGCAAAGAAGATAAGATTTCTTGGGTCCAGATTCTAGATTATCCTAAAGCACATCATTTGTGACTGGCAGTAAATTAATAGTTTTACTGTAAATAATTTAATGAATTTATTCTCTCTCTTGTTCAAGGAATATCCTCTTAAAGGATCATGGATTTTTCTTAAATTAGTTCACTACTTAGATTTACTAGACACCACTGTTTTTAGATTTCTCTGTCGTTTTTCTCTGTGAATTGACTGTGAACAGGTTGCTCTTGATATCTGACATCTGATATTGGAAATTCAAACTGTTGGTAGCTTGTCATTGGTTCCATAAGTCATATAGTATTGATTGACTCAATTTAACTCAGAAAAAGATAACTTCAAATATCTCAGGGAGAAATAGCAGATAAATAAGCATTTTTTTTTAATTGACCTTCTGGACCTCATCAGCTTTTCACCATTTCTTGACAATTGGGGCTACTATAAGATTCACTGGCTTGGTAAATTTAATTTTGTATCACTAGTTCATAAAAATAACTCATGTGCGTGCAAGCTTCTAATTGTAAAGAGTGTGGTCAGCTGTTCGTCTTTTTTAAGTAAAATGCCTAGTGAGATTTCCTCTCAGTGTTCCATTCCTATTAAAATACGCCACTTTTGCATGCTTACTTAAAATCTGCTTTTCATCAGCCCTACCACAAGTAAACCTGTATTATACTTTACAGACATGGAACACCTAATGGGCACAAACATATCCAATTATAGCAGAGATATATATATCTCTGCTATAATTGGATATGTTTGTGCCCATTAGGTGTTCCATGTCTGTAAAGTATAATACAGGTTTACTTGTGGTAGGGCTGATGAAAAGCAGATTTTAAGTAAGCATGCAAAAGTGGCGTATTTTAATAGGAATGGAACACTGAGAGGAAATCTCACTAGGCATTTTACTTAAAAAAGACGAACAGCTGACCACACTCTTTACAATTAGAAGCTTGCACGCACATGAGTTATTTTTATGAACTAGTGATACAAAATTAAATTTACCAAGCCAGTGAATCTTATAGTAGCCCCAATTGTCAAGAAATGGTGAAAAGCTGATGAGGTCCAGAAGGTCAATTAAAAAAAAATGCTTATTTATCTGCTATTTCTCCCTGAGATATTTGAAGTTATCTTTTTCTGAGTTAAATTGAGTCAATCAATACTATATGACTTATGGAACCAATGACAAGCTACCAACAGTTTGAATTTCCAATATCAGATGTCAGATATCAAGAGCAACCTGTTCACAGTCAATTCACAGAGAAAAACGACAGAGAAATCTAAAAACAGTGGTGTCTAGTAAATCTAAGTAGTGAACTAATTTAAGAAAAATCCATGATCCTTTAAGAGGATATTCCTTGAACAAGAGAGAGAATAAATTCATTAAATTATTTACAGTAAAACTATTAATTTACTGCCAGTCACAAATGATGTGCTTTAGGATAATCTAGAATCTGGACCCAAGAAATCTTATCTTCTTTGCTGGAAAACTGCTCTACAAGGAACAGGCCAGTCCAGATCAGAAGTCTTCCTAAAGGATATTCCCAGCTCAGTCATTCTCAACTGATATGCCTGCAGCACCCTGGGGTGCTGCGAGATCCCATTAGAGGTGCCACAATACCCAACCCCTATCTGAGAAGGTACATGCTGTCTTCCCATCTGGCTCTCTGGGCATTTATGCACATATTTTTCTGTCCTGTGATGTGCCAGAGATCCACCGCATGTGAGCTGAGGTGAACTACGCTGCGCTGTGTGCAGTTGTATAAGTGGCAAAATGCATGTCAGCATGCAGAAAATGGTGGTGGTGCACTTTTGAACTAAA
>NW_017728906.1:60254765-60291716 GCF_001723895.1 Crocodylus porosus | reverse complement strand
AAAATCCATATTTTCCCATTATATATATATATATATATATATATATATAAATGACTGCAGTTTAAATCAAGTCCTAATTTACAAAGGCTATTGTAAGCAACAAAATGTATTTAACTACGTTTAAGCAATAATGAATTCTACCATAACAATATGTATATATGTCTGCTTCCTTTAAATGTATAGTAATTATATATAATAGTAATTATACATATACAGGAAGCATACCGTTACAGTAGACTTTGTTGTTTAATCGTAGTCGAATACATTTTATTGCATATATATGTACACCGTCCAATATCCCTGTAAGATCATGATATAAGGATTTTGGAAATGCATATCAGGAGAATAAACAAATTAATATCTGCTGTAGAGATACGAGCAGGACAAGATCTCAGTAGTCACAGATGATAACTAACTAGTAATGTTGTCTTATACTCCTTCTTTGCCTGATAAGCTGAATAAGCAGAAAGGAATGAGGTCCCAGACACAATGTAGCTACAATACTGTATATGGGTAATAGCGGATCCAGGACAGTGAAAAAACTGGGTGCACTGATAGGTGAGCTCACCACTGAACCCGTCTTGATGGGAGACCAGGTTAAAAAATTATTCTCCCCTAAAACATTTGCAATACAAATTTAATTGTGTAATACATGTAGGTCTTTGCAAGAGTGTAAGCCTTGGCTATTTTGGAGATGCTCCACTCTATAAATTCTTCTTTGGGTCACTTTCTAATTTAAAATGCATGAAGTTTATAACTGTACCTCAAATTATCCCTCGCTATGAGTGCAATGTGTACTGGGCAGCTGAGATTAGAACATGGCCTCCTGTATTATTAGAAGTCTGGAGATGAATTAGATGCATGATGGTGCTAAATAAATGTATGCAAAAGACTTTCCAGTGGAACAAACAACACTTTTTTTTAAAAATTCACATATTCTCCCACTCAATTTGCTTGCTAAACGCTGTCTCACTCAGTTGTCACACGCATAAAAAAGCCTACCAGCAGTTCAGCTTGCTGCATAAAACCTACATATCCTCTAGCCTTGGTAGCTACGTTCATAAAATGCAGTCCAAACTACTGAGCATTGTTAAGAAGAAGTTTGCCTCTAACCATCTGAAAGAAAGAACCATGGATTATATTGCAACAGCCAAAGAAACAGGAAAAGCTGAAAAGACAAATCCATGGTAGCATTTCTTTCGTACATAGCCCATTAGCCTGATTCAGTTGCCTGTACTCATGTGCATCATCCTATTGGCTTGGCAGAGAAACATCCATTCCATACTTTTTGTCTCATATCTAACATTTAACTTATCAAAGAGCAGAGCCATATTTAAGTATCCAACTGAATAAAATTAAAACCAAACTACTATGTCATTTATTTTATTTTTCAAGCAGCAGCCTTCATGCATGCTTTATTAGTTTCTGTTTAATAGCTGTTGCATTCTTTCAGTGAGGTAATCACTAAATAGAAAATACAGTTTAATTTCTTTTCACAGGGAAACAAATGGAGCATACAAGGTCATTTTGTTTTTTTTCTCTCCTAAATACCTTCTTCAAAAGAAATTTGGATCAGGGTACCACCCACTCTCCAAAAAAAAAAAAAGGTTCTGTAAGCAGAGCATTTTTACCTGGATGCATACAAAGGAATTAAACAAAAAAAAAATTCTTCTGCTCTGATTTTCAGTGAAACTGATGAGAAGGGAGAACAAGATTAACCTTTGAAGTAAATGAAATTGCATGTCTTACATGACTATAATAGCTGGGGGATAAAGACTGATGTGTCCTAAACTACCCTGTGATGCCTTATACAGGACTAGGTCATCAGTGTTTCAGTACTGCTCCTAGAGCACACTAGGGAGTAACAGTCTTCCCCCATGTCTTACCATTGTTCAGGAAGGGGGAAATTGTATTAGGTCTATCCCCAGTGTAACATACAGGTCTTGAAGTGCCGTATATACTAAAAGGGATATTTGGAAGATGGCAGAAGGCTTCACCTACTCCCTACTTCTTGCCACCCAGCTGCAAGGGAGGAGGATTACTAATTCTGTGAAGTTTGCAACATTCCATATGATGGAAATGGTGATTTAATGCATTAACGCAGGACCATCCAACTTAGCAGCTGGGGGCTGCACCAGCAGGGGCCACAGTCCCCCTACACAGGTAGAGCCTCATCACCTCCTTGGCTGCAGGCTGCTGTGGTGCAGACTGCACCAAGCTGTGCTGTCCTGCCTTGCCCCACCGCCTATGGTGGGGGCAAGCAATGAAAGCCAGAGAAGAAAGGGGGGTGCCTAGAGGCCCTGAATGTAGGAGCATCTGGAGCAATAAAGGGAGCAGCTGCCATAGGCAGCTTGGGGGCTGCAGATTAATTCCTTGTAGGCTGCATGCAGCCTGTGAAATGTCAGTCCTGCATTAGCACAGGGGAGTCAGGGAACAGGCCATAGTCTGGGCCTCAGTTTCTAGCATGTATTAAGCATATACCATAGACAGACACTTCCCACAGACAGACACTTGGCTGGTTCAGTCAGGGAAGACCCTGCTTGGAACAGAGGGCTAGACCAGATGATCTTGTGATGTCCCTTCCAGCTCTACTTTCCTATGATGCTACATATGTTTCTTCAAGCAGGTAGTAAAGTTGGAACAAATACAGGCGTTATTTCTAAAACTTATGAGAACCTTAGAAAGCAGCATAAATTCCAAGTGTCAAAAGTTGGTGCAAATAATTTTGATATGATGTTGCGTAATAGCACTCATCGTGTTAATGGATATCTGTATTTATGGCAATCTTTAAAAAGAATCTCTCTTTCTCTCTCTTTCCCTCCCTCCCCCTCCCCCTATCCTCCAGGGTATTATGCTGAACAATGCTGAATGCAGAAGCCAACATTATAAAAGGGAAATAAAAGCAGGACAATGTCTATAAAAGGTACAAATCACAATACAAGTTTTAAAGGAGAAAAATATCATGAAATAATTATGAAAATTATTTAAATGAACTGATGGATAAAGCTAAAGGAATCGGGGCTTTTGTGAAAATTCTAGCACTTCTCAAACTTTTCTCTCTTATGGTTATATCTTCTCTCAGTGGTTCTTATTTGCTATGTAGATCCATTGTAAACAAGACATGTTAATATTCTCCATAAATGTGACTGCCATGCCTAGTCTTGGTTAACATTAACATTTTCAGATAAATTCCCATATAAGTTATTTAATGGGCTATGTATAAATATTCAGCTGTCAAATTTCAGCATCTATATTTCTGCAGAATACAGACATGAAAAACAGTTAAACGTACAAAACAAGCATTTAAACATGTATTTAGGAGTAACAAGGAGTTTTTAAGACTCCTTTTTCATTTGCAAGCGTATAATCTTCATATGTAATATCTCTTTGTTCACATGTATTTCATGACTATTATGTAGGCATTATTTTTTTGAAAGTCTGGTCCAAAATGATTATCACATAGGTTTTACTACATAGCAGAGAGTAATGGAGATTTCCTCCACCTTTGTTTTGCAGTGAGGATCATGTTATTCTCTTGCATTCTGTGAACCAACAGTGAAATAAGCATCCTGGGTGAAAACCTGGCGCCACTGAAGTCAGTATAGCTTTGTATTCCCATTATGCCTGAATGTAGGTGCTGTCCTTTTAACTAAAGATAACTGTATACCTCAGCACTTATTTATATTGCCACACATAGCAATAAAGTGTCTGTTTACACTATAGAGCTGCTGCTGCCATAGATAGGCTGACAAGGGTCTACTACCAGAGCCCATAGGGGAGATGCAGGTACAGAAGGACTTTTTCTACTGGTAAATTTACATCATCTCTCCAAGCACTTGCGAAGCCAGCGGAAGCCCTCTTGTATCAGCACAGTTGCATCTTGACTGGGGGTTTTGCTATTTTAGTTATCTGATTTTTTTTATACCTCTAGCTATGCTGACAAATCTGTATAATATAGACCAAACCTAAAACTAAGTACATTCAATGCATTCAGTAGATATTGACTTGTTTCCAGTCATGATGAATAAATGGATATGGTCCCTAGGACTGGTATTTTGCTGTGGCCTAGATCAGAGCTGTCCAAAGTGGCTGGGGTCCAAACACCAGCAGGGACTGCATACCCATGAGTGCACCAGAACAAGTCACAGGCCCTCCAGGCCACACGCCTTGCAGATGTTCCTGTTGCTGCACCACACAGGTACCCCACTGTTGCACACTGCACTTGTGCCCAGCCCCCCACACCTGTGCACACTGCACCTGTGCACTGTGCCCCCACACCTCTCCTGCTGCACTGTGTGCCTGCCCTGCCTATTACACTGTATGCCATATGACCCCAGGCTCGCCTTCATCTCCCCCGTCTGCACTGCACTGGGGTGGGAGCAGGTAGTGCAAGACAGAAGAGGGAGGGGGAACCCAAAGATGCTGACTGCCATTGCAGCTGGAGTGATGGGAGAGCAGAGGCCAGGCATGGGCCCAGGGACCACACCTTATCCTTGTGTGGGTTGCATGCAGCCCACATGCAACCAGTTAGACAGCCCTGGCCTAGATAAAAGGGCTTGAGCAGCATATCAGCTATAGAGGTTCTACACTGCATTTAAGTTTTACTTTTTTCTTACCTCTTCCACCTCTGGTGTAAATTCTTTTCTTTTGTGAGGGTGTCCTGCACCAGGTCGGAATGCTCCCATTGGGATGTTGATATTAGCCTGTGAGAGGGAAATTGTGATTTGCCACAAAGAAATTACAAAAAAAAAAAAAAAGGAATTGCCCTGTGGAATTTTGTGAAGTCTTAAATCTGTAGCAACTGCAGTATTTTCACACAGTTGGCCCTGGAGCAGTGGCATTCTACTTTTTCCACATAAGTGGCTTTTCAAGGTAAAAATTCTTTTTTTGGCCCCTTTCCTTTTTCATCTTCAAGTTTTCCATCTCATACCTAGCCAATGTAACTGTGGTGATGGCTTATATAAAACTGTAATATTAAGATGGCACTAAAGAGACAAAATGAAAACTATATATTTAAATGTAATGAGTACAGCAGGCTGAACAATCCCACACTTACTACCAATTCTAAAGTTGTGCAGCTTATTTCCAAGCTTAAATACACTGAATGCATATATTTATCAGGATTTAATTTCCAAGAATTGTCTGTAGACTTAGTGCTTTGATCTATTTGATTAACTTTGCAAGTCTAGCTTATTTTTTTTTGTCTATATAGGTACTAGCCTTCCAATTTTGATGTTACCCATGAATTTGATTGTCATTGAATTTATACCAATGGAATGTCATACAAAGAAATGTAGAAACAAAGTATAATGCTGAAAGATATTTTACTAGTTTACTTAGATTTTAGATTTAGTTTAATTGTTCAGTAAGTCTCTGTAAACCCTAAGAATCTTATACTGACCTACAGTTAGGAAAAAGGGATATCTACTTGAAAGTTAACAGGTGCTCCACTTTGTGACAGAAGCAGAACAGCAGAATTTTGGAAGGACTAAACAAATAATCATAGTATTTATACTTAAAGACATACATTAATGGGGATCCAGTAATTAGCAAAGTGAAATAATTAGTTCCTGTAGCCCAGTTTCCCTTCTAGATGCAAGTAGGGTGGACTGCTTCTGGAAGTTCATTTGGTAACAAAACTCCCAATGGCTGTTAGGAGAACATAAACATTAGATGCTTATTTAAAGTACTTACATGGCACCCATGGTATCTTAACACTTTAGGATCTTTAATTTACTTAGTATCAAAATGACCCTAGTAAGGTAGGGAAGTGTTATTTTCTCCACAGTAAAGGAGAGGAATGGAGGCACGAGAAGACTAAGAGCCAAATTCACATAGGCACCAAATCCACACGGGAAAATTTCCACTAGAAATGATTCTGGGAGAGGGAGCAGTAGAGATGTTCAATCTGCAGCTACTCTCTCTCCTAATCCTCATCTCTTCTCCAGACTGGGGTGATCCCACAGGTTATTCTGGTCTTCCCATTCCTAGGGAACTGAAGCAGCAGGGCAAATACCCCTGCCAGTTTTTCATCCAGAGACTCTGGTGTGATAGCCAGGTGGCAGGCTTGCAGCACTGCTCCCTCCACTAAGCTCCAGGAAAGTCCCTGCCCACTACAGACACCCGGAACTCTGATGTGAGAAGCAGGCAAGGAGTTTGCCCTGCTACCCTGGGCGGAATCTTCCTGAACCCAATTCTTGGTCCTGCTGGCTTCCCCTTGTCTCCTCCAATCCCTGCCCCAAGTTGCTCAGCTGAGTAGCAGGAGAGCAAGGGGACCAGGCTCAGTGAAAGCAGATGTTCAGATTAGGTACAGACATTAAAAAATCCTGAGCCAGAATTGATCTCAGTGACTTGGTTTTCTGTAAGTAGTGTAGTTTAGATCAGTAGTGAACATTCACCTTTGGTGGTGGGAGGTGGGGGAGGACAAATCTTAGACCAGGTTCCAACATTTTTAACCAATTTATGTGTGCTGAACTTCTGTTCTGTTATGTGTATAGACTAGTTTCCAATCACTTATAATGTAATTAATGTTTGTACCTGGCCTCAGTCTCTTGGGGAAAACTTTCCCAGAAGTTATTTCTACCAGGTTATTTTTCTCTTGGAGTGGCCATTTTTGATCCAGAGAAAAAGCTTGAATGTCTGCATGGTAATTCTCCCAGTAGAAAACTAATCTCTATAAGTGGCCTAAATAATATTGTATAATAAGAGTAAGCCTCCTTGACAATTGTGCTGGAAGAGCTGGTAAGGAAGGTGTTTGAAAATATGAAATACAATGTCTATTGAATATTCAGTAACCTGTGCTGCTGTGGGAAAGAATAAGATAAATGTTTATACACTTCTTTCTTTCTCTGGCTGGCAATTCTGTAGAGACAGGATATCTAGACCAGGTAGCTTGCTCTTTTCGGCTAAGTATAGACAGGCAATAAGCCCAAAGCTGAATCATTTCAATCTTTACAGGATCGTCTAAGCTGTGTAGATGGAACTGATTAAGCAAGTGAAATGCTCATTTTTGATTCTGGAAATGTAGCCACGTGCCTGCAGTGGCCCTTGGCCAGAAGTCGGGGGATGCAAGAGCATGCCTCCCTGCTCAGCTGGAGCAGACAACTTGAGCCAAAGCTAACCTGTTCACTCTGTGCAGGGGGGGGGTGTTGTAGGGGAGGTGCAAAGCATCCTGGGATTCTGGGGGACTGTGAGTTAACTTGAATCTGGAGAGGATCTGGGACAGATATTCAATAAATCAATTTAACCTAAATCAGTTAAGTCTGATACTACATCCATCCAGGTTTAATTTAAACTGGTTTGAGCCATTTTGAAAATGGTTTATGTGTATTGAACTTCTAGGGCTTGTCCAGATGAGCATGGATATGCTGTATGCAGAGCCAGAGGCCTGTCTGCAGCTCTGCACACGCTGCATATGTAGGCGTTCCCTGCACTGCTAATATGCAATGTGTGTGTGTGTTGGGGGGGGGGGTGTTGACACTGGGAGAGCCTTAAAAAAGTGCCTTAAAAAAAGGGGGAAGCACACACAGCAACAGCATGTACCGCTAGAAACTGGAGGCTGGCTGGCCAGAACTATGCTACAGCTGCTGGCCAGGCTCTCTGCTGCAGGATCACCACTGCTGCAGCCCCCAGAGGCTCTCAGAACCCCAGGTAAGGCTGCTGGAGCCAGCCCAGGTGCTGACCCCAGCCTCTCCTACCCCACCTGGGGCAACGTGCCACACACCGAAGTGCGTGTGCATGGGCGTTTCTGAGGGACAAGCAGCAGTGGCATATATTGTGCCACTGTTGTTTGTCCCCAGGGAAATGCACGTTTCTGCCCATGTTGTGTTACAGATTTGAACTGGTTTTCAGTCACTTTTACCCGTTTATGTATAATGCCTGTCCCTAGCCTTCATGTGCTGCTACAACCTGTAAGGCTAATTTAGGAATGCTACTGGTAAGATCTGAATGTGGTCACGACTATTTCTTTCAGTCCAATGAACAAACTCTAGCTCCAGCTGAATATAGTCATGTTAAAAGTAAGGTAAGAGGAACTGGAAGATTATCAGAATTCTATAGCCCTGATCCAAGGAAGCACTTATCTGTAAGGAAAATCAAGAATGATTATATTGACAGAATGTATTGTTAACTAATTCTATAGACAGCATTTGAGAGCCCCTTCTGTTATATCCTGTCACATTAGTGCATAAGAATAGATCCCTAAATTTCTGTATCTGTGGCACAGTATATACTGTCATTTCCCTAGCTATGCATCTGATGATATCAGTACATATTAGTAAAGGCTTATAATCCATGACTCTGTATAATGTATCAAAATAACTGATGTAACATGGCTCTGAGATAAGTTCAAAGTATAATAGTCATCAACTGGAGGGTGAGTTTCTTACTGGAACTGTTTCCAACACAGTATTTACTAGAAATATTAAAAAAATAAAACAAAATGTGTAATGGTTTCTTTTCAAACATTAGTGATTCAAAATTACTTTTAATACCTTTTACTTTTTAGTCTTAAATTTAGTATTTTCCAGGTTAAATTTTAAAAAATATATTACATGTTATTCATTCTGTTTATGCACAAACTAGAAGCAATATTAATTTTAGAAACTTTAAGGAAATTAAACTTGAAACTTACAAAACACTATATTATCACCCCTGTTTTTATGTTTAAAAAAGCAAAGAAATATAATTAAAAGAACTTTGTAGAATAGGCTTATGTGTAATATAAATGTAATATTTAATCTTTATAGTGCTTAAAGCTCTTAAATCAGTGTTATAAATCCCTTAAACCTGTGGGTTAATAATACAATTTTTTTTAAATTTTATATAAAAAGTGTTAAAATCTGGTCTTGTTGAAATCCATGGCAAGACTTCCATAAATGTCAATGGCACCAGGATTGTACTCAAAGTGCAGTAACTTGTATGCTTATAGAAGTCATCTCTGCTTAGCTCAACCATACTTAATGATGATAATCACAAATAGCAGGTATGGAGTCTTTTCACTTTAAAATGCTGTGCAACCATTACCTAATTAATCTTCCCAATACCCTGATGAGCTAGGTTAGTTTTATCCTGGGAAACCTGAGAGTAGGTCAGCCATGATAAATTCTGTTTGAGTTTCTTATACTGTTTTAAGGGTTTGAGGAAACAGATCAAATTTTAGATCAATATCATGGGGAAATGTATTACAAAAGTGTATTTAACAGGATTTGTCATTTGCATTTCAGGAACCATATTGTCCTTTTGGCTGAGATCATTTATAATGTAAAATCTAATATGACTTCTATCTGGGGGATACAAAGCATGAAATCCTAGATCAGGGAGAGCCCAAAAATGTCAACACTAACCTTTGGGTTAATTTCTAAAATATGTACAATATTTACTGTTTTAGTCTTGCATTGAAATCAAGATGCTTTGCAACTGACTTCAGCTAAAATAGCACCAAGATGTTAGTTTTGCCAACTGAAAAATGGGCGTAATATTTCTGTACCTCCTTCTCAGGGGTGTTATGAAAATTCTAGCAACTAATGTTTGCAAAGAGATGTAAGAACTAAAATTCACTAGAAATAAGCACATGGCCATCCCATGCAAACTCAGAAACAATGTTTTTTTCTTAAAAAAATATATTTATTTTTCTAATTCCATGTATTTTTGTTCTCTCATAAAATGTCTTGTTGAACCTCAATACAATTAAAATAAAATGCTGAAGATATTTTTTTTGGTACAAAAATGGAAGAGGGGAAAACATAAACACTAATAACTATCTTTCTCATTGTTCTACCAAAGTGGCACTAATCCTAGAGAAATTCCAAGCATTTGCAGGAATGGGATTTATTCAGAATACATATCGGCCATATAAACAGAAAGTCTGTGGTTTGGTTGTCCCATCCACAAGTACAATTTATCAGGGGAAATCTATTTTTAAAATCTATCATTTATTCTGCCTAGATCATCAGCAAAACCTTGTGTCAGAATCCTTGTGTTTTCATGTCTACCAAGGTTAAATGTTGTCTTTCTCTAAAATAATCACTACTTAGCACTTTTGTGTTATTTTATTCAAACAAAATACAGATTGTCAAGCAACAGATGTAGAGATTTATTATTTTATTATATTAGAAACGTAAATACTATCTCTTACCTGAATGGCTCTGACATTTGAAGCTGGCTGTTTTGACATTTTTAAGAGAGAGCCTTACCCCTGCAAGCAAAATGAGAAAGTGTTACAGGCTCTGACATTCAGATAGCAGAGCTTGATAAACTAGAACTTAACCCATGCTGCTTCTTGACAGGCATCCATTTCATCGACCCATCTTGTTTTTCAGTCTCAGTTTCGGAGTTGCTTAGTTACTCCTAAAAACCTGAGGGAGTGAGAACACCTGAGCTTTGCTGGTTAATCTTTAATAGCAAGAAATGAACCTATCACTTTCACATTAAAAACTATAATGACAGGAGATCAGAAATTCTTAAAATGTTAATTGTTTCTTACAATGAAGAAGCATTTAAAGGAAAAATTTGGCAACAAACAATGTACCTTTATTTTTGCTTTATAGAAAAAGGGGTCACTGAAACTGAGCTGGAATCTGGTCCTTACAAATATAAAAATGGTATACACAAACTTTTGAGAAACAGAAGCTGATTCAACTCCTGATTCAAAAAACCCTTAAAAAGTCTCAAAATTAGAAATGCATTGACTACAAATAATTAAGATTCACTTAAATTCTTACAGTCAGTCCACTTTGGCAATTTTCAGGCCACAGAAGAATTTTCCTTCAAAGATTTGTGTTAAGTGGGTGTATTATTTTTTTAAGTAATATCATAAGAATTTATTTAAAAATTAAGAACAGGGACCATTGCTTTTAGACATGGAAATACCATTGGTTATTGAATTAATATATAATAGTCTAGCTAAATCCTGAGGTATTTACTTTATCATACTCAAGCTAAAGCTAATGAGATCAATAAAAACTAGGTGAAAAAACAGGAACAGCATACTTCTACCAGTTTCAGTCATGTAATCTCATTGGGCTGAATTTGGACCTGCTTATTTCTCCCTTCTTTTAGGTTTGGGACATTATTTGGGATAGGCCAATGTAAGTTTTTGGCCTGTTTAGTTATAAGGAAAGACAAGCAAATCTTACCAAAAGATAAGAAATAGCATTGGATGGATGTTAACTACTTTTGTGGCATACTTAATCCCCCAGGTTTAGCCCTAAACTACTGACAAAAATGACAAATAAGGGGAAGAGAAGAGGATTAACAATGGAAACAGTGTAACTGGATCGAAGAATTCTTCACTATAGGATCCTTACTGTCGCCCAGAGGTAGCATTAAGAAAAAGCACTTTGGTCTATCCATGCCTTAAGCCCTGACAGACAACCTGTAATCATTTCCCAGGGACTGCCATAAAAAGTCTGTAGCTTTGTCCTCACCTCATCTTCCCAATGCCTTTAAAATTTTATACAATTGTCAGTACAAAATCTTAACAAAATTGACTTCTAGTATAATGACCTTTAGAAGTATGTGTAATGACCTTTTGTATGCGTCTGCTGACCTTAGGCTGTAAAGAATGCTCTCCAAGCTGAAACGCATTGTGTCTTAGCAAATCATTTTGGGGTTTAAGTTGGTGCAGCCAGTTCTAAGTTGTAGAGGTAACTAAAACCCTTTCCACATATAAATTGCATGGCTCCAGATGCTTCTTGCATTGTAGTAATGTCAAACAGGAGACAGCTTAAACAATTTCATATCTATATCTATTATTATCTTTTTAGCACAATGGCCAAGTTCGCTGATGACACTAAACTTTGGGGCATAGCGTCCACACCTGTGGACAGGCTAGTGATCCAGACTGACTTGGATAAACTTAGTAAGCGGGCAGACACAAACTTGATGACATTCAATACCAATAAATGCAAGGTACTCCATCTTGGGGGAAAAAATACCTATAGCATACTTATAGGCTCGACAGTGCTGTGCTTGCTAGCACCACTGCTGAAAGAGACTTGGGAGTCATGATTGACCACAAGATAAACATGAGCCACCAATGTGATGTCACAGCTGGTAAAGCAAACAAAACCCTGGATTGCATCTATAGATGCTTCTCAAGTAAATCTCAGGATGTCATCCTCCTGCTGTACTCGACCTTGGTAAGGCCACAGCTGGAGTACTGCATCCAATTCTGGGCTCCACAATTCAAGAAGGATGTGGACAAGCTTGAGAGAGTCCAGAGGAGAGCCACACGCATGATCAGAGGGCAAGAGAACAGGCCTTATGAAGAGAAGCTGACAGCTATGGGACTCTTCAGCCTGGATAAGTGCAGGCTCAGGGGGGACCTGGTGGCTGCTTATAAGTACATAAGGAGTGTACATCAGGATCTGGGAGAACGTCTTTTCACCAGACCACCCCAAGAAAATACAAGGACCAACGGTCATAAACTCCTACGAGACCATTTTAGGCTGGACGTAAGGAAAAATTTCTTTACTGTCCAAGCCCCCAAGACCTGGAATAGACTCCCTCCAGAAGTGGTGCAGGCAACTACTCTGGATTAATTCAAGAAACGCTTGGATGCTTATCTTGCTGGAATCCTTTGACCCTAGCTGACATCCTGCCCCTGGGCCAGGAGGCTGGACTTGATGATCTTCAAGGTCCATTCCAGCCCTAACATCTATGAAATCTATGACATTTTTAGTCATTTCTACTGACAATTAAAAATGAATACAGGAACAAGGAAACTAACCCAAAAGTGCTTTAAAAAGTTGTGGGTCTGCTTTAAAGGCATATCTGTGATGAAATTATAGTCAAGGTTTCTACCACACTTGGTATGTCTAGTAGGGCTGTGCAAAACTTCAGTCACTGATTTGATTCAGTGGAGATTTGGCCAGATTTGGTGGCCGAATCTCCAAATCCAAATTGAATCAGGAGACCCTTTAATCACTCTGAATCAAATTGGAACCATCCAAATCAATTTGGAGAGACTCAATGATTTAGCCATAGACACAGCTTTAAATGTTATTTCTACATAACTCGAGGTACCAGGAGGCTCATGAACGCTGATATGGTGGGGTGGATGGAGTGTCACACAGGAGCACAAGGGGGTCCTCAGCGTACTCGGTGGCAGACCCAGAAGTGGACCAGAAGCACTTCCCGTCCACTTGCAGGTCCACTGCGGAGCATTCGGGGGACCCTTGTCCCACTTTCCAGCTCAGTGACTGGTGCTTCCTGGGTCTGGGGGGGCACCCAGGGTCACCCCATGGTCAATCGCCAAGCCAGAGGTGCACAGGGGGCAGAGGGTCCCTGCGTGCTCGGCAGTGGGCCTGAAAGTGGACTGGAAGTGCTTCTGGTCCACTTTTGAGTCTGCCACCAAGTGTGCTGGGGACCCCCTTGCATTCCTGTGGGATGCCCCATCTGCCCCCACATCACAGTGTTCACGAGCCATGCCTGGTTCCTCGAGGTATTTAGAAAAAATATTTAAAGCTGTTTCTATGGCCGAAGCGCTGATTCTCCGAATCAGCATTGAATCTTCAGATTTGGATTTGGCCAAATTGAATAGGGACAACAAATTGAATCACTGTCCCCGATTCAGGCCGAATCTGAAATGAATAAGGCCCGTTTTACACACCCCTAATATCTAGGCCCTGCAACCGATGCTACATACTTCTGCCAGTTTTTGGCCATAATTAAACATAGATGGTTAAAGAATTAAATAAAATTTTTGCTATAAAATGTCTTTCTTTAAATCAAACAGCTTTACTGTTTCATTTAGGTAATGTGTTATAAGTTCAGAAAAAGTCTGTGTTGAAACTGATTGCAATCAGACACTGATTCCTAAAGACAGATGTATGATACAATTGTTCAGGATTGCTTTTGGAGGAGGTGATTTTCCTACCAGTTCATGCTGTCCTCATTACTGCCAGAGAAATCAGGACAACAGCACACTGATGAATAAAAATAGACAACCTTCTCTGGCAGTGTTCCCTTCCCTTCCCCCGTACTCCAGATTCACCTCTAGCAAAACTACTTATCATCACATGTATAGAAATAAAGCTTAAGTTACAACTAAATCCTTAGCACTGGCTACATTTAAGCTTTCATCAATTCATTAATATATTTTTATAAAGCCTTTTTCTTTTGCCATATATTTCTGAGAGATAATCAGTATGCTATGCTATTGACATGATGTTATTTCTGGCATTATGATCAGATTTGCAAACTTGACTATTAGAGTCCACATTCACTATCAGCTCAGGATTTAAAAACCCCTTTGCCAGTTAAATTTCTTTTGATCCCTGAATTTCATATATACATATGTGCACATACACACACCCCTGTTCTCAAGAGACTTTTTGGCCTCCTCTTACCTTTTACCTTTTATGGTCTGTATGCAGAGTCAAACTTTGAAAGCAATGCCACTTTTATTTTGGTTTGGAGCTATTTAATAGCTGACATGCGATACAAATTCCCTTACTCCCCTGCTTCCTAGTGAAATCACTCATGAATGGGAATATCTGATAAGAAGGAATCAGTCAGTGTTTTGGAAAGAGTTTTTTTTGGAAAAGGTTATCTTCTCTCCTTCAGCTAAAAATAATTCCTGAAAGGGGTACAGAAGGATGTGCAGCTGTCCAGACTGACTTCTTATTCAATTCACTTTAAATGCAATGAGACATACTAACATAATTTCTATCTTTAATAATCCTACTGTACATATGCAGCAGAAGTAAAAAACAACAACACTGAATGCTGGTCTCTTACCCCCTGCTGTACTTGTGGAAGCAAGTACAATGGGTGTTTGGGACAGAAGGCTGCAGGGCATTTTCTCATAAAAGACTTTGACAGGAACTACACCACTGTGAAACCTAACTGGTACAAAGGAGGAGGTGAAACCCCTACTTGGAACTTTGTTATGCAGAGTTTGTTATGCACAAACTTGTTATATACAGGCAAATACAATACTAATGTAAATTTTCCATATCATTGTTGTCTTTTAATCTATTACTGTCACCTGCTAGTTTACAGTGAAAAAGACTTCTCCCTCATACCCTGATGTCCTGCAAATATTACCAACTGTACCAATGGATAGAAAGAAAAGTGTACTACTTGTACTACCAAATATATGCTGATCATAATTTTCAGCTTGCTTTTTCTGATATCAGTAAGTAGTAAAGAAGCTTTTATGTTTTAAATTGTTTAAACTACACCTAGATTATAAAGCAGTAGCAACAACAGTCTGCTCTAAACACATTAATATATTGCATAATGTTAAAATAATTACAGCACTATAATAATTGAAGTCACCTTACAGCCAGTTATTAAGGTATTCATAAAAAGGTCTTTAAAGTTTTTAAAATGACACGTTCAGCCTAGCTTGCTTATTTATTTATATATAAAAAAAGTTCCAAACCGTCAAGTCAGTATATATACCTCCTTTCGATGCTGAACAAGACACCTCTTCAACCAGCTGAGATCTTGACTGTGATCCTTTAAATGTGTCTGAAATAGCTTGAGTGCTTTGTGCCTGTATGGTACTGAGTGCAGCTCAGGGCTGGAGTGGAACTCAGTTTAGAAGCTAAGTGTAAAAGAGAATTCTTGTCATAGCTTGCAGTTGTTGTTCCTAAATATAGAGTTTGAAACACCCTGTAACTTGGTTCCCTGAGACATTTGACCACCGTCTAAACAGCGCTCAAATGTCAAGTAATAGGTGTCGATGAAAAACACCTTTGGGTCATTTTTTGCTCTTGCTTTGTGTAGCTTTGGGTTTTCCACAAGAGCAAGGCATAATGATAGGAGGCAGTATACTGCCTTAAGCTTTTCCTGCAAGTTTGGGGCTGCATACCTCTCTACTGCCACATCAGGTCAGGAAACACTGAGAAAGACATGCATTTTCAGCCATATTTGAAAGCACTGTTCACTAATTTTCTTTATCTCATTTTTTGGCACCCCATTTGAAAAACCTTGGGTCAAAATTCATGGGGCCTACAGGTCCAAAGGATATCTGAAAAATCAGACAACGTGATGAACACCCCAAAATTGAGTGAGGTGCAAAAAATGAAAAACATCTTGGAAAATTTTAGCTTAAAAATGTTTATTGTATATTAAGGGACATGGGCTAAAAAAAAAAAGCATGGGAAATACAAATGGGTACAATCAAAGGAATTAACACGTCAACTTTGTGTCACAACAGAGAACAAACAAACATAACTATTTTTACATAACTCTCCTACTCCTTGTCTGTTATATATATTGTCTTTAGTGAGAGCTTTTAGAAACCAAACAACAGTAGTCTGCCAGTAGCATAACTAGGATGTGTGAGGGTGGCATTTGCCTCAGGCATAGATCTAATGGGGTGCCAGAATGGTGGCCTTGGGGAGCCTATGCCATAGAAGCTGCTGAAGTTGCTGTGTGGAGAACTTGCTTTGCAGAAGCAACTTGAGCCATGGCAGCAGTAGCCCTGAACCACTGCTGTACTGGCTGTCACAGCCAGGGGGCAGTGACCCAGAGGTCTTGAGGTCTCTAGGCCAGGTAGGACTTGCTCTGAACCCTCCTCCATCAATGCAGCATCTCCTCCCTATGCTCTGCACAACAAAGTGGCCAGGGGACCAAAAGAGTCAGTTATGCCTCTATGACCTGCAGTCACAGTTTGTGAATTTTCCCACCTGCCCAGGTTACACATGAATCAAAAAACAAATAAACAAAAGGAATGTATTGATGAGATAATCCCATACTCCCAGTGATACAAGGGCAGTGTCCAGTTTGCTGTGATCTTGCAGAGAACTGACATTCCTTCTCTCCTCATATTTATGTTACATCTGTTCTCAGATCCCCCATGACCCAAGCTGCCAACAGCAGGAAGAGCAGTGTCATCAGCAGCAGTGGAGTATGAGTTGTGCTGCTGCGCTGCTGGCTGAGCTATCTTAACTAGGTGGTGACAATTCTGTTTTGGAGCAACTTTTAAGGTTTCTTCCTATCACCATTCATACAGTTTAGCTTTTTAATGAAAGCTGTATTAACAGCTTTGGAGCTCCCCTCCCCTCTTCTTTATTCTATCTCTGACCCTCTGAATCTTACATTTTTGGCTACACATATCTTCAGCTGAAGAAGCAGAACATTTCCTACCCTCTATCTTGGTGGCTAGAGCAATATAGAGGGAGGGAAGGTAGGTTTAATCTCCTGGAAAGCTGAAGAGGATGTAGAACCTAGGCCTCCCATTTCCTGGGCAGCTGCTCAAGCCACTAGGCCACTGGTTCCCAACCTCAGGGCATGACCCAAATCAGGGTGGTGGGGACTCCTTAGTAGGGTTGTGAAGGGTTCACACACACACATGTGTACACACATGGGGCTGCTGGGAGCTGCAGGTGAGTGGGGTGGGGCTGCGTTGCACAAAAGGGGCAATGGCAGTGCTCCCACCCCTGGGCTGCCATCGATACCACCATTGCACTCTGCTCCCAACAGCCCCTGTGGTGCTGGGTCAAGAGGTCCTGTTGGTGGGCAATTTAGGGTCTCAGTCAAAAAAAGGTTGGGAACCACTGCACTAAGCTATCATATGAAAGTGGGCAGTACCACCACTATGTCTTTTTAAATGGCTAGTGGTCTTTGTGAATTTACTGCTGTTGGGGTGTTAGGTGTGTTCTAAGCATGCCTACTTGATAGGGACCTACAGGGGTCATAGGCACAACGATAGTTTGTGAATCCCAAATAGATTTAGGCCTGAGATAAGTACCAAGAAGTTCAGCTAAGATGGCAGCACCTCTTGGCCTGTGCAATAGCAAAACTTTAGGTACCTAGGTAATTTTACTGGCAAGAAATGATTAATTGGGCCTTGTGTTGATATCACTCTTAGGTGCTTAAATTCTGCTTAAATTGCATGTTAGTTGTTGGGTCTTTTTTTAAATCAGGGCTTTAGGAAATAATCCTGTTGATGCACAAGAAAGAAGAAAACCCACAGGAGTCTATGGACAAGAAATCAAATTAAAGTGAAGTAGAAGGAGATGGGATCTTATCATGTAACAGCTATTTGTATGCCTGCAATTTCCCTGCAGGAAATGAAAGCTATACCCAGGCAAATATGCCTGAATAAAACAGGGCTAATTTGTCCCATTTATCTTTCACTTAGTACAAGGAAATTGTAGGCACACAGTTACCATGTGGCAGCTGTTCTCAGTGTAAGTCCTTGCTCCTTGCTAGCTTGCTTTAATTTGATCATTTGTTCATACCTCCAGACTGTTACTGTGTTAACTATGTTGTCATAAAAAGAGTGAAAAGTGCTTAAAACACATTTTTGTCTCTAAAGCCGGAGATGTAAGTCACTGTGGACTCATTTTAACAATCACTTTGCAGTGACCAACTGCCCTGTGACTTGTAAATTCATCTGACTAATGCATGCAGCAGCTGATTTAACAAGTTGCTAGTGATACATGCAGACTCAAGGCCTCTCGGTTTCTAGGACAATGTATTATTTACATTGACATATACTATATACGGACAATGTACCAGTAGTAGGAGTTCACTTGTAATAGAAAAAGCACATTTTTGTTCAAAATACTCAGTTAGGATATTCTTAGAAGCTTGCTTAATGAACATATTTAGTATCCACTTTGCTTTTAAACTTGGAAAATAGAAGTTTTGAAATGAACTTGGCATTCGAATTCCTTGCGTGTGGTTTATTTTTGTCTAAAAAACTTCACTATATAATATTAGAACTGTTTCTGCAGCTAATCGCTTGGGAACATGTTTGTTTAAACATTTTGCTTGCTCTGAGACCCTCCTAAGACACAAATTTCATTCCCTGAAATTTCCCACAAGGAGAGCAGTTCTACTGTATTACTCCAGAATTCCTTTTTACAAAGTAAACTATATAATGAACAAAATACAAGATAACAACAATAATGAGTAGTCACAAATTCAGTTCACCGCACATTTCACTGAAATAAGAAAATTAGAATAATTCTTGAGTGTCTATTTCAAAAGATCAATATCCTATTCTCACTGTTTGGCAATGCAAAATCTTGTTTGGCTTGCATAATTTAAACTTATTAAATTATAGACTAGTATCAGAAAAAGTAACCTATAGCAAACAAATAGTTCCAGATTATTACAAATTCTTATAATACAGTAATATTGTTGTCTTTGCTTGGAGTGGCATTTGTTGTCTTTGCAGGTTTGGCAAAGAAGATGAAAAGTTATGTCCCAGTACAAGATACATTTTCCCCTTTATCCAATACATTAATGTTTGAAATAGTTACCTACATCATAGAAACAAAGGGTTTGTAAACATAAATTGGCTAGTGGGTAGACCTATGAGGGGATTAAGATGGAGGATCTTCTGGTTTCTTTTTTGCGTGATGTTATCTGTTGGTTTCCTTACTATAATAAAGGTGACATTTAGGCATGCTGGTAAAGACTGAATTGTTTTTGCAGGGTGTAGAAAACGTGATGTCAGAAGTTATTAAAATATAATACACTTGCCACATGATTGAGACCAGCAGTTACCCCAGGATCAGTGCTCACAGTTATACGTAATCAAAACTCACTGTAAAAAAATAAAATAAAAAAGTTTTCAAGATTAATAATAGAGGTCAGTTGTGCCCATCAAAAAAAGCATAATTTGGGGAAAATAAATTACTTCAACAAGGTATTGTGTAAATATTGTAGGAAGTTTCTAAGAGTTTCCACCATGTTTTAACATAATAGAACAGCCATGTTTAATTGAATTGTCCAGTAGAATTGTATCAACTGTTAACAGCAGTAATGTTATCTTATAAAACAGCATGCAAACAAAGCTTATCCCTATTTTATGTGCTAATGGACATGAAATCATCAAACATTACTAAATTAGCAGATGTCTCAATATATTTTCGAGTTAATAGATATTACTCTTTCTTTTTCTTCCAAATGAAAGTGTAGTGATTCTTGCCACAGTCTCTTCCATGAAGAAATAATTAACCTTGTGTTAAAGAGAGTGGTCTCATTAGAGGCTGCGTGGTGACCTCATTCTAAATCCCAAATTTTTAACATCTTTTAATAGCTGTGCTGCCATTATCTGAGTTGCAAGCATTTCTAAGTTTTGACAAACGGCATAACCCATACAAATGTTACAGCATAAGAGCCTGACCAGATGTTGTTACACAGAAGTCTTATTTTCTAAGGTTTTATACTTTGCACCCAGCAATAAGTCTAACTTACCAAAAGCCTTTAGAAAAAATGAAATATGGCGATCAAGCTTAAGCAACGATGTTGGTTTCAACTTTCCTCCTACTGTAACCACTGTATAGCACAACTGACAATGTAAGATGCTAACCAGGGTATTGTAAGATTTCAGTGTGTTTATGAATGTTAAACAATGTGCTAATTCAATAAACATCAAATTTAAAGCAGTGCAGGGACTCAATGCGATTGTGAAAAGAAACAAAAACCATGACATTGCAAGTATCTAGTTTAGTTCTGGGCAAATAATTTTGGAAAATGTATGAACTAGTTGAATCTCAAACCACATTTAGATGAGACAAATCTGTTCTTTCTTCAGGAAAGTTCAATTAAGCATTTTGCTGGTAACACGATACACTTCATTTGCTGAAGGCCAACTCCACCAGTGCTGTGGCCAACTGTATTGAGTTGCATTAACCACAGTTTTCTTTTGGCAGATTAGGAGGCTGCACTAGGATTTGGGGAATGAAGGCGTTTTGGAATCCCTCTGATTCAGAGATGCATAGAAACATGTGCAGTAGATTCGAACAGAGCAAAACAGAGAGAGTGAAGGCAGATTACTGATGCTCTTCCCTCCAAAAAGCATACTAATAGGGCTGTGCGAAACAGCACCATTTCGTTTTGTCTGCCGTTTCACTGTTTCAACAGGGCAGTGTTTCTTTTCGAGTTTCATTCCATTTTGAAAGCACTGTTCTGCTTCATTTAGAGTTTCGTTCTGTTCTGTTTCGGCAAAACTTTCGCTGTTTTGATGCTGTTTCAATGTTTTGCCCATAAGCTATAATAGGGAAGCACAAAACTGCCTATAACTTTGTCACTTCTTGCCTGATTTGAATACAACTTGCAGGTATGGTAGCCCCTTCTGAGGCCATGTAGCCTGCCAGGATTCAAGGGGATTGAGGTGCAGTTTCCCAGAAACCCCTGCACCTAAGTCTTGAAAGCAAAATTAATGTCACGTGTGTGTGTTAAGCCACAGCAGGGTGAAAACTGCAGGCATGCTAGCCCCTACTGAGGCCACGAAGCCTGCCAAGTTTCAAGGAGATAGGTGCAGGGGTTTCTGGGAATCTGCACCTCAGGCTGCTTACAAGCAAAACTCATGACACGTGACTGTGTGCATGTTTTCCATCTCACCACCAGAGCACTGGGATTGGAACAGACCTCAGGGAAGGATCACAGTCACTAGCCAGCTACACAGAGTCAATATGAGAGCAGTCCTTCCCCCCTCATCCCCTGTCTTTCCCCTTCCTCTCCTTACTTTCTGTTTCCCTGCAGGCAAGCCCAGCTTGAGCTTTGAAAATCGAAACGTTTCAAAACTTTCAGAATGTTTTGACTTTCCTCGTTTCATTTCAAGGCTGTTTTGAAGCCTTTCGATTCATTTCAATTTTGCCGTTTCAAGTTCAAAACAAGTCAAAACAGCGTCAAAACAAAACAGCCAGCCAAATTTTACACTGCCCTAATTAACAAGGTAGATGCATGGAAAACCTACCTCAGAAGAAGAGAGTGAAAGGATTCAGAAGCTTGTTTGGAGAGATGGATCTGGAGGAAAGGAAGATCACTGTGATGGATTAGGACTGCCAAATATTGGAGACCTCACATACTTAAGTGAACAACTTAACATAAACAGCTATCCAAAATCTAATGTATTTATCCATAGTGAACTTCTGAATCTTATGTAGTTTACCAGTCACTGACTTTAGACTCTAAATGGAGAAGATAAAATACAAGATCTAAATGACTTCCGTTGAAAAAAAACTATTAACATCATAGTTTATCAATAACAGAAAACTTGTCTCAATTCCTGTTAGAGCCATCAAGGGAAAAAGATTAAGACCCGCCTGTAACATACACGAAAAATAAAATAATAAAGATTTCCAGTATGAGACTCGAATACATCTATCATTGTCCAAAATAGTTAGACATGATACATAACAAAGCTTATTTTTATTTACTCAAATTTGTTGAAGGCATGTTAAAATCATCTCTGGTCCTCCATGTGTCTGGTATAATACATATAAATGAGTAAATAAATAAAAGGAATGAGAGGAGGCAGGGGGAAACTAGTGAAGTCTAGCCATAATGTCTAACTTGCAAATGCTATTTCACCAAAAAAAAACAAAACAAAACAACCCCCTGCCCTCCAAAAAACAAAAAATCTGAAGTGTTAACAAAAATAAATTTCTTAGGAAATTACACAAACCATCAAAAATAACTAGAAACTGTAGTTTATATAGCATAAGAAGATGGGTTGTGTACTCAAAGGATGGCAATGTTTCTTGTCCGAAGATAATACAGAACCTGAAAAAGAAACTGTAAGCATTAAGCTGTTTTATTCAGCTATAGCTGGCTGTGCAACACAGGAGGTTACTCTTTGAAGTACTGCTGAATGCTCAAAAGCTGTTTTTCTTGAAGTGTGCAAAAGTGCTCTTTGAAAAGCAGCAACTGTCATGAAAAGAGTATTTAAGTGGACTCATACCATCCTTATGGAGTGTGTCCCCCACTAGTCAGATGCTAGACTGGGCAGCCAATTAGCAAAGTCCCTGCAGGATTTGCTGTGTAGACACCTGGACTAGGGACAGACATTACACATAAACTGGTTTAAGTGATCAGAAACTGGTTTAAACCAGTAACAGAACAGATGTTCAATGCACATAAACCCGGTTGAAAATGGCTGAAACCAGTTTGAGATAAACCTGGCTGAACACAGTATCAGACTTAACTGATACTGTCAAAATGGTTTATGCAATGTCTGTCCCAGACTCCTTGCTGGTTTAAGATCAGACTCCCCCAGCATCCCAGCATGCTGTCTGGACTGGGCAGGCTCTCTGCTCCACAGCAGGGCTGGCCCCTCCTCTCTGCTCCCTGGCTGCAGCTCGGGCAGGGACTTCAGGCTGCTCTTCCTCTCCCCCTCACCACTCCGTGCTAAGCAGGAATCCCCGCTCCCCTCTGCCTTGCTGAGGAGGTTGTCTGTGTATTAGCTAGCAGATTACACACTGGCTATGGACTGTGCTGAATCAACAGGCAGAATCAGCATGTAGCTGGCAATGTCCCTCTGTTGCTTTCTTAATTGGGTGATAAACACTGAGTTGGGGGGATAAACACAGTTATCAATTAGCTGTGCTAATCAGAGCTGTGCCTCGCCCTCAGCTCAGTTCTGTGGAAAGAAGGGAGGGGTGCTCTACCGCCCTCCTCCCCACCCCCAGCTTCTAGCCTGAGCCACTGCAGGCATGTACCTGCATTTCTGGGATGTCTGTCCGGTTACAAAACTAATTTAGCCTAGCTAGGTTAGACTAACCTGCAAAGACTGAATCAACTCAGACTCAGGCTTTTTGAATGTCTGTCCTTTCAAAATGGGGTGTGCTTAACTCATTAGCAAACACAAGTTCGCCTACATGAGGTAAAATCCTAGTAAAGATAGAGCAGTTTGTAGATTTCACATTAGTCAGCAATGAAGGTATACTGTAATAGAGGCTTAACAATTTTTACAGGCTGGGCAGAGATGTCAGAGAGCTAGGTGGGAAGGGAGTGGAAGAGGAAGAAATGGGGACATTTCTGAGCACTTTACCTGACCCCAGGAACTCAAAGGCTATTCTTGTGCCCCCTTTAAATCAACACCTGTGGCTAGTACCCTGCTCACCCACCCTTCATGTCTGGACTCTTCATGTCATCTTTAACAAAGGGTAATCTGCAAGATGCCTTGTCTTCATTAGGGTGTTAGCTGACTTATGTTAAGAGCACTCCTTTTTTCCCTCCTTCTAGTAAGGATGTACTCTTCCAGCTTCATAGTTTAAAGGCAGCAGGCCTGTCTTGCTTTCCTGCATTATGCATAGCATAGGTCAAAGTGACAATGAAACCTTGCACCAGTAGGTTCCACATTCACTTTATATTCAGCCTTAAAGTAAGGACTTGCCTACATGGTAAATTCAGAGGAAAGTTATTGAAAAATACCTAGCACCTAAATTTAAAGTGCAGAAACTATTCTGCAGTAGTTCCCCATGTAGACACTTTAAGAGTAGACCTACTTAAACTGCACAAAAGCACTCCTAGGGCGTGTCCACATATGCAGGCATGTGCGCTTGGAGCATCTCAGCGAAATGGTATAAATTTGAGCTGGACCCTTTGGCCTCAATGCTCGTGCCTGGACATGCACTTTGGTGTGGGGCAAATTGTGCCACTTGGGGCAAAATAACCCTGCCTGGCTCCTCCTGGATCTGCAGCCAGGGGAGCTAGAGCCTGGGGCTAGCACCTGTGCTGGTCCCAGCAGTATAAAAAACAGCCCTAGCAAGCAGCTCGGGGTGATTACTTTCAGGAGCTTCTGGGGCCCAGCCAATGGGTATCTGGGGACATTAGCCCCTAGTGCCAGCTGGACTGCTGCAGCAGCATCCTAAATCCATTTTTTAAAATACCCCAAAATCCATGTTTTTCCACAATTAGAACAGAAGGCCACTATACACATGCACACACACACACACACACACACACACATGTATGTGTGTGTAATGGTCTTTTGTTCTAATTGTGGAAGAATATGGATATATAGAGACCGAGACCAGTAGGGCAATACTTTATTGATATATTTAGAATGTTAAAGCAATTTGGAAGCCTACCAAGTCTCTATCATCATAATAAAATAAATTGTATATATGTGTTGAAGTATGCTTTTGGTTTTCTTCTCACATGATGGGTGTGTGATAGGGGGATGTGGGGTTTGCAGGAGGGGGGTGAGAAGTGTGTTGGGGAAGGTGTGTGGGTGGGTGTGGAGGGATTGCAGGGGGACTGTGGGTATGGGAGGACTTTGTGGGGGGGCTGCTCAGGAAGGGTGGGTCCCCTGACCCCAACAGAGTGTAGCCCCCCCATCACATGGATTGCCCCCTGCTGCAGGGCCCCAGCTCCCCCCTGGAGGCCTACATTCCCCCACAGGGTCCCAGCCATCCTGCAGGCCCACAGCCCCTCCCCCCAGGATCCTGGCCACCCTGCAAGGCCACAGCCCTCTTGCGAAGGGCCTATAATTTACCCCCTGCAGCAACAGTGGGAGTGGGGTGCTCAGAGCCAGCCCCCCTGCGGTGCAGTGTGGCCCCGAGCAGCTCAAAGCTGGTGCTGCCTGTGCCGCTCGTCATGGACTGGTGCCACTCACTGGTGTCACGCAAGGGCCTGCGCCACTCCAGGGACTGCATGTTATGCCAAGCCAGGTCCTGCTGGCACTGGGGCGACTCACACTGCCAAGAAACTGGTCTGCCATGGCAGCGTGAGAGGCCCCACTGCTGCCAGGACACAGATCAGTGTGACACACAGTCCCTGTGCACCACACTGGGTCCTGCCTCTGGTTGCAGCGCTATGTGACCCATGGTGCCTGTGTGGAGGAGATGTGCAGCAAGACATGGCCTGGAGCAGCTTATTAGCCTGGCTGATCCTCATGGAAAATGCACCCTGCTGGCCCAACCCAATCCAGCCTGTTTGCACAGGAGCTGCACATCCCAGTACAGTGCAAAGCCAGGGGCTTGAGTGGGGGCTGCCACATGCCTGACCCCCAGCCAGCAGCCACAGCGTCAGTGGCAGCTGGCAAGCAGGCCTGTGGCTCTGCTGCAGGGACAGTGGACAGCAACATGGCGTTGTGTGACCCAGGCTTTGTACATACTGAATGGACCTGGCCTGGCCCATCCAAAGCCATGCATTAACGGGCTGGGGTGGGTCTGTTCAGCATGTATGGAGCTTGAGTCACAGCACTGCATTGCCACTGGCTGTGCCTGCAGTAGAGCCACAGTCACACTGCCTGCTGCCGCCAGCGCCACAGGGGCCGGGTGGTGGAGAAGGCATATGGCAGCCCCTGCTCGAGCCCATCCATGAACCCACCCACATATGGGACATCCCCTCCGCCCCGCTGCTCCCCTCAGCCCCCAACATCCCCCTCCACTCCTGACACCCCTCACCACTCCCAACACCCTCGACATCCCCCTGCCACTCCTCACACCCACCCACACCCATAAACCCCCCCACCCCACATCCCTAACTTAACCTTGATAGCGCCGGGGGCAGCAGGAGCATAACAGAAACTCTCTGGCCAGAAACCAAAACATCTCCCCTGGAGGACCGACTCCTGGGTTGCCTCCAGGCACAGTCTTGACCTGTGCCTTGCCCCGCTGTTCTGTGGCGTGTTCTTTTTTTTACCCCTGGATATGGTCTAATTTTTCCCCCATGCTCAAATATGCAGTGCAGGGAACATTTTTTGTTCATCTACATGCATTTTGCAGCATGTCAAAGGCGTTTGAGACGCTGCAAGAGGCATGTGGGTGCTTGTCTGGACGCACCTTTAGTGAGGAAAAATTTTGTACAGTCATGTCCATATGGCTACATGAGACTTTGTTTTGTTAATATTACACATACAAACACAGGCTTCAGAAAATCTTACCCATTTTTGAAAACATCAATAGAAAACTGACTAGTTTGTTTATGGTTTCTAGGCTAACTGTTGCAAACAAATGCCTGAAACTTAACAGACAACATAGGCCCTATTTTTAAGTAAGGCCAGAATAGTTTCCGACTGTGAATGGCAGGCATGTGAAAGATTACTGAGGAAACTGTGCTCTTTAGTTTTGCAAACATAGTGACAGACACACATTTTATATCTATTTGCAGAATTCAATTCAGAAAACATTATAACAGTATTACATGCCTCCATAATTTGGATTATCAGAGTATTTCCCATATACTGATGCTTCTTTTGTTGATGCTTTTAATAGGTTAAGTGAAATGGTGAATATTTATCTTTCAATCATCTAAAATCACTCCCTCTATCTACATATTTATAGTATGCTAGAGCCACCACAAAGATTATCTTGTGCCTCAACTTCCTTCCTTACTCTATTCTTTCTTTTGCTCCCCATCAGCTCACTACTAGGCTCTTCAGTCAACTTAAGTGTTCTTCTGACTTCCCATTTTATCCCCTCCAAATCAAAGTCCATGCTTTCATTCATGCATCTACCTCTCAAGGCCTGAATCCTTTTCTTGACTTTGGTCCCTTTAACAACTTATATGTGTGTTTGCAGGGTAAGTACACAAGTAGTCCCACGGGAACTAGTTTACATATACTAGTTTACATATTTAAATTAAAGCATGTGCATAAATGCTTGCAACACTAAGACCTGTGACTGCCCTGTCCTCTCTTGAACCTCCCATGTTAGTATGAAGTCAGGCAGATGTCAGGGTAGAGATGCATCTTCTAGACCATCTAAATCAGAGGTGCATATAATGATGTGTGCTCAGATTCACAAAACTTCTGCATCTCTGATTTAACTAGTCTGTAAGGTACATTTGTATCCTGCTTTCTGCCTGTCCTCCATGGAGTCATTTCTCAAAACCTTTTTCCAGAAGTTTTAAAAATGAAATCTGACAAACAGAACCTCAAGACAACACCAGAAATCCTTTTGTAGGCCTTAGCTTAGTGCAGAGGCTCCCAAGCCCCGGGCCACAGCTGCTGGTCCACAGGAGGGTTGGCTGCTGGACCAGAAGGACTGGCAGCCAACCTTTTTATACTGAGTATAAAAAAGGGTCGACTACCGGTCTGCAGTATGCTGGTCCGCAGTAACTTCCAGTCCACAGTCACTTCCAGTCCATAGTTTGCCAGTCCGCGGTCTGAAAAGTTTGGGAACCACTGGCTTAGTGCGCTCATTTGTCCAAAGGACCTCCTATTTGTATTTTCTCCATTCTTGCCCTCACAGCTTTTGTATAAGCCATTAATCTCAGTTTACTCATATCCTCCAGTTGCTTTTGCCTGAACTTACGTATGATCATGCAGCGAGGCCTAGTTGACAGACCCCTGAACTCCTGTGGAATTCATTTTAGGATCAGAATCTTATAGATAGGAAGCAAGTCAAGGCAGGTCTCTCTGAGCTTTTAAAACCCCAAGAGCATTTATGGTAATGTATGAATAATAATAAGTCTAGGCATTTTAATAATAGATTAAAGCTGAAAAAAATCATTAGAGATGTAGATAATTAATCTCAAGATAAATCTTTTTGTTATTTAGCAACTAGTTGCTTATGAGACAAGATGGACTAAATTTGATTTTCTTCCTTCATTTATTATTAACATGTTCTGTATTTACATACCAAATTATCTTTGATTAATGCTATTATGCATATACCATAATTGTCTTTCTATCTTGATTAAAATTTTGCCTGGGTTTAGGTATTCTGGTAGATGACTGAAGTGTGTTCTTCTCTAACACTGAGAGGCATCTAGCTTTTCCGTAAGTTGTTATGCCTACCCAGCAGCCCACAACCAAGAAGTAGCATCTGCACCTGTGACAAATGCTGTGCAAAAATTTATGAATACTGCATATTGACCTATTTGATTTTTTATTTACAATATGAGTATTTTGCTTCAATTATTGGTTACATTTAATAGGAAGCTGTACTGCAGAACAAGAAGGAAGGAAAAAAAGAGGGATTCAAGATAAGCCACTTTTCAAGAAACAAGTGTGGATTGATTTATATCAGTGATTTAAATCACCAATATTTAATTATGATTTAAATTGACAAGTGAAAAATACTAATTTAAATCAAGTTTAATATTGTATTATATTTTCCTAAAGAAAAGATGATTCTTACTGATTGACACCCATCAAGATACATTTATTTGCAACTAAATATAGTTTAGGATTGCTTTTAGTGCTAAGTACTGCACAAAATATGAAAGAAAAAGATGGATCATGCTCCAAGCAGCTTAAAATCTAATTGCAAGACCAGAGATAGATGCAGACAGGTATGGAAGAATTTAAAGAAACAGCGCAATATAAAAGGAATGTATTGACTCGTGTCTTTTGACTACTAGTAAAGCACAATGTTTCTTAGTACAGATAATGAATCATCTTCATGCAATTTTTTTATTCTCTTTGCCCCACTGTAATTGGAATATGCTGTACATTAACTCGTTGGTTTTTTCTTAACCTTTGGGAGTTAGGATCACTTGTGTTAAAAGCATTGGTTGGGGGTCTACAGCAGTGGTTCTCAATCTTTTTGACTCAGGACACCCTTTGTTAGATTCAAGGCAACCCTTGGGAAAATGCCAGCTTGTAGCTTTCACTTGCGTTTTGATTACAGAAAAAGAATTGAGCAATTCTTTTGCTGCAAAGAACTCAGAAGGACCACAACTTATCCATGTTTTTTATTCTTACTTGAAATCTCTGGCACACGTGGACTTTGTGGCACTTCAAGGCTTTTGAGGTGCTGCAGAACGCAACCCACACATATAATTTGGTTCTCTATGCTGCAGTTGAGACACCAGGAAATCCTAGTATCAAAAAATATGTATGGAGAAAAAAAGCGGCACAGCATGCACTGCCCAAAACCAGAGCCTGGCTGGCCAGAGCCACACTTCCGCTGCCAGCCAGGCTCCATGTGCCCAGATCATTGCCACTGAGCCCCAGGAAGCCCCTATGATCTCAGGTAAGGCTGCTTGGGCCAGCACAGGTGCCACACCAGCCTCCCCTAGCACAAATATATGTTGCTGCTATTTGTTCCCAGGGAACGCACATGCACGCTCATCTGGATGCACTGTCTGGGTTTATCTTGTAAATGTGTAGGTGTTTGCACATTTAACAGTGCTAAAATTACATGGAACACTGAAGCACCCTAAACAGGATATTGTAGCACCCCTTGGGAACCATGACACCCTGGTTGAGAATCACTGGTCTAGAAGTTCATGAATCCGCCAAAGACTATCTGTGTGACCTCATATAAAACATTCAGCTGTGTGCCTCATTTTTCTGGAAATGGAGATAGCATGCTAAAGTTCTACTCATAAGAAAACTGTGAGTCAAAATTAAAGGCTTTGAAAATGTTGTGGTCCTCTAAGACAAAGCACAACAGAAGTGCAAAGTATGATCACCCAGAAACTTAGACAATACTGGGCATATCTACATGAGATGCTTACTGCACAATAGTTCATTACTACTGCACAGTAGTAATAAGCTACTGCACAGTAAGCATTGCTAGGCAACCATGCCAGCATACTACTGCAGAGTAACGACAGTTACTGTGCAGTCATTTAATACTTAGTTATGTAAGTACTAGATAACTGTGCAGTAACAACTATACAGTGGGCAGCTCATGTAGAAGCAACCAATGTGGATCAACTATCTCATATTTTGATAACTGATAATCAGGTTCTACCTGCATGGACTGAGACACTGTCCATTGAGTTTGAGGATGCCAAAAATAATTATTATGAGCAGCATACGATTTTTTTATTTTCTTAGATGATTCATCTGTTTTTTAAAGAGGAAGTCATAGATGGATCTTATTTGGACAGATAACCATCTATTGACAATGCTTCTGCAAAGGTTCAAGTGTTATTTTTTTCTACTTATTTTCATTTTTTTTATTTCAATTTATTATTAAGGAATCTGGCTAAATGCCATGCTCCTGTAGACAACATAACACATATACACCCATAATATAAATAAGTTTGAACAAGCTGCACCTGGGGAGAGGGAACCAGCTTTATGGTTACAGGTTAGAGGCTGACCCTCTCGGCAGCACAGAGGCAGAGAAGGATCTTGGAGTCAGGATTGACTCCAGGATGAATATGAGTCGGCAATGCGATGAAGCAATAGGCAGAGCCAACCGCACCCTGTCATGCATCAACAGGGGCATCACTAACAGGTCCAGACAGGTCTTGCTCCCCCTCTATGTGACGCTTGTCAGGCCGCAGCTGGAGTACTGTGTCCAGTTCTGGGCGCCGCACTTCAAGAAAGACGTGGAGAACCTGGAGGGCCACTCGTACAGTTGAGGGCCTCCATGGCCAGCCCTACGAGGAGAGGCTGAGGGACCTGAATCTCTTCAGTCTCCACAAGAGGAGACTGACGGGGGATCCCATGGCTGCCTACAACCTTATCAGGGGCCACCAGTAGGGACTCGGGGAAAGTCTGTTCACCAGGGTCCCCCTTGGATTCACCGGGAACAATGGCCACAAGCTGAGGGAGGATAGGTTTAGGTTGGATATTAGCAAGAACTACTTCACTGTAAGGGTGGCCAGAGCCTGGAATAGGCTTCCCAGAGAGGTGATGCTCTCATCTTCCCTGGAAATCTTCAAGAGGAGACTGGATAGGCACCTGGCTGGGGTCTTATGACCCCTCCCACCCCCAGTTCTCCTTCCTGCCCATGGCAGGGGGTCGGACTAGATGATCTGTCTAGGTCTCTTCCAACTCATTGATTCTATGATTCTAAGGTTGTTAGGGTGACTGTATTTGGATTTTGGGGAGCACTGGATTTGCAGCTGAAACAAGGCTTTAATCTGTATCTCAGCAAAAGCTGCTGGTCACAAGGCAAAATGATATATTAAAAATAACCTTTCAAATGCTTAGGCAAGTAGTTTCCTAACAATGGGATAGTGTGTAAAATATATGGTGTTAAAAGCACAAGATGCAGCCCACCAGTTTTTGTCAGGAGATAAAGCAGAAGCAAGACCGCGGAGATGAAGGAGTCAGCAAGAAACCAGAAAGAACCAGCAAGTGACTGAAGGAAGCGGAGGTCAAAGTGTTACGCATGCACTCTTAGCAGAGAGACATGTAAATGAAGGGAATACATAGGCAATTCCATGTTAATTAAGAAAATGGTAAACAGAGGCGGAGTTTGAGATGGGAGGAGAAATGGGTAGAACAAAAAGAGGGACGAAAGTGGAGTGAATGTTAATGAGCATGAACCAAGGAGTATAAAATGTGAAAAGAACTAAAGTTCACAGCAGGTCCCCAGTTTGTTGGTTTTTTGGGACCTAACCCGAAGCTGTCTCCATTCTGAATAAAGCTGTTGCGAGCAATGTGTGCTGGTGTTTGCTCCCTGCCTGCTCTGGCTAATGAGTAACAGGACCCACGAGCAATTGGATCGTTGTCTCCCTAGTTGTTGGGTGCCACATAGAGTCGGGGTCTAACAAGGGTGACCAAACTACAAATATTATACTAAAAATACAGCCCACCAACATAAAAACATTAATAATATAAATATAGTAGTAAATCAAGACATGAATCTATAATATTGTTGTACATAGATCCACAATTGAGACAATAAAATCAAGTCTAATGTTAAAATGTATCACTCATATCAGTAATAAAGATATTTAAATCAAATCACTTCAGCCTTGTAAGCGAAAATCGCAAGATGGTTTACTACATTTGGATCTGTTTGCTGTAAAAGCCAGATTAATTTCTCTCTGTTTGAGAAATGTATCAGTTTCTGCAAGTATGGTAAATAGGTTCTCCTTATGTCATTGCACCCGTTGGGCCTCGATCATACGGTCCCTCGCCACCCGGCCCTGGGACTTGATGATAACCTTTCGCTCCATCCCTTAAGGGTATGGGGCCCCGATCTCCTGCCTCAGGTGGTCTTCTCCCCTCCTTATCCCGCCTGCCACGACTTTGATGATATCTCAGTGGTGGAGGGGTCCGAGCGTCTGATTCCAGCTGCCCCAAGGCGGAGGTGTGATGTTCTTTGCGAGGCTCCAAACTCCCCTGTACCTCACCCTATACCCAGCCTCGACGATGTGCTATTGTTGTTGTCCACGGCCAACCCTCTCTCTGTGTGGGGTTCCTCCTGGTTCCTGCTGGCTCCTGGAGGAGGGCTGAGTAAACCCAGGCCCCCTTGACTCTTACGCCCATAGTAGCCCTGTCTCACTCTAACTTCAGTGTACAAAAAATTAATAATAATAATAATAATAATTAACCTACCGAAAGGATGCAGGCACCACGATTGTATGCCCCTTCTCAACACTCCCTTGGTCACCACCTAGGAGCGCCTAGTAGTAGCATGCTTCCCCCTTTACCAACTACCCATCCCTCTTAGGGATGCCTTCCTAAGCCTGTGGGGTACTCTCATGCGTGTGTGCCCTCCACGTCCCTCAGTAAAGGAACCATCCCTCGACGGGCTCCCGCCTGGGTCCTCTGTCCTGGACGTGAGGGTCTTAGCTGGCCCCTTGATTGGATACCTCTTTTCCTGTAGATCTGCCGGCCTTTGCCTCTGTTGACGAGGTCCCTGCTGTAGGCTCTCTTTGCAGCCCAAGGGTTATATATAGCCGGGATACCTGGGTCTTTCTCTGTCTGACGACAGCGTCTCTACCTGGGCACAGTTCAGGATCCTTTTCCGATCTGTGAGCAGCGTTCCCTGGCTCCTCCGCCTCCTTGGTGGGTCCAGGGACTCTCCTTTCGATGCTCTCTCGCCACCTCTCCTCCCTTTCTGCCTTGTTGTCCCCCCTTCTTATACTTCCGGGTTGGTTCTCCTCCCCCTCTTTCCCAGCTGCTTCCCCTTTAAAAAAAACCGCGGCTAACGAGCCACACGGGTCCCGCCACCGCTTCCAGCTCCGCTGCAGTTCCTACAGCCGGTAAGATGTTTTTATTCATTTCTTCTTTCTTTTCACTCTCCCTGAGGTGTACTGTCCCCCAGGGTCCCCCTTTAGCCCTTCGGGGTTCATATCTTTCCCTTGCCCCGGGACAGTCATTATATATAGAACATTCTAATACATAGTGGACAGTGTCTTCTAAAACACCTACTTAAGGTTCATTAGAATTTGCTGCATAATTTTGGGGCAATCTCTGCCTGTTTCAAACCTAATATATAAATATTTGTACTTACATACCGTTATCAGGATCAGAATAAAGGAATTGTTTTATGGATATCTCCCTTCTTAATCAAGGTCACATGGCAATTACAGCAATTAAAATGGGAAAGTAATATTAGGAATATTATTTAGTTGTTTTATAAGGGTAAGCAAGTAGGAACAAGTAGGAGGGCCAGCACTGCATGACCAAACAGCTCAGTTCATCATCAGCGTATGGTTTGTATACCATAATGGTTGACGAACCACAATTTGAAAACCACTGCTTTAGTACATGGATGTTATATTGGTATTTCTATAGTTTAGTTTACTCCCAACCTATATTGCTGTGTACTATATATAGTCATTGTGGCCACCGGGCTTCAAATATCCGTTCTCGAGTGACCTCCGCCCTGATGGCAAACATGGGGCGTTCTCTGGGCTCATACCTTGGACCTAGCAGGTGTCTCCTCCTTGACTTGCCTGCTCTGTTCTCGCCTGCCACGATTTGTTGGTTCTTCAGTGGACGGGGTTGGTCATCGGGTTTGCTCGGTGGACTGTGGTTCGCCCGGCGGTCATTCACGGGGCTCCATCACCCCTACACCCCGGCCTCACACCCCCTCGTGTGTGTTGTTCCTCTGTCATCCTCACCCCTCTTGTGGAGTTGCATCCCCCTGCTTATCACCTGTTACAAGGCCCACATGGGCCCTCTTTGCTCCCCCTATCTCCACCCCTTCTGCTGGGGAACCACAAAGAAAAACTCTGAGGCTCTCCCTTGGCCCCATTCCTCGGGATACTTAATATATCTTCTACTCCTCAACCCCTTCACACAGGGCAACAGAACAGAAAATCATTAACAAAACATTAAACAGGGGACGACTTCCTAGCGTGGTACACCTTGCTCTCTTGCTTCTCTTCCCCTTACTCTAGCTCGGGGATGCTTCCCTTGCTACCCACCGTCTCCGTGATTTCCTCCCACTCTGTCATTGACCCGGCCAGGACTGGCCACCCCGATTGTAATGCCCCTGGGGTTTTCCTCGGGGTCCTCCCCTTTGGCGTGGCTCTCCTCTCTCCCTGGTCATCCCAATACTCTCACCTGGGATCTCTTTGAGCCTCTGGCTTGTCTCTGGGTTGTCTGAGTCCGGAGTGCCTGCTGCTCATCCATCTTTCCTCTCCCGCTCCCAGTGGGACACTCTACCTAACGCCGGTTTGGCCCATCCCTGGCTTGTTGGGCTCAGTGGATCTCGGGGGGAGGGTCCCCTCCCCTCTCAGTGGCAACTGTAGCCCCTTTTCCCTGCTGCTCTTTCTTCCGCAGCGCCGCCATTTTTTATCCCCGCCAGCCGGCGCTCATGGCTGATGTCACCGACCGGCCTTAATTGAATAAGGAAGTGGCTGATGAGCCGCACGGTTCTTTCTTCCGCCCCTGCTGTGCTGCATCTCCTGCTGCCAGTAAGTACTTATTATTATCTCTTTGCTCTCCCTTCCTGGGACAGTCATACTCCTGAAGACAACTTGGAAATCTCAGCAAGTGGAAATAGAATCTAATTATGCCTCTTTCACTCAAATTGAGTAAGACCTATTGCATGGAGAGTGCAACTGCAATAATTTCACTTCAGCTTATTTCAAACTGTCTACTTCTATGGTAATATAAAGTCAGTTGGACTGCACTCATACAGTTACTGCTTACTATAAAAAACTGTGAAGCTGTTATAGGTGGCTGGATAACATGTTACTATCACTGAAGAATCCAAGTGAATACGATTAAGTCAATAACTTCCATAACAGGAGATGGGAAGAAATCAGCTAAAAAAAATTTAAAAAAATAGAAAGTGATATAAAACATTATATGTTATTTTGTTACCCCATATTCAGTGGTCCTTGACAGGCACCATCAGCCAAGTTACAACCTCTGATTCAGCATTCCCCTCCCTTTTCAGCAAAATAATAAAGTACATGTTTACCTTTAGGTGTCATTGACAGCATGATTATGATCATTCTGATCCAACTATTAACACTATCAATGGTTCCCAACCAGTGGATCTCAATCCACCGGTAGATCTCAGAGCCTCTTATGGAAGATCTTGGAGCCTTTTGGAGTCTGAGATGAGGAGCTGAATTCCCATGTGCATGCACATGCGCACCCCAGCCCAGCAGGTCAGTCCATGGGGGAGGGAAGGAGCAGGGGACAGATTGAGGCCCCTGCAATGAGGGACAGTGGCACAGAGGCAGGAGCAAGGGTAAGTTGAGTTGGGCCCCGGCCAGGTAGGACTTACCTGCTGAGGAGCGGCACCTCTAAATAATTTTTTCTCCCTCTGCCTTGATCTCCCCTCCTCCCCCCTTCCCTCCCCACAGACTTACCTGATGGGTGCAGGGGGAGGGGTGGCGGTGGTGCACAGTAGATCTTGGTTTACTTTTAAATGCTAAAGGTGATCTCCTACTTAAAAAGGTTGGAGACAACTGAACTAAATAAAGCAGAGCTTGTTGTGAATCAGTTGTGTCCTGGGCCAGTTCCTTTAATTTGCTCAGATTTATTAACCTGTAAATTTGCTGAAAACTGTTTTTCAAGGATGATGTCACTTTTTTGCCTTTGGGGTGCCAGGCAGAGTTTGTTGGGGAGTCCATAATCCAACATTCTTAGAATGTGTGTATTGGTAACTATGCTAGCTCCAAGATCATACCACTCTTCTGTCTCACCACTTTACTCTGAATACCTGGCTCAGCTATCTGAAATGAAAATTTTTTAACCTTTCTTAGACATGTTGCTCTTCTGTGACTGATCCAGACAGGATGATGCTTGGGACACTGCAACTATTTGTGGCTGATCCTGTTGGTATTTGTCACAAGGTGGGGTCCCTAGAGACAGCCGTGATGCCCCTAGGGCCCTGTGACCATGCCAGCTTCGTCCTACAGGCACGTCCTAATCTCACCTGCCACGCTTCGTTGGTTAAGATAGTAGATAGGGAGGCTGCCTTCAAGTTGCTACACTGTCATGGTCCTGATGGACCCCATTAAACCCTGAGGGTTTTTAGACCCCTTGCTGGGTCCTGTTCTAAGCAGGTACCTTGCAAGACACCTCAAACCTTATGGGCTAGATGCGTGGCTCCAAAGCCACCCCTTTATCATGCCCCATGCCTCGCAGATGGTATTTAGACTGTCTTTTGTGATGAGGCTTCAGTTTAGTTCAGC
>NW_017728906.1:60233680-60253793 GCF_001723895.1 Crocodylus porosus | reverse complement strand
TAGTGTGCCTACATCCCCCCACATCTTAGTGTCATCAGCAAATTTGAACAGGGTGCTTTTTACCCCCTCATCCAAGTCACTGATGAAGATATTGAACAGTGCGGGCCCAAGGACCGAGCCCTGCGGAACCCCACTGCCCACATCCCTCCAGGTCAAAAAAGACCCATCCACCACCACTCTCTGGATGCAGCCCTCCAGCCAGTTAGCGACCCATTTGGCTGTGTAGGTGTCGACAACATAGTCCCCGCTTTTTTTTTAATGAGGATGGGGTGAGGGACAGTGTCGAAGAACCTGTGTTCCAAAGTCCTGCAACCTCTGTAAATAACTCCACAAAAAGTAAGCCAGTGTCCATCCAATTTATTGCGCTCATCTTAAATTGGAAGTCCTTAATTTGGACATACAGGGCACATCTATACATGCGCATTTACTGCACAGTAATCAAAATTACTGTAAATATGGTGACTTACACCAACTTGAGCATAAATTTGATACCTACATCATACAGGTATCAAATTTACACCCCATTAGTTACTGCATAGTAACACACATGTAGATGTCTTACTGAGAAGTAACACTGTGTTTGTGGACTGACTTGGGACTAATGTTAGTTCTAAGTCAGTCCACACACAGCACTAATGTGCTTTAACATCTGCACGTGTAGATACCAGCCTATTCCCTCTTACTGCACAGTAACTGCACAGTAAATTTAAGCCAGCATAAATGCACGTGTAGACATGCCCACTGGGTACATCTACATGTGCACTTTAATCACATTAGTTTATTTTAATGTGCATTAAAGTGTTACTAAAAACCTTCTTTTTAGTTAATGCACATTAAAATAGGCTAATATGCATTAAACATCACTGAAAAACCATGGGTATTTATACAAGTGGTGTTGACATGGTGCCAGGGACTTTTAATTAGCAAGCAGTGATAATTAAAAGCACCTGAGAGTCACGAGTATCAGCAGTGCAGCACATCCCTGTGCTGAGAAAATGGCAGAGATGAGCTTTGAACTAAAGCACATCGAACTTGTTGTAGTTCAAAGTGCACCGCTGCCATTTTCTCAGCATGGAGGAATGCTGTGCTGCTGATACATGTGATGCGCAGGGCTGCAAGAGCGTGTCAATTTGCATGCTCCAGCAGACTCAGTTAATTGAGTCTGCTCCCCATGTGTGTGTAACAGCCTCATGCTCTTTAGTTAATACACATTAAGGCAGACTAATACACATTTTCCTGGCACCTCACAATGGAAGGCATTTATACACATACATGTGTCTGCTCTGACAAACCAGAAATCTAGTGCGTCGGAGCAGATGTAATTAATTGAGTCTGTTCCACAGGTGAGGTTGACGCACCTAATGCTGTGTTGCGTACATTTGTATAAATGGCAAAATACATGTCAATGTAGAGAAAATGGCGGCAGTACACTTTTGAACTAAAACACCTTTGATGTGTGCCACCACCATTTTCTCAGTGCTGATGCGCATTTTGCTGTTTATACAAATGCATGTGCCATAGAACCAGGCACTTTCAAAAGCACCCAGTGCTGTAGTGCAAATGTATACAAACGACCAGAAGTACTAGATTTAATGCACATTAACTAAAATGTGTTAATGCATGTATAGACATGCTCACTAACACTTAAAATGGAAAATATAATAACTATTTTCTATAATAACCTTTTAGAACAGTCTGGTATACTGTGACAATAAGGGATATACCCACTGAAGTCAATAGGAGTTTTGCCTAAGAGGAGAAGATCAGGTTCAGCACTTAGTTTACTCAAAAAGTGATACAAAAAAACAGACAAAAGAGCAAAACTTGCTTTCTGCGTTATAGAAAACAATTCTCTTTTGAAGACTGTGTTTTTGTTTGCAAAGTCCTTCTTTCTATAAACATACTTAAGCTATATTCTTTTTGATTTGTGCAGCCAGTGTTCCATGCTAGTTTCACAAATGATATTCTACACAAAGCGAACATTAAACAGAAGTAAAGTTCATCTGAGTCATTTATGGAGCCAGTTCTGCACATTTATTATAGCAGGCACAGTTATTTACTGTGATTGATGTCAGCAGGATTCCTCATATAAGTAAAATTATTCATGGGCATAACTATTTGCAGGAGATGAGCCTATACATTTAAAGTTATATCCAGTGACTGGCCTTGGAATATATCATTTATATTTAAGCTAGATGCATTTTCTTGCACAAGGTGCTAGAATTTCCTTTTAATCATTAAATGTGTATGCAGTCAAATATAGCTATATGTGGATCATTGCTCAGTGAAGCTGGTGTTCAACAGAGCATGTGCGAAAACTCCAGAGGCTAGATATAATGATCTTGGGTTTTTGTCTATGTACAATTTATGAACTGTTTGATATCAGAGATTGTCTATATTTATGTGTGTCAAATGCAAATTCCATTTTGAATGTGGGACAGGATTTCTACTTTTTTATTGTTTCCATATAGACTCAAATACCAAAGGGTGATGATACAGGGCTGGTAATGATCATCGTTATCCCAAATGGCAGCCTATTCAAGTGGAAGTGCGTTGGGAAATGTAGGGAAAACCAGTTTTCTACAGCTCTTCTGCTGAGGCTTAAAGCAGTACAATTTCTTTGGAGGCAGAACAAGGAAACCAAAGACATCTTTTGGCACAGGAATTTGGCTAGGGCTGGAGCCAGTTTCAAAAGGATGCCCTCTACTGCAGTGATTGTCAAGCAGGGTGCAGTAAAGTTATTTTAAGAGTGCAAAGGAATATTAGTGTTTTTAGATGTGCAAACACCTACAAGATTCACAAAATAAACCCAGAGATTTCAGCTAGGAACCCATAATGTGAAAAACATTTTGAACTGTAGTGGCTTTTCTGAATTCCTTACAACAAAATTGCTCTCGTATTTTTCCATAATCAAAAATTGAGTGAAAGCTTACAAAGGGCATTTTTGAGTGTGTCTTAGGCCTAAAAAGCTTGAGAACCACAGCTCTAGTGAGTGTCTGGGAAGGGGAGAAACAGTCCAGCTCTGCTTCCTCATGCCCCCACCCCTCCTGTCAGCTCTTTTCTGCTCCTCCGTTCTCCCTCCCTGCCACAATGTAAGCCCACGCTGGAAGAACGAGTAGTGCTGAGAGCCCTTGGACCTCTGGTCACTAGCATGAAACCAGAAGATGACGCCATGCTACTACCTCCATACCCACCCCCAAGACCTGAGATGGAAGGATGGAGCCTCCTTGCAGGAGAAAGCAGTAATGTGTATGTTTTGTCTGTATCTGTGCCTTTATGCTAAAGAAAAAAATATTGTGTTTTGGAATATTTGCAAAATCTGCCAAAATTTTCCTGGCTTTCAGCTGGCATGTAGAAGGCAGGGTAGACTAGGCATCTAGCTCAAGCTTTTGTGGGCTGAAGCTCACTTTATCAGTAGGGATCTCTGTAAATTGTGCTGGAAGTACCTTCCCCAGTGGCTTCTTTCATGTTTTTCATTTCATCACTTGCCTGCTAGTCAGTCCATCTACTCAGCGGCTCCCTTTGTCCAGGTCAACTGGGTCAAGAGCTGTGGCCTGACAATGGGTGGTAAATGAGCAGGCTCCCACCTATGCTGCAACACATCCAGCAGAGTGCAGGCTTGCTGCTCTATCTGGAGGTGTACTTGTCCCTTGGTCACCACTCCCCACCACTGGGGAACTGGCACCAGCTGGGGGTCATGGTGTCTAAGCACCTGCAGGCGTGGGCAGGCCTGCTGCTTTGTCTCTCCCTTTGTGGGAAGATGCTGGTCATCAACTTGTATGTCCTGTCCGTGCTCTGGCACCTCTTCAACACCCTGGCCAGGCCCTCAGAACTCCTGGCCAGTCTTCAGAGATGGGCTTTGTGGTTTTCTGTCTGGAACAGCAATGGGTTTCTACAGGTGTCCTGAGCCTCCCGTTGTGGGAAGGCAAGCAAGGCCTGATCTGCTTCTGCAGCCAGGTCCACAGTTTCCGCCTCCAGGCCCTGTAAAAGCTCCTCTACGGTGCTGGTAACCAGGCAACATGGTGTCTGATCCGCTGTGCCTTCCTCTGCTGTCTCCAAGGTTTCTGGTATGGCCGGCAGCTCTTCTACCTGCAAGATCTCCACAAGCAGGACCTGGAGGAGCTGCCAGATTTCTTTCAGGACCTCCTCAGGGCCTGGAGGCTGATCTCTGCCTCCAGGTCCCCAGACATGGTCGCCCAGTGTGCTGACCTCTGCACTGAGCCTCCACTGAAAATCCTGCAGCTGGTGGTTCCGGTGACGGAGGTGCCCTGGGTATACCAGAGGATAGTCCCAGCAAACATCACTCATGTCAGAGACCTCCTGGACTATGCTAGGCAGTGATGGATGGATCCCTCTGCACTGGCCCAGAGCAGGAAGGTGTATGCTGCCTCCTGCATACTCTGGAAGGCAAAAGCTGCCCTACTGCCTTCACCTACATTAATCAGGTCCTGCACAAGGGCATTTCCCTCCGTCCCCCTTCTCGCCCTCTGGAAGTAGTTGTGGGGCCGCTGATACCTGCCTTGGCAAGCCCCATGGTGCTCCCTGCCCCACCATCTCAGCAACTGGGGAATACCAAGCCAGTCCACCTCTGAACAGCCCATTGCTGCAAGCTCTACATAGTCATGCTCCACACAGTCCACTATTCCATCCTTGACAACAAGTGGTAGGACACCCTAGACAAGGGTCCCCATTGGACTAGTTTGTACTCCACTTTGATCCCATAAGCCATAGGAGACCTCAGCTGGCGGCTCTTACATGGAGCTGTCGCCATGGGCATACATCTGATACCTTTTATGGACACTTACGACACCTGCCCCTTTTGCCAACAGAAGGAGACCCTGGCGCACGCCTACCTTGAGTGTACCAGGTTGCAGCCCCTCTTCCACCTCCTTCAGAAGCACCCCACATCTTTTTTGTTATTGTCTTCCTGCCCCAGCAAGTCCTGGGACCTCCTGGTCAACCTCTTCCTGGCCCTGGCCAAGCTGGCCATCTATAAGACCAGGAAGAAGGCTCTGGTCAAGGGGAACCCAGGTGAGTGTGGGGCTGTCTTCCCGCCACTCCAATGCTCATGTCTCCTGGCACAGTTTCACTTGCTGGCATCCACAGGCTCCCTCAACTCCTTCCATTGGCAGTGGGCACTGGCCGGTGTGATTTGTTTAGTGTCCTCTTCCGAATTCCGTGTTATTAATCTGTGACCTCACTTTCTTTTATGTTGCCCCAAATAATTAGTTATTTGCCCCAGTGGCCTCCTATATTAAGGAATGCTTGTAGATTTTGTGATGGGCCAAACCCATGACTCTTGGCACATCCAGTAGGCCTATGGCACACAGTGAAGCAGAAGAGGTACTGAAGGGAGAGTGAACAGCATATGACAGGGTGGGGGTTTTTTTCCTCCCACTGTTCCTTTGTCACTTGCAGCCTCCAGCATTCAAGATCTATAAAGTTTCCCATGTTCAATAGCTCCTGATGCCCTTTTCCTCCAAGAATTTGTCCAATCCCTTTTTAACCTGGCTAAACTGCCAGCTTCTACCACCTCTGGCAGCAATGGGTTTCCCAGGAGGATGACACCTGGTGTGAACAAGAACTGCCTTCTGTTAGTTTTAGTCTTACCTACTTTACCTGTGGCAGTTCACGCTGTTATGTCTTGTGTTGTGTCAGGGTTGACTGTGTACCCTCGCTAAGAGGTAAGACAATGGATTTGTATAGGATGGTTTGGACAGGGATGATCCCATCTCAGGCCACAGGTTGCTTTAGATTGCTTCCAGCCCTGCTTCTCTACAATCTCAGGCCTAAAGCAGCTGGACTGAGGGGTCTTGTTGGCAGCGGGGGGCCTCTTCCTAGTGTGTGGGGGGGCACTAGACAAAGCTGGGGGGCTGTGCTATACATCTTCTCCAAACATACTTGTTTTTTCAACAACACCCACTTAAGGTGCCGAGCTTCTGTGGGTAGCAGCGGGGCAGGCTCAGCCATGTGGGGTGGGTGATGCTAGAAAGATGGTTATTGGGGCCCTAAGACAAATGTTGTGGTGGCTATGGCCCCCCCAAGCTCTGATGTACAGAAGGCAGAGGGCAGCCCTGCTGCAGCCTCCTCAGGGGGTAGTCTGAAGTACAGGGGGACTCAAAGGCAGTACCAAGGGATGAGCACTAGGGTGGCCACCATAAAGGACATTCCGGTTTTCTGCTACTCTGTCCTGTATTGCTACGAAACCCAACATCCTTATGTCCTCTATAAAGGCATTGGGTTTTGTATTTATAGAGGGCAGAGGACAACCGGACTGCCTTCTACGATGGCCACCCTAGCGAGTGCACCGCCCCAAGGGTATTCATGCTGTGTTGCCACATGGCAGCTGCTCCCGTGAAGCATGCTCAAAACGACAGCCCAAATGAAATGTAGTCACCACATATAAATATAAATGTATTATTCATAATGATTAGAAAGAAGTGATGCAAGATTTGTTCAGGCACCACCAAAGCACATGGCAGACATCTTCCCCTGCTAAGCAGGAAACCAGCCCAGACCACCCGGTTCAACAACACATACCCAAGAAAACCTCGCCCATAGGGCGCCTGCGCTACTTTTTAAATTTACCCGGGATTTTTCCACCAATCAGGAGCCTCGAGGGAAGCGGGGGCGGGATGCCCAGCTTCTTTTGGCTACTGCGCATGGGCGCCTAGCAATGCTGCTTGACCTTGCGGCCGCTCCTGCTCTGGCCGGCAGAAGGCACATGCGCATCTATGACGGTCTCGGCCTGCGAATCCCAGCCCTTCCTTGGCGCGCGGTGAAATGACGTCATAGGAGCCGGAAGCCGTGCCGTCGCTCTCTTCTCTCCTCTCCCCTTCCTGACCGCTGCCGGAAGTCTCCGCTAGGAAAACGGAACTGCTGGAGGAAGGTTCTCGGAGCGCTTCAGTTCCGGGGACAGCTGTGTAGCCGGAGCCGCGATGATTCCGATCCCGGTGGCGGTGTGCGTGCTCGGCGGCTGGTGCATCATCTACCTGGCCGACACGCTGCTGAAGGTGAGGGCCGCAGGTGCCGCTGGCTCCTCCCCCGGCCCGGTCTTCCGTCAGGCGGTTGGTGGCGGCCGTTAGGCGTTCGGAGCCGTTGAGCGGCCGCTGAAGCTTTAGGACGCCCCTCCCCCCGCTGCTGCACAGGGGGAGGGAGCAGGATCCCCCCGCAGATGCGGCTGCTGCGCCCCCCTTTCCAGGTGCCTGACCCAGGTGGAGTCAGGTGCCTTTCATCAGATGCCCTGGACCTGGCTGCAGGGTTACCAGATTTCCAGTGGCAAAGAAGAGGATGCTTATCAGTGATGGGGCCAGTGATATGCCTGTGCCCTGCCCCTCACTCCCACACCACAGCCCTCCCCTCCCTGCAGCCCTGCTGCTGCCTCTCATTCCTGACCTGCAGTGCCCCCCTCTCCCTGACCATGCCAGTGCCCCTCACTCCCAACTTGCAGCCCGCCTCCCTTCCCCCATCCTTGCTGATACCCCCTCACTCCCAACCTGTAGTGCCCTGGCATTTTCTGTGGCCTAACCCACAGCCCCCCACTCCCCCTGGTGCCCCAGACTGCCAAGCCACAGCCCTGCCAGCGTTCCTAACTCCTGACCTGCTGCCCCTAGCCTTGCAGTGTCTCCCAGCTGCTACCCCCGGCGAGCACAGGCACCGGCTCCAGTGCTGCCAACCAGGCCACACTGCCCTCGAAGGGGCCCCCAACCCCTTCCCCCACTGGAGGAGTAGATGCCTCCTGTGCTTTCCCTGCCCTGCTGCAGCCTCAGCTCTGTGTGTGCCCTGCCTCCAGTCATCCTTCCCCCAACCCCTGTTCCACCCAGTGCCAAGCAGCTCCTTGACAGGGCAAGCTGGGAGTGCCAGTAAGAACTTCAGAGCAGAGCAGAGGCAGATCAAAATTTCAGACATTTGTTGATATTGTAAAAAACTGCCCAGATGGAGGTGGGAGGACCCAAAAAAGGGACATGTTTGGGAAAACCCAGGCATGTGGTAACCCTAGCTGACTTGTTCCTCTGGCTTTCAAGGCTTTCAGTGGTTGCTGCAGAGGAAGGTGCAATGGGGCAGTAGCACTCCCCCTTCCGTTTGATTCCTGATCCACCCACACTAAGTCAGGGGCGGGCAAAATCTGGCCTGCAGGCTGGATCTGGCTGGCAGTGGACTCCATTTCTCAACAGCTCCTGCCTGCATGGCTGGGGATAGTTTCCGTGGAGACCCCAGCAGCAGCTGCTCTATCACAGCACTGGGTTGAGGTTTCCATGGAGACCAGCCCTAGCAGCACTGGCAGGCAGCAGCAGCGCCATCCTCTTCCTGGAGTGGAGGCTATGCTGTGAGCGGAAGTGGGGCAGGCTCAGCTGCCTCTACCTGTGCAAAGTGGGCAGCGGTGGTGGCAGTGCTGCTGGGAGGGGTGGCTATGGGGGGGTGGGGCTACAGGGAACTTTGGGGTATCTGTGTCTGTCCTGGTTCTGGACCACACTGTCACCACTGCAAGGAGCCGGGGCAGAGCCATGATCTGCTGCCTGCACGTCTCTGCCCAGGGCATGCAGGCTGCAGATTGTGGCTCTGCCCTGGCTCTGGATCATGCTGTCACCACCACAAGATCCCAGCTGGGCTCCGGAGCATCTCTGCACCCTGCCAGCACTGCTGGGGCCGGTCTCCATGGAAACCCTGGCCTCCGGCTATCACAGTGCAGCTCTTGCTGGGGTCTCGATGGAAACCTGTCCCAATCACGTGAGCAGGGGCTGCTGGGAAATGGAATCCGGCTACTGGCTGGATCCACCGTTTTGCCCACCCCTGCTTTAAATCGACTGCCCCTCAGCAATAGTAACAGTTTTTCTATTTGAGCTGTGCTAAGTGGTGACAGGAGCAGTTGACTCCATGGCTCATTATCAATTCATCTTCCTGATTCCTGTTGATGTCTTTGCCTGGCATAGGTGTTAACAACCCTCTCCCCCTCGATGGTCCGCTATACAAACTCTTTTCTTTTGCAGTGCTACAGTCTCTTAGTCCTTCCTGGTGATACCTCTTTTCTATTTCCCAGCCCTGCTGACTGCTTTCAGCTGTAGCTCAAAACTTTAACTCTGCTGGGTTAAAGGCTCAGGCGCAGAAGTGACCAACAGTGCAGTATTGGAGGCAGTGTCAAGGCACTTGAGAAGACTAGATGTTTTGTCAATCTGAATGAGACGCGTACATTTAACTCTAATGACTACTGAATGAATGACTGGGGGCTATTGACCGTATGTCTTTTGACTGTTTTGACCCTTTTTTGCCTAGTTTTTCATTTTTTTTAAAAAACTTTTAAGTCATATAATCTAGCAAGTTAGTGACCATTACAATAAAGTTGTATTTGTGCTTGCATTGATGTTCAACTGAATAATATAGTGCTAGGGCCCCCAGCATATTTATAAAGCTTGTAGTGTCCCTTTAAGTGGGGAAAATGTGTTATGTTATAAACTGATAATGCACCACACCCCCCTTCTCAAAATCCTATATCTGCCCATGAGCATCCTCCCTCCACCCCTAACCTGATTCACCTGAGGCTAGAAGCATGGAAAATAAAATGCAATACTGCATCTCACCCACCTTATTTTTTTCAGAGCACAAATCGCAGCCCTAGAGTTGGGATTGGTGGTGCCCACCCCAAAGAAGCCTCGTTTGTTTCAGTGTGACAGCCATTCTGTTGTGATGTGGTGCCATATGCAGGGACAAATAGTAAAGTAAATATGTAGAAGATGTAGAAATCCCTTTGCTGCTTGTTCGAAAAAAAGGAACTTGGTGAAAGCAGTATTTTGCCAAATGTGCTATAGAAAGATATGGCTAAACTCACTATTTATTTGACCAGCTGTAGAACAAACATTGAAAAACAAATTTGAGATTCTGAAGTATGAGATGTTTTTAATTAGAGGGGCTTAGTTACAAGAAATAAAGCTCCCATTGTTTCTACATCAGGTCACAAAAAGAGAAGCCACCAGACTGTTTCATCTTATGACCCACTTAGATGCACTTTTTTGCAAACACTTTTGGGCTCCATCCCTGTACTTGAATCCAGGTGGGTGAACGTTTGCAAAAGATCACTGGGACTTCTGACTGTCTGCCTGTGTTCAGTTACTGGATTGGGGAATTGGCCTAGGAGGCCTGTGAACAGCCATCATTTCTCTTCTATCCTTTCATGTTGCTCATCCATCAGCAAAGAACAAAGAAACTCAAAATGTTTGGAGGCAATTGCATAAATGACTCATGAACACAAAGAGGTAGTTAGTCATGTTAGTCTGAAGTCAGAAGGCAGGGTAGATATATACCTTTGTAGACTAACTAAATATGATATATAGCACAAGATTTTGTGAACCCAAGTTCAAGTCATCAGATGCTGTGAAAGGACAACATAGAGCAAAGTATAAAGGGGAGTGAGTGATTAGAATAGAATAGGTGAGAAAGCAAGAGGAAGGGGCACAGGAATGCTGGGAGAGGCATACAAGCAAAGAACCCATAGGAACAAAGGGGTTGTAAAAGCTAATCTGGGGAATAGGATAAGAATTGGTTGTTCCTGTTTAAACTAAACATAGTCTGATTTGTGTATGATTTGTTCTACAATTTCCCATTCAAACTTAAAAAAAAAATTCTGCCTGAGAACAGCAGTGTTGGAGTCAGCAATGAAGTGTCCAGGGAGGCTGAAATATTCTGCCATAAACTTGTGTGTCTTTCTGCAGTTGATGTCAGATTGATTTTTCATTCATTCTTACACTTTTTTGTTCATTTCATCTGATGTTGACAGCAGATGGGCATTGTAAGCAGATGTTGGCATATGTGATGTTGGTCAAGTTGCACATGATTGAACCTTGGATGTTGTATATGCCTTGTTTGGTCCAGTGATGTGGTTTGTGTTGACGTGGGGACACAATAGGCATTTCAGTCCAATGCAAGGCCTGGTACCTCAGTGAGGATGGGAGTTAGTCCATTTGTAGGTGACAGCTGCTGTTTGAGGTGTTGCGGGGAGGACGCTGTCTGTAAGCCAGGATGGGTTTGTCGTCAGTGGCTACTTGAAATGGTCATCCTTCACCAGGTGGGGTTGGACATTATTAATGGTGTCTTGGGTGTTCAAGCTGATGTAGATGGCAACCAGAACCATTTTGTTGTCTTTGTTCTGGGGTTGGTATTGTAGCAGGTTGCAGAGAGGTCTGAATCTGGCCTTGTTGATTTGAGTAGGCACAGTTTTGGGATTGTATTGTAATTAGAAATCCCTGCTCCAGATCTTTAAGGTGTTCATTTTGTCAGTGGGATCAGAGTAGATCTGGTTGTACACAGTGGATCTAGCGGTGTGCTTAGGGTGAAAGCTGGTGGTGTGAAGGTAGCAGTGGCGGTTGGTTGGTTTCCGATACAATGTGGTGGTGAAGTGGTAGTGTCTAGGACTGTGATTCTCCACCAGGGTGCTGCTAGGTGTTTTCAAGTGTGCTGTGGATTGTCACTCAGTGTTATCCCTGCTAGGTATGCAAACATAATTTCCAAGACAAACCCAGAGTTTTCAAACAAGACTCCATCGTGTTAAGAACATACTGCCTTTTGGAAGTCTTTCTGAGTTCTTTTCAACAGAAGAACTGTTCTGTTATTTTTCTGTAGTTAAAAAAAAAGAGTGAAAACTGGGGACTTGCATTTTCCGAAGGGTGCTTCAGGTCTATCAAGGTATGTTTTAAATCTGCTGAGGAGTGCCTTGAGTCTAAAAAACAGTGTTAGTTTGATGGAGGGATGGAACCTGTTGAAGTCTTGGTGAAATTTATGTAATGTTTAAGAAGATGTCATTGATGTAACTCCTCCAATCCCCATCTTTATATAAAATCATGAGTATTTTTTAACAGAATCTTGTCTGTCAAATTCTGAACCCTATGATTCTTTTTAAAATCGGATAAATATGGAATGAAATCAAAATGCTTGTATAATTTCATAGTATTACATATATGCTATGACATTGTATAATAGTTATGTAAAATAAAGATGGCCAAAAAGTTATTCTGGCTTTGTTATTTTCTTGGTACATAAATTTAAAATTGTTTTGTTTTTTAACAGTTTACTGTCTATTGAAAACTTGTAGCTTTTGTCCTTACAGTACATTTACAGAAAGATGATAATTAAAGATTCCAGTGAGTACACAGGAGTTGGGTCACACAATCTTATTACATGGTTTTGTAGTTTCTACAAATTAGGCTTTTACATAAAATCTGTTTTACCTTTATTTTTATGTAGTTTACGTATGAATATGTCTGTACATACAATTGCATGTAGTACTCTGTTCTTTGTTCTACTGAACATCATAGCATGCACTCTTCCTAAATGCTCCAAACTAAATCTTTATTGCTTTTTTTACAGTCCTCTGGTTCTCTGAAAGCATCCTATGAAGACTGGTTGATGTCATATGGGCTGAGTGTCTCACCTTTTCATGTGCGATGGCAAACAGGTCTCTTCAACCGTCAGTTCTACAATTGGGGACGATGGAAGCCTAGATTTCTTTATCTATGGTATAATTTCAGAATTCTGGTTTGGCCTTTCTGGACAGTCATTAGGAATATCACCATACCCACATCCTGTTAGTTTTAAAATGAATCTCTGATTTATATATTTTGATAGTTTTCTACTAATTATATCTTTGCAGGGTATTAAGTTACCTAATTGCTTAAATCAAGGGTGTCAAACTCGTCTGGGGCCCCAGGCCAGATCCAGACTGTGGGACCCTTTGCAGGCCAGATCCAGTCCAGGGTATGGGGGCAGCCTACAGGTAGCTCATATTGGCAGATGCAGCTTGTGTGCAGGGGGTAAGACTCTTCAGTGTTTGCCACCATAGCCAAGGTGCCAAAATTCCCACTTATGTTTATGCCTACCTTGAACTGTTGTACTTTCAAATTTAATTTTAAATGGCTTCAAATACAAGAAAAATGTATTTAATTCATGTTTCTTAAATCCTTTAGTTTAGGAACATGGTCCCCTTTATTTAAAAGCATTTAGTAAATTTCTGTGTTGTGATCAACTCTAAGTAAACTATTCCTGTTCTAGGGGGCACAGAAATAATAATATGATGAAAAATACAACATTCCAATCCCTGCCTCCCAAATGGCTATAATTTTGTATTGCGTTGTTATATAACTCCTTTACAGAGAAATACAAATGTTTTCCTTTCTATGGGATTGTTGATTCTTCTGTGATTTTGTCCCAGGTAGGTGGACCAGCATTGAGGATATCTTGCCAGAAATATCTGTTAAGTTAGACTGCATTTCAGCAGTTAACTAACCCAAGGATATACAGTCATTTTTGTATCTCTTGGTTCTTCCTGCAGGTTCAGCATAGGAATGGTATTTGGGATAGCTGCCATGTTTGGTTCTATTATTCTGCTTGGAAAGACATTGATACAGACGTTGACACAAATGTTAAGTGAAGCCCCCACAGCCCAGAATGATCGGATGTTGCAAGTTGTGGTAAGTGGTCTGTCTCTGATTTTGGCTTCTGAGTTGGAAACTGCTGTCTTCAGAGAAGAGAGAGTCTACTTCATTTTAAATCCACCCAGACAGATTTGGACATCTGATGTTCAATTATACCAAATATCCCATGTTCTCAGTCAGTCTTTTTAAAAAAGCAGAGGAAAGAAGGAAAGGCAAAAAATGATATAAAGCATTCAGGAATTAGGAACAGACAGTTGTCCGTATCAAATGCCCAGAAATCATCATAGTGCCCGGAATACAAAACTATTATCAGGATTTACCACCATTGAGGTATTTAGAATCTGTACCATTCAAGATTAATTTGGGTTTGAAATTTTTAAACAAGCATGATTTAGAACGTCTTAGAAAGGGAACAAACAATAAAAAGCTCAGAACATTGGGAGGCAATGATTAGACTGATAAATTGCATACACTTCTGAATTTATCAAGGTTTTTCTTTCTGAAACCTAAAATTGTCCCAGAAATATCTGGTGACAGTCCAGGCAAGATTGTTTTAATTTTCTGCATAGTTTTTTGAGGATAGATGTACAGCACTAGAGGAAAACTTTTTTGTTCAGAAAGGAGGAGTTGCAGATTGAGGCCCCTGCGGTGAGGGAGGCAGTGCCAGGGGAGGTGCTGTGCAGCTGGGGCAGGGCGTGGGATGGAGCCACAAGTGGCTGGGGGGGAGCAGGTGGGGTGGGTGGCTTCTGCCGCTGCGCATCCTGGGAGGGCATGGGAGGCATGTGTCCCTGGATCTGTGTGCGGAGCAAGGGCAGGCTCCCTCCGCAGGCTGCGGCCAGGATAGCACTGGGCCCTTCCTGGTTGGGGGCTGGGCCAGACTGTGCTGGGAGGGGGGGATGGAGGAGGCTACAGTGAATTTTTGGGTGGCCGCAGCCCCACACCCAGCGCTGCTGCTGACCCCATACACAGCCCTGGCCCAGCCCTAGCTGGGAAGAGCTCGGCACAGCCCCAGACCTAGCCTGCAGTGGTAGCCCACCTCGCCATGTGCGCAGATCTTGGGGGCACACACCCCCCATTCCCTTCTGGGGTGTGCATAGTGGCAGGAGTTCCTTCCGCCCCACCTTGCGGTTCCGTCCTGTGCTCTGCCCTGGCTGTGCAGTGCCTGTCCCTATCTCAGCCCCACTCCTTCCCACACTGTAGGAGCCTCAATCTGCCCTCTCCCACCACTTTCCTCGCTTCTTCCCCCACAACAAACTTACCAGCTGGGCCGCATATCAGCAATTGGATCGGTATCGGCCGATATAGCGTGTTAAAAATCAGCCATCAGTATTGGCCCCAAAAATCTCTATCGTGTGCTTATAGTGTTTTAGTATGTTTGTGGGTAGGCAAACCACATTTTATCTGGAATTAGCCTTTATATGTCTGCCACTAAAAGAAGGAAGGTCTATATAATATTATGAGAGGTGAAGAAACTGACTAGAGGGGAAAAATAAAATGAATCCCATGGTTATAACTTGTTCTTATGAATTGAAAATGTAAAACTAAAAACTTAGTTTAGATATCTAAAATTGGACTCTTGAATAACAACATGAGGTTGTTTTATATCGATATATTTAAAGCAAGGATAGACTGGCAAAAAGGCACATATCTCAGGAAGGTGGGGGACAAGCCTGCTTTTAAGTAGCCTTGTGGCTCTTTCTGCTCTCTAGCTTGTTCTTTTATCTTTAAGGTGTCATATCATAACATATTCCTACCTTTTGAACAGTTGCTCTAAATTTGGCTGTTGCCATATGCTTTTAGGAACAAAAAACAGAATGCATTTTTTTAAATAGAACTCATAAACACGGTGGACATGCAACCTCAGTAATCCAAACAGGAACAGATGTTTAATATCTAGTTTTTCATTCCTGTTCACCGCTTACTGTTTTCCCTCAGACATACAATACTGAGGCCCAATGTGCTGCCAGAGTTTTCAGAGCATAGAATCTCTTCCGTCTTAATACATTTCCAGTTAGAAGTAGTGAAGTGACCCTTTTGTGGTAGCAGAAGAGTAGAACCTGTTCCAAGAACATGGGAAGGGCGTTCTTCATGTCATCTCTGGAATAGTTGCTAATATATTGGATTCCACTTGATCGTCTTTTATAAGGATTATAAAGAGACTAGCTAATTGCCCATCAAGAATCACCGATTTCAGGGAGTATGTACATGAGACACCCCCCCCCACACAACCTTCGGGGCCAGCCATGTAAAAAGTCAATCTGCCGCTGCCACCTCCTCCAGCCTCTGGTGCAGTGGCTCCTTCCGCACCTCCTCCTCACAGCGGGGCTTCCCCCTGCCCCCTCCTCCCTGCCGGCTGTTGTTGGGGCTGGGTAGTGGGGGCTGCCCCCGCTTCTTTCCCCTCCCTGTTTTTCCCCCCTTCCTTCTGCCTGGCCCTGACAACAGCCGCCACCATGACCCCCCCCTTCACCACCCTGCACCCGCCCAGGCCTCCACAGCCTCCTTCCCTCCCTGCCAGCTGTTGTTGGGGGCCCCTTTCCACTCCTCTTCCTTCCTCTCTCCCTGTCTCCCAGCCCCGACAACAGCCGCCACCATGACCCCCCTTTTGCCTCCCCCTCATCCTACCCCGCCCCACTCCCTTCCTCAGTGCCTGCTGTCTCCCCTCCCTGCCGGCAGTTCTGGGGAGTGGTGTGGGGGCACTGCCACCACAACTGCTCCACTTCGCCCTCAGTCAGGGAGGTGTGGGGAACCCCACTGCTCAGGTGGTTGGAGCATGTTCGCCACAACCCCAAACTTAAACTTGGACCTGTGCAGCCTGGGCCTGCATAGCCAATCACCGCCTGCCTTCCTAGTGGCACACGTGCAGTTGGCCAAAAGTGTTGCAGGTAAACATGCAGAAAGGCAAACTAAGCCCTTTATTATATTACAATAATAGGAAAAGGGCTGAGCTCCAGAAACACAGAACTGGTTAGTTTTGTAGTTGAGCCTTTGGCTTAAAACTTTAAAGAGGTCAGGATGCCTTACAAGATATGTTTAATTATCTTTGTTTCTTTTGATGCCCTTGTGATGGATCAAAGTCAGGGGTGCATCACTTTGACTTTCAGGGCATCAAAATGATGCCCTGTCCTTAGGCTAATTGTTCTTTACCAGTTACTTGCTTGTTTACTGTTACAGATAGGACAGAAGCAAATGAATATTTAACAAAGGATCCTCTCCTCATGAAAATATTTTGAGTAGGAGTACTCTTAAAATATGGTAGATTCTCTGAAATCTAGCTGAGGGCTAGGGAGAACCTTCTAAAGGAAGTGCCAGGGGCTGACTCTGAGCAGTGGCAGGAAGGGACCTGCATTTGTGGCGTGTGGGGGCATGCACATGTGCATAAGCCCATCTTTAAATGCATTGAAAATTGTATTTTCAAGATGTTATTTCCTTGTATGCATTTGACATGTTTGGAGAGAATGCAACATTTAGAAGACAGACTGAAAATTGCAACACTAGTTCAGAGAAGACGATATTAAAAACTAACAGCTATGGGGTTGGAAGAGACTACCTATGAGAACCTGTCTTTAGGATTTTTTACATATCTATTAGACAAACATTTGGGATGCTTCAGACAGCGGTGGTCTGATCGTGGGCAGGGGGGTTGGTGCAGGTGATATATATGTCCCATTCAGCTCTATATTTCTATTATTCTCCTTATTTTAAACCTGATAGCTTTAGCTCAATTGCGTGGTTTCTGAGGGTTTTGACTTTTCATTTTTAAACTCTTGGGAGTTGAGAATACTGTTACTGCAATACAAAAATGGCTATGAAACCTCAGCATTGATTCCTAGAGGATTAGCTACAGAAAGTTGTAAGTTGAAGCTAGCAATATCAGAAAGTACTACAGAGTTTTAAGAGTTTCTCCTGTGATTTGCTTATATGCTGTATGCATATTTTTTGGCATGGAAATGTTTTAAACTTCAATAAAAGTTACCTTCTTTAACTTTAACTACATGGTTAAAGTTCTGTATGTACACTTTAAGAAACATATACAGTAGAAAGGGCAGTGATGTGATCTAAGCATGTGAAAGGCCTAGCTTCTGGTCTTAAACAGCTATGTAACCATGGGAAGTTAAAAGGAAAAATGATCTGACTTTGTATCTCTTGGTATTCTGGTGTGTTTTGTTGTCATGCCTACATGAACAGGTGCCTGGTGTAAATCTGCCCATCAGTCAGCTGACCTATTTCTTCACCGCAATCCTCATCAGTGGTGTCATACATGAAGTTGGCCATGGGGTGGCAGCTATTCGGTAATTCAAACTACTTTTCTCTTACTATGTACCAACAAAGTGCATAATTACACGAGCATGTAATTACAAGTGAATATGATTAGTGATTCTATCATTTATGAAGGTAGTTAATTTATTTATTTTGCTTAAGCACATATTTTAATTATGGAAGTCTCTAGGGGCAAGGATGGGACAGAGATCTTCAATACAGAAAGTCCATTGCAAACATTATGAGCATGACTTTTTTGTATTGCATCGTATATTTTGTATTACCTTAGATTTACCTTCTGGTTCACCAGGGTCCCCTATTTTTGTGATTCTGCAGTGTACAGAGAATTTGCGCAAAATGGTCATCCAAATCTAATATTTTTTTAAGAAAAGTTTCCAGCTATATTAGGTGCTACAAAAAGCTTCCTAATGTGAGTTAAATGTAAACCTATGAACTGTTGTACTGATAGGCTGAAGCAGTAGTTAGGAGAGGTGTGAATTGCCCGTTAATCTTGCTGGTGTGGTAATTTGGATGCTTAATGAGATTTTAAATGTTAGTATTAACTATGGTGCTCATTTCAGCAGAAAATTAATCTAATATGGTTAGGCATTGCTACAAAATACTGTGCAAGTCTAACTGAGGTTGCTGAGTGAAGATTGGGTATCATTCATCTTTACGTTTTTGCATGACAGAGAATGAAAGGCTGGCATCCTTTCATAATGCCACAAGCATCAGTGACTCCCTTCCACTAGACTCCCAAATTACTTTTCCTCATTTTCCTGTACGACAAAAATCGTTACTATATCTTGTCCGCTGTCAAAACTGCATTTTTGTCTTTTGCAACGCAGACATGCACGTCAGTATAAACACTGGTGACATATGGACTGTTTAGCAGAAGTAAAAATGTATCTAATGGAATATCTTGAGAAGTAATACAAAAAATATTGTCTCAATTATACTGTTTTCACTGAAAAAAACCTTTATTTCCTTTAAAAAACCTTAAGTTATGATTTACCTGACTTGTGTTATAAAGGAAGGCCTGATATATCTAGGGTATGTCTAGATGAGTGCCCACGTGTATTTCCCCAGGGACAACTAGCAGCACATATTTGTGACGCTGCTTGTTGTCCCTGGGGAGTGTCCCTGCATGTGTGCTCTGGTGCAGGGTAAATAGTTCCTGGTGGGATAGGGGAGGCTGGGGCCAGCATAGTTGCTAGCCCCAGCAGCTTTACTGGGGGCCTTCTAGGGCTGCAACAGCAACGATCTGGGCCCCCAGAGCCTGGCTCTGGTTCTGGGCAGCCAGGAAGTGGGTCTGGCTAGCCAGATCCACTTTTGGGTGATGCATGTCGCTGCCCCATGTTCTGCTCTGCTTTTTTTGGTGTCTTTTTTATGATGCGGGGATTTCCTGGTATCTAAATTTGGCTCTGTCCTGCAAATATGCAGTGTGGAGAACCAGATCGTGTGTGGGGGGGCACGTTTTGCAGTGCCTCAAAAGCCTTTGAGGTGCCACACAGAACACGTGCACACTTGTGTGGACACACCACTGTAGTCCTAAGACTAGTGTTTACATCTGATGTTATATAAAGTACAGGGGGCCTTGTCTTTACCCCAGCATCAGGCACTGAACTTTATTTTGAATAATCATTGTACAGCATGTTACTTGGAATGTGAAGTATTAATCAGTGAAATCTTGAATTTATATGACTTAAGTATGTCTCCTTCTTGGACCTTACTTTTCTCAGGTACACAGGGAAGAGTAGAAATGTCAGCTCTGGTAGGTACAGAAATAGACACAAGTGTCACTTTTTGCTGTTCCAAAAAGGGAGCATTTTGTGGTGCTGCCTCTTGTGTACTACTGCTGACAGCCAGGTTTTGACTGCACACAAACCATTAGCAGGTGGGGAAGCAGGGCTTTCTGCCTCACTTTTTGTCCCTGAACACTAGGTAAGATTCCTGTTCTACTGGCGTGCAGAATATGGGGAGGAATGATGATCTGCATCTTCTTCCAATATATTTCCTTATTCATTTCATACATGTTACCCTGCTATAATTGTTTACTAGAATCCTAAGACTTTATTTGAGCAGGCATTTAGCAAGCAAGTCTAAGACGGGATATCATGTAGGGAGGTTTTTTTATATCCTCTTTTAATATTCTGCCTGCTTTATAAGTTATTTTGTATCTTGTAAGCCACCAAGAGCCTTTTTTTGGGAAGGGTGGCATATTCATCGAATGCCAGTTATCTGAGAGACCTGACTTCATGGCTCAGCCACTGCCTGCTGACCTTGAGTAAGTCATTTCACTTCATTGAGCCTCAGGTTTCCCTAGCTGTAATACAGGGTTAAACATTCAGACCTATGAGCACTGACATGTGTTTGAAGACTTGCTGAAAGGTCTGAGGATTATATTGTTTGTTTTTTACTTGAAAGCAGGATCCTAA
>NW_017728906.1:60200503-60233545 GCF_001723895.1 Crocodylus porosus | reverse complement strand
CAGTACCTTGGACTAGTTAGCTGTCACTGGACATGTTCAAGCCAAAGGTCAGCAAAAATATGATCTTTATTTGGCCAGCAGGATGTCTGAAAAAGATGGTAGGTAGATAAGGAGATGAATTCTCAATTACTTGAATTCTCAGTTACTTGAATTACTTTGAATTTGAGCTCCACAAATTCAAAAAGGATGTGGAGAAGCTTGAGAGCGCAGAGGAGAGCCACGCGCATAATCAGAGGTCAGGAAAACAGACCTTATCACAAGAGGCTGAGAGCTATGGGACTCTTCTGCCTGGAAAATTGCAGGCTCAGGGGTGATCTGGTAGCTACCTACAGGTTTGTCGGGGTGACCACCAGGATCTGGGGGAACGTCCGTTTACCAGAGCGCCCCAAGGGATGACAAGATCGAACAGTCACAAACTCCACCACGACCAATTCAGGCTGGACATAAGAAAGAACTTCTTTACTGTCTGAGCCCCCAAGGTTTGGAAAAGACTGCCGCCAGAGGCAGTTCAAGCACCCACTTTGAACGCCCTCAAGACGCATTTGGATGTCTATCTTGCTGGGCTCCTATGATCCTTGCTGACTTCCTGCCCCTGGGGTAGGGGGCTGGACTCGATGATTCTTCAGGGTCCCTTCCAGCCTGAATGTCTATGAAATCTGTTTCTTTGGTTTTCCATTATTGTATTGTTCTCCATGGATCTCATGTCTGTAAGCCATATTTCCTCAGTCTCATGAAATGGCAGTGAAGATTGAGAAAAGGCAGGGTTTGGTCGATATTTGGAAGAGAGATCTCAGAAAAAACAGCCACGTATTTCTCTTGCTGTTTCCTAGGCTATACTCTTCAGGATGAAATTCAACACCAATAGACTCTCGGCTTGTCTAGAGTCTCTAACAGATGTCTCTAACAGACAGTTTATGATGAAAAATATGGTCAGTGAGATAACAGAAGTGACCCATTAGAATTAGGCTACTGTGAAATCTGTTTCCTGGCAGTAAAGGGCTAGAACAGGAGTCGGCAATGTTTTCAGGCAGAGTGCCAAAAACGCCCTCAACAACTTGCAAGATATTGGTATACCAGTGGTGGGCAAAGCAGCAAGTATTTGATTAAGATTAAGCCAGTTTGGAGGGACAATGATTCGAGTCACCATCTTAATTCAATTCAGCCAAATCGGATTAGAAGATTCAGCGCCAATTAGGATATTCGACCATAGACAAAACAGGCAGCAGTCCCCAGCCATGCTGGACACAGCTGCCTCTAGCTGGTAAGTCTGTTGTGGTGGTGGGAGGGAAGGGGGGAGACAAATCAATACCCCCACAGTGAGGGAGGGATTGGGGCTGGGATAAGCTGCCCAGCCAGTGCAGAAGGTGTGCGACTCAGGGAGGGGGGCTCCCTCCCCTGCATGCCACCATGCACTGGCAATCTGGGAGGGCATGGGAGCAGGCGTGTGCCCCTGAATCTGCGCGGAGCAGGCTGGGCCAGGCTGTGCTCTGGATGGGTGGCGGAAGACAGTGGGAGTGACGGCTCTGCCCTGCCACTGCTTGTCCAGCTGGGGTGGGGGGTGCGGTTTGTGGGTGCAGCAGTGCTGGAAGCTGGGACTATGCCTTCCTGCTGCTTGCCCAGTCAGGGTGGGGAGGCACGGGACAGTGCTGCTGTACTGCCTCAGACAAGCGGCATGCAGCAGAGGAACCCGCTCCAGGCTCCCCGTGCTTCCAGGACAAGCTGTGGCTTTGCCCCCCTGTGCCCCACCTGGGCAAGCAGCAGCAGGGCATGGGGGCAGGTGTGTGCACCTGGATCAAAGAGGGGCTGGTGTGGCTGCAGTCCTCCCAGAACCCCTGCTCTCCTGCGTTCTGCAGGGCAGGCAGAGCCAGGGCTGTACTCTGGGCTGTGGCTGGAGCTAGCTTCCCAGAGCACAGCTTGCCCCACTTAGATTCGGGGGTACACGCCTGCTCCTATGCCCTCCTGGACCAAAGGTGAGCAGTGGCAGGAGCCCCCTCCCTGAGTCCCCCCCACCCCAGCTGGGCAGCTTGTCCCAGCCCCAATCCCTCCCTCGCTGTGGGGGCATTGATCTGCCCCTCCTTCCCTCCCCCCACCACAACAGACTTACCAGATGGTGGCAGCTGTGTCCAGCATGGTTGAGGACTGCTACGGTCAAATCTCCGAATCAGCACCAGATCTCTCAGAATTGATTTGGAGGCTTCCGGTTTGATTCAGACCTTTTAATAGGTCTCCTGATTTGATTTGAATTTGGAGATTTGGCCGCCGAATCTCCTCCAAATTGAATCGGCTACCAAAGTTGCGCATAGCCTTAGCGGGCAGTGGGGAGCTGGAAGGGACCCGCTCCTTATTGTGGCAGTGCCCTTTTCCCAGCCCTTTCCTCATCATCCACACCAAAGTGTGCACACCAAGCAAAATGCTTTTGCATGCCAGGCTTTGCAACCTGTGCTGGGGGTTGCCTACACATGGGCTAGAAGCCAAGTTGATGTGTCTAGAGTGAGTCCATGTATCTCAAAGATATTTAAGATTAGGTAATGCTATATGTGGAAAAGCACTGTTATAATCTGGACCAATTTCTTTAAAAAGGAACAGTTGGTAGTTCTTCCATTTAGCATTGAACCAGAATTCTTGCATGTTTTTAGGTGAGTACTGTCCTGTAGAGATGTCAAAGGAAATATAAGAAGTAGAGATTTCTTGCTGTAGGAGGTTCTGTCTTTAGGAGGAAACAAAGCTGAAATCCTTACCATATGTAGCCATCAGAGGCCTTTGGTATTCTCTGTAGAGCTAGGAAAGTTAATATTTGTTTTCTGGCAACATTTCAATTTAAGTAGTTATAGCCTGTCTGTCTAAATGTTCTGCAGCTTGGAGAGCTGTTGTAGCTCTCGTCCAGGGAATATGCAAGAAGGAAGGGTATTTTGGGGTTTTTTTTACCTTTGGTGATATCTTTTTTTGGACCAAACATATAGTTGGGAGAGGTTTCACAGTAGTATAACCAGCCCCAGTGCTGACCTGGGTGGGGGGATGGGCTGCAGGAACAGCAGCAGCTGTGCTGCTGGACTCTCTGCCATTGTGCCTCCAGCAGTGCAGCCATCAATGTTGCCCTGCACACTGCTGCTGCTTTCCGAGTGTGTTTGGGTGTCTGGTTATATGTTCTCCGTGCCTGAAAGCTTGTTTTAAATCTCTCCCAAGTATACAAAGTAAGAGATTACACCAAAAAACCCCAAAACTTGCTTCTCATAAATTTTCCCTATGACTTACATTGTGTCCAGGATTTTTCATTTTTTTGCGCAATTTTTATTGGGTGCAGCTGCAGCCATGAAAATGGTTAGCTGTTGTGTCTTTGAGAAGACAGAATTTCGGTGATGGACATATTGATTCCTATGGATACTTGTATAATTCATAAACACTGATAAAGTGTCTTGTGAGGCCTTGGAGTAAAAGGTGCTATAGCTAAGGGTGATATTTTTGTTACCTTAATTATATACTTCATTTAAGATATGCATTAATGGATTTAATTCTGATGAGGGAAGCTATATTAATTGTACAGTATACCTGGCATATTGGGACTGCACTAAAATAGTGCATTTCAGTATCTATCTGTTGGGTATGGAATTCAGATATTAAGCATTCATTTGAGCTTTGCAAAAAGTCCTGGGTGAGTGAGTGAAATGGAAGTATTATATAGGTATCTGAAATTATAGTGGTTTGGGGCTTAAACATGTATTTTATGTGCCTTGTCTGAAGCATCAAGTCAGCTCTTTTCTAACTTCAGTATTCATTGAGACTTTTCTGTGTAAATTATGATGCTCCGTTCTTCTCATACCATGATAAAAAACAAATGGATATTGTCTCTTTTCTGCCTTTTACTGTAACTGTGCATGATCTCCACCCTAGAGTGCTGAGGGAATTGGCAGAGGTCATTAAGGCACCCCTGGCACAGCTTTACAAGCACTCGTGGTGCTCTGGCAAGGTGCCAGAGGATTGGAAAAGGGCCAATGTGGTCCCCATTTTAAAAAAAGGTAGGAAAGAGGACCCAGGAAACTATAGGCCTGTTAGTCTTACCTCAGCCCTGGGTAACTTTGAGAAAATTATCCAGGAGCACATCTGCATGGAACCAGCAGGGGAGATTATGCTTAGAGGCAATCAACATGGGTTCATTAGAGGCGGGTCCTGTCAGACCAACCTGATGGCCTTCTACAACCAGGTTACAAAAGCTTTGGATGCAGGTGTTGCGGTTGACATAGCCTTTCTGGACTTTAGGAAAGCTTTCAACACTGTCTCTCACCCCATTCTCATTAAAAACTAGGAGACTGTGGTGTCGATACCTACACAGTCAGATGGGTCACTAGTTGGCTTGAGGGCTGTACCCAGAGAGTGGTGGTGGATGGGTCTTATTCGACCTGGAGGGATGTGGGCAGTGGGGTTCTGCAGGGTTTAGTCTTCGGGGTCGCACTGTTCAATATCTTCATCGGCAACTTGCACGAGGGGGTGAAAAGCACCTTGTTCAAGTTTGCAGGTGACACTAAGATGTGGGGAGAGGTGAGCACACTAGAAGAGAGGGACAGGCTACAACTAGATCTGGACAGGTTACAGGGTTGGGTGGATGAGAATAGGATAGGTTTCAGTACAGACAAGTGCAAGGTATTGCACCCAGGGCAGAAGGATCAGCAGCATACCTACAGGCTGAGGAACTCCTTTCTCATCAGCAGAGGCAGAAAAGGATCTTGGAGTCACTATTGATTCCAAGATGAACATGGGCCGCCAATGCGGGGACGTGGTCAGGAAGGCTAACCGCACCTTGTCATGCATCCATAGATGCATCACGAGCAGGTCCAGGGAGGTGATCCTCCCCCTCTATGCAACATTCGTCAGGCTGCAGCTGGAGTACTGCATCTAGTTCTGGGCGCCGCACTTCAGGAGAGATGTAGATAACATGGAGAGGGTCCAGAGGAGGGCCACTCGTGGGGGCAGCAGGGCAGGCCCTGCGAGGAGAGGCTACAGGACCTGAACCTGTTCACCCTTCACAAAAGAAGGCTGAGAGGGGATCTGGTAGCCACCTACAAACTTGCCAAGGGGGACCAGGGGCAATGGGAGAGTCCCTGTTCCCCTGTGTACTACCGGGAGTAACAAGGAATAACGGCCATAAGCTGACTGAGAGTAGATTCAAGCTAGACATCAGGAGGCACTACTTCACAGTCAGGGCAGCTAGGAGCTGGACCCAACTTCCAAGGGAGGTAGTGCTTGCTCCTACCCTGGGGGGTCTTCAGAAGGAGGCTAGACAATCACCTAGCCAGGGTTATTTGACCCCAGCACCCTTTCCTGCCCATGGCAGGGGGTCAGATGTGATGATCTGCTTAGGTCCCTTCCAACCCTACCTGCTATGAAACAATGGCTGGCCACTGCATACCTGTGGCTGCTAAGGTGCTGGAACCAAGGATTCACCTTCTCTTTTAGCCAAACTATGTGCAGATGATAAAGTAAAGTACAGTACAGTAGCTACTGACACGATAATTACCTTTACTTGTGTTCTGTGGCAAAGGTTCTAAGCATTTTAGTTCAGATTTTGGCTTATGTAAAAATAAGAAAAAAAGAAAAAACCTTGTGTAAATTATTTTAATAAAGAAAAATGGAGTATGCCATAAAATTATAGAGTTACATAAGGTGCATGTTTGGAAGACATGTGACTTTCTCTTTCATTACACTTTTTCTACTGACCTCTCTGTGTCTCGGTTATTGACTTATAATGCTATGTTGGGGTCATTTCCTAAGTTTTCAATCTTATTGAATGTCTGTACATTTTGCAGAATACTGCCATAGGGAACACATACTTCTGCTCCAGTGTATTTCCAGGTCTTACTCAAGATGATGTTATGAGGTACTGAAGCCTATATATTTGAATCACAGCTTGTCTGATGAGGCATTTGTTTTTGTGAATCTACTGCTTTTGAGATCAGTGCTTGATTTAAGTGTGGCATGGTTGAAATTGCAGGTGGACTTTCAGTTCTGACATGCTTTGACCTCATGGCTTGGTATTTGGCATTTTGGTATCTAAAAGGAAATGTTGGAAAGTCTGCTGCACTGGTTCACAGCTTTGTTAGACTCGAGATACACACTTGGAAAGTGTCAGCTCTTATTTTTTCACTCATTTTCTGACTACAGAAAAATGCTAGAGCAAATCTGTTGCAAAGGACTCGGACCACAACATGTGAGAGTGTTGTCCACGCTATGGATTCCTATTTGAAATCCCTGGATTTATCTTGTGAGTCATATTTGCACATCTAGCAGTGCTAACATTGCTTGATCTCCTGTGGCACCCTTGAAATTCTCTCAAGCCACCCCAGGGTGCTGTGGTACCCTGGCTGAGAATCACTGATCTACTGTTTACAAAGACAAGCTTGTTTGTGTTAGGAGAGTGCATGAGGGCATTGCAGCAGCTATTGCTAATCCTGTTTTATAGATAGTTCTGGAGATTATATAATTTCTTACAAATTCTCTTTGTACGGTTTGTATCTATTTTAATATATGTGCATCTTGATCATGTGGCAAGAGCACTTGAAAAATAAATAAATAAAGTGTTGAGACCTGCATACTGTGGTAGATGAGATACAGGACTAGCTGGTTCTAGTATGGTTCAGAATATCAGCAATGATGCATGTGAGGAAAGTATTGCTGGTGTGATGTCCTTAAGAAATTTCTGAGCTTCACATAAGCTCTATCCAGTTATTCCAAAAATATAAATATTTATTTTTTAAAAATACAAAGTAAAAACTTTAAAATTGTATGGCTCTAACCTGTCTTTTTTTCTGCCCTTGAATACTCTTAAGTCTCCTCCTACCTTCTCTCACTCTTCCTTTTATCTTAGTTACATGGATAGATACCACTTGTACTTTTTCAGATAGTCTTGTCCTCCTTTTTGCTTACAAAGTTCACTTAAATGCATTTTAACAAAAAAAGCTTGATTATAAATGCAAGAAAACCTACAGGGATTGGTAGAAAGGAATTTTCATTACTTTTTCTTGCTAGTTCTTGAGAGCAGCTCTGGTTCATTTTATAAATTGAGTTCTAAGTACAATTATTTGTTAAAATAGTTTAGGAAACTTCTCCAAAATAGTAAAACAAAAAAGTTTTCTTGAGAGAGAGATTTAAAGTAGTTTACTTTCCATCTTGCATTTAAAAATATCCAAAGAAGAGAACTGGTGTCGTGTGTTCCTTCTTCCCAGGTTACAAGTTCAATGAGTGCTTTTGCTTAGGATTGGATTTTTACATGATTAAATAAAATATAGCTTAATTATCATCTAATTTTCATTGATATGTAAAATTACTATAGGTTTCTACAGTGTTCTAAAATATAAATATTGCTTTTAGGTTTACAGTCATTTCTTTTTCTTTTAGAGAACAAGTACGGTTTAATGGATTTGGAATTTTTATCTTTATTGTATATCCTGGAGCATTTGTTGACCTCTTCACCACCCATTTGCAACTTATATCTCCAGTCCAGCAGTTAAGAATATTTTGTGCAGGTAATAAGTTGCATTGTTATGTTAAAGCATAATTGATGCACCTGTCATTTTGTGTGTGTTCATTTTGATTCACATTGGAGACATATTTTGTATAGTTTTAGTTTAATACCTGTTGGGCAGATATCCACATACAAAAAAATACCTTGAAAATGGACATCACCCTGCATCCTACTTGATCATCTTTAGTAGAGAGGGATTTCACAAACAGGGAGATTTTTCCTCCCCTCAAAGTAATTCTTCTCCTTTGAGGCTGAGTTGCTGTCGGTTAGTGTAGGGAGAAATTGCAAAGCCATTGTTCAAACTGTTCTGGTCACCTGGAGTTGGAACAAGCAATACATTCACTTAAATAAAAAGTTGTTATAACTTGGGAACAACTTAGAAGTAAGGTATGTCTTTTGAGAGCACTTCCAGCAGATACTTCAGCCTAGAACTTGAACTTCAGGGTAGATCATTTAAAAAATAAATGACTAGTTATAAATATTTTAGAAATGGGTGTCAGTTCCCAGTGTTATCAATACATCATAATTTATAACAGAGGTATAAGATCTAACAATTTCAGTTCTCCCCAACCTGAAAAATGACAGTAGCATTTTTTCCAGAGGGAAAAAAATATTAGAAAGGATCACTGCATGTAATGAACCACAAAATACATTTTGATGTACTTAATCATGCTGAAAAATTTTTTACTCTGTGTGTGGTCCCATTAAAAATTCATTGGAAATGCTCTTGCAGTAAGGTCTTACTCACTATGACAAACAGTGTCTTGTGAGTGTGTTTATTCCTCAAGTATCACAGATTACATATTCCCCCAAAATGACAAGTTTACAATTATTGCCACGTTAAAAATATAGATATGAAAGAAAATCCAGCTGACTGCCTTTTTTCTATTTAATCAGTGACAAGATGCATAATTTTTAGTTTAACCCAAATATGGATTGCTTGTAGAGTTGGATTTAATGGAGCTTTTTCATGGATTTTTCGGGTCGGAAGGGACCTTGAGTCCAACCCCCTGCCCTGGGCAGAAGAGAGCGCTGATGTTTTTGTTTGCTTATTTATTTGAATCTCTTTTTCTTTTCACTTGGACCTACTTATGATAGATAAAAATCTGTCTCTGAGGTGGTTTGTACAGGTATACCTCGGAGATATTGCGGGTTCGGTTCCAGACCACTGCAATAAAGCGAGTCACACGAATTTTTTGGTTTCCCAGTGCATATAAAAGTTATGTTTACACTATACTGTAGTCTATTAAGTGTGCAATAGCATTATGTTTAAAAAAACAATGTACATACCTTAATTAAAAAATACTTTATTGCTAAAAAATGCGAAGTGAGCAAATGCTGTTGGAAGAATGGTGCCAATAGACTTGCTCGAGGCAGGGTTGCCACAAACCTTCAATTTGTAAAAAACCGCAATATCTGCGAAGCGCAATAATAAAACAAGGTATGCCTGTATTTGATCTAATTCTGTTTCATTTTCTTTTAAAAATGATAGTTTATATTCTAAAGGTTAGAAGAAATGATTCTATTAAATATTTTCATTTCATTTGCAGTGCAATGGTCTAGACACTAGAGCAGTGATTCTCAGCTGGGTTTTGTGAGCTCCCATTAAGGGTGCCATAGAATCCAGTCCCCGGGTGAGCAGGTAAATTTTCTCCTCCCCTGCCCAGTGCCATGTGCTTACCTGAGCAGTGCCTGCAGCTGATCCTCTGAGGACTTCTGCCACTACTGCCCCATGCTCGCAGCAGTGTGCTCCACAGCTGGCAGGCTCATGGGCATGCAGGTGACTATACACACTATACATCTGACTCGTCCCCTCCACTCCTCCTATGCCCCAAGGGCTGGAAGGAGGGGCTGCGGGGGCAGTTGCGAGTGCATGAGACCCTGCAGTTCATTTTATACATTGAGTTCTAAGTACAATTATTTGTTAAAATTGTTTAGGAAACTTCTCCAAAATATTAAAACAAAAAAGTTTTCTTGAGACAAGGATTTAAAATAATTTAATTTTTATCTTATATTTAAAATCAGCCAAAAAGGAGGATGGTGTCATGTGTCCCTTCTACCCAGGTGACAAATTCAATGAATGCTTGAAAGCATTAGCAAAGCCTGCCTTCATTCAAGGCAGGTGAGCAATAATCAATGTTAAGCAAAGCAAATTGATCTATGTTTGGGATGCTTTAATAAATAAAAAAACTTCCATTATGCACATGTAGGTTTTTTACTACAACTTGCTTCTTAAATTACTGCAGGTCAACATCAAAACCCAGCTAGGCTAGACATAATTGGAAGAGAGAAAACATCAAGATCTATATATGTTTGACCACTCCCAACCATTGCTTTATAGGAAACAAGAAATAGCATTTGTAAGCCTCAAATAGTTATCCGCTTTAGACAAAAAAATGCATTTTTATAGTGTCAATTTTATATTTTAAAAAATGAGACTGAAATTGGAATATTTGATGTTGATTATAAGCTTATTATTGTATGACATACTTTACTGATCTTTACTGTTGTCAAAGGAACTGAATGAGCCTACTCCCAATTTTTGAAGACCCAAATTCAAAATGTATATAATAATCTCTTTTCAGATTTTACTATGATTGTCGATGAAGTAAGTAGATATACTGGATATTCCTTTTTCAGTCAGTTTGTACTTTGCAGATTTAAAAAGTATATTGGTTGTACAGCAGATGGCATCATGAGTTCAAGAATATTGACAGGATCTCAAAATAAAAATGAGATTTGAATGACAGCAAAGGAATATCAAGTTAAAGAGACTGTTTTCATCTTAAAAAAAAATCACCTCTTCAGAGAAGTGTACTCATTTGCATTGTTTTTGAGAATCTCTAATATATATTTTTGAAAGAAAGAGACCAGTAGATTTTGTTTGAGTTCTCAGGTGGTTTTGTTATTATCTGAAATCTTTCTTTTTTAAATATATGCAAGAAGGCAGGTATCTAGGGATGTGGTATGAGGTTTACTCTTAAAGGAATGCAAATGTTTTTGTAAAATGGGATTGACAGTTACTCTATGAGACTTATAAAGCTCTCTGTGTTAAGTTCTTTTTTTGCTTGTTGATACTTGGGACGAATAACAATTTAAAGCAGAACCCTATTTTACTTTGTGTGTCTAAATGGCAGTTTTTCAGTTGAATAAACTATATTTTTTGAAATTGTGGGTGGCTGTGTGGTTTGAGAGACAGGGGCACTAGAAACCCAAGTCTGCACTTACTGGGTAGGTGCCCTAAGCACTCAGTTGTTGAGGATAAAACATTAGGTGGACCTTTCTCCTCCTTAAGCTCAGGCATGTGTGGACATAGCTGTGCACCTGCCTGGCTGTTGTGTTGCATAGTGGGATCATCTATATGTGTGCCAGAGTGCACAGTTATTACTGTGCAATCATATAGTACTTGCATACTAAATGACTGCACAGTAACTGACATTACTGCACAGTACCAACACCTCACGGTTTGTGCCTGCTGATGCTATGTCACTGTAGCAACAAGGATTAGCGCTTTAGCACAATTCTTGCCGTGGCACACTAATGCACACTAGAATAGTCCACTGCACATTAAGATGTAGACACACCCTGTATGTCTGTACTGCAGAGATACCTGCCTTAGCTTAATAAACCATCAAAGGAACTAGAGCCCTGTGGGCTAATTGACTCCTGTGGACTATTTAATCTGTTTCCCACCTGTACTAGTTGAGTAAATAATACGTGTTCTGATTCAGCACCTTTTTGTGACCTTCAGAGTTTATGCTAAAGTCTCTCCTTAGCTCACTCACCTGTTTTACTGAGATCAGAGGTTTCCAGGGTGAGAGAGGATCAAAAGGCAGAGAGAAATACTGGCCTGGGAAAAGTTATGTGAGCTTAGATCCTTCATTTCTAACTTAGACACTTCAAACATGTTCCTGTGGCTATTGATAAAGTGGTGGCAGATACTTGAAAGACACTCTGCTTCCTTTTCCCTTCCTGCTGGTACTGTTTTTAACTAGTTATGGCTCAGCTTGCATGTACAGGGCTGTGAGCTCAGTCAGTAAACTACTATGCCAGTGTACTCTCCTTAGTGTTTATAATGCATGGAACAGCCAGAAGAGGCCAAACAACATCTGATGTTGCTTGGGCATTTCTGGCTGGCCCCTTCCCTGCCATCTACCTGGAGCCATGTGTGCAGTTGCCACCACCACGGAGTCCAGCTGGGCTCTGGCCCCCAGTGCAGCCATTTGCAGCCTCCTGGCTGCCTGCCACAGCCCACCCAGGCTCTTGGCAGCTGCTGTTTGCCACAGAGCCCAGGCTCCTTGCAGCAGGGCTTGCAGTCTCCCAACCACCTGCTTCAAGCAGCCCTGGCTCCGTGGTTGGTGGCAGCTGCCCAGACCACAGGCCAGCTGTGGCATGCCAAGCAGAATAGCCTTGTGCCATGCTCTTACATGTGCCAGGGGTTGCTGACCCCCAATGTAGCATATATTTCTTCAGATGTTTAAACTTTAGATTTTATTATATTAGGAAATGATTAATGATGCCATTTCCTTTTATGAGATGATAGAATTCAATTAAAATATGCAGCATTTAAAATTTATTTTAATTAGTTCCACAAAACTAACTTGAAAGTGCTGGATGCACTCCATTTAAAACTGATCTTTTATTAAACAAGGGAAGTGTTATCCAAAGCTAGTGAACTGAGGTGATTATTTCTGGTTACCATGGTCTTCAAGTTTTTAGAACTCGGGGATCTTATCCTCTTATATTTTTTTTCCAAGAAGAAAACAGGAAAGCAAGACTCATTTGTGATATCTTTTTATTGGGTCAGCTGTACAGTTGGAAGAGCTGTTTTGGGGCACCAGGTTTCTTTCCTCAGGTCCCTGATGATCTCAGTTACAGTTGGTCTTATAAAAGATATTACAAAAAGCCTTGTTTCTAGATGAAAATGAGCATTCCTGCTTTTTGACTTCATAGTCATTTTCTCAACTTTTACATGGAATAATCAATGAGCGGATCTAGTTAAATAAATAGAAATAAAGAAAATATTCCTTTAGAAGTGACTGATATCAGAAGCTGATTTACCACATCAGTTAAGTCCAGTTCCAAGTGCTTATAAAGTAACTTCCACTAATTCAGTCATTTGACTTCCTTTAAAACATTGGCAGCAAGCATGTAGTGTTTGTTGTTTTTATTTAATTTTAAATAGTTTTGATAAATAAGGATTTTAATGTATGTTGTCATATTTTTCACATTTAGCTTTAACCAAATATTTTAAAAAAGAAAATATATTTAATTCAGAAAAATTCCAATTTTTACATCTTTTTATCTAGATATCTCTTTATATCATTTTAATCAAGTAACCTTTTTCTTTCATCTGGTATGTCTATTTGATCAAAGATACTTGGCAGAAATCAGTGTACTGCTCACTGGGTCTATGAAACTTATTTAAAGAAAAAGAAATTATTTAAAACTGTACAACTAAGTGAAGTAAATGGGTTCACTTAGGTTTGTAAATGGTGTACATGCCTGAGGTATTGGAAGATTGGGGCTTTTATTCATCAGCCAGAAGGGCGACTATATGTCTAGTTGCTTGCTGTTCGGAATGTTTTCTTTGTTGCTAGTGTCAATATTTGTTTAGACAGCTAATTTTTCAATTATTAATTTTTTTTAGGAGTTTGGCATAATTTTGTTCTTGGTATGGCAGGGCTCGTAGTTCTGTTCCTGCTGCCAGCAATTCTGTTCCCTTTTTACTACACGGGTGTTGGAACACTTGTCACTGAGATCACAGAGGTGAGAGCAGGTCTTAAATTATTTCATTTAACATACTGCATTACCTGAAATAGTGTACTGGCTGCCATTATGAGGGTAAAATTTGATCACTGCATAAAGAGATTAAAAATCCATGTAGTATTTGAAAGGATTATTGCCACAAATCAATCATTGCTTGATTTGAAAGGATCAAGGCTGCCTGAAGAATTTAGGCATATGAATATAATTCATTCATTACATTACAGACTTTTGATTCTTAAGCTTTTCAGTATTGGCCCATAAATGTTATGGGTGGGAATTTCCAAAGTGCTAAAACGACTTTGTTTCAGCCGTGTTGGTCTAAGGACATAGACAGACAAGGTTATTTGTGTGTGTGTGTGGGGGGGGGATTCAGTAAAATTTGTGAGTCGCCTAGGCACTTTTGAAAATCCCACCCTGCATGTGACAACTTAAAGGCCATCTACTAATTGGTGAAAAAATATATAACATTTTTGATCATTTTTAAAATTTGAACAACAAAAGAACTACACAGAAATAAAAGTATAAAATAGTATTAGTGTTAAAGGCTATTGATTTACTTTTTATCAGAAGCTATTTTATTTAAAAATAGAAAACAATGTACATTGGCTGCCTATGTACATTTCATTTGGTTTTTAATATTAGAGCCATAATTTTGTAATATTCAGTCTTAACTCTTTGTTTGTGTTGTTTGAATAATTAATCCAGTTATTTTTTATATTGGATTTCAGGATCATAAATTCATTTTTTATATTACACATTTTTTTTAAATTTGTGATAGCATCATACAGGAAAATCCAAATGCAATTTTAAAAAATTATGGCATTCTCACGTGATCTTTGGTTTTATTTGCAATTGAAGTGGAATGGGGAATGGATCTGAGTCTCATTTGTCAAGTATCCGGACATACGATTTTTTGTAGTGCAGACCACCACTAATTGAGCCAAACAACAGTCCCCAAACCTACAGTTCTCGACCTGATATAGCATATTGTGTTGTTTGATCAACCAACATTATTTAGCAAATGCTCACCTGATTTTCTTTGCGTGATATTAATAAGAATATAGTAGAAAAAGTGGAGTATTGTTTGACTCTCTTGATATTTTGGGTGAATTCTCAGATTTATTTCAGTTTTTTTTAATAGAATTGAACAAAACCAATCCAAGATGATGAGAGAGAGAGAGCAGTGATCCTTTTGTATTGTAATATGAGACTGTGCAGGGGATCCTCTACTCTCTTGGTCAACAAAAGCTGGGAGCCAGATAAGGCAGCTTTCTGAGCTTCTGGAAAAGTTGTTTCATCTCATCTCAAGCAGTCAGATTCTCTGATAGGCAGAAATGACAGACATTTGGTATTACTCAGATCAGCGGTGTTCAACCTTTTTTCCCCAGCAGGCCAGATGTACGGTGTCTGGTCTGACCAAGGGGCAAATAGTAGTAGGCAGGGGCAGCTCAGCCTGAGCCCAGTGCTGCAGGGGAGGAAGAGGGCTTTACCCTATCTGCCTTCAGAGCTGTTTTTGGTCTGTGGACCAGAGGTTGAGCACCCCTGCCTTAGATAAAAGATGAGCTGACATACCTTGTATCCTCTGTGGGGCAGGAAGGAGAGGTGTACTTTGACGTAACATCTCCCAGAAGTATTGTTTGAGAATTAGGGGTATTGCCTTCTGTCTCTTGAATCTAAAATGACAGGAAAAACAGTATTCCTTTGTATAAAATGGTTTGCCCAGATTTCAGCTGTCTTTGGAACATTTGGTTTATACATATTTATATCTGTGTGAAGGAAGCCACACTTTATGGAGGCTTTTGGGTTTTTTTAAATGGCCTGGCTAACATTGAAATCAAAATAAATTCTGCTTCTGCAGAAAAGATAGGGTGCCTGAGAATTTTTGTTCATTGGAAGAAACTGATTCTAGCATTATTAAGAGAAGGTATGGCAAGAAATCTATCACTTTTTTTCTTTTGAAGGATTCTCCTGCCAATGGACCAAGAGGACTTTTTGTAGGAGACCTTGTTACGAATCTACAAGACTGCTCAGTTCATAATGTGGAAGACTGGAATTCCTGCTTAGGAGAGCTCTCACAGAAGCCTCAAACAGGCTACTGCATAAATGCAGCAGTACTACAGCAATTAAGCTTCCCAGCTAGAGGTACAACTGTAGATACTTCTAATTATGCAGATTATAGTTGTCTTGTTGCTCAAGGGGTACACTGGGTTTAGTATTTTGTTACTAGGCCAGTGTATTGGTTTATCAAATCTAGTCTCTTGTCTTAAGCAGTAGTTAGTATGCAATTCCTTTTTTAAAAAAATATGTTGGGTAGGGAGGAGGAAGAAGAATTAATTCCTGTTACCCTGTAGCTAGTTTAGTTTATGACATGAAGAAACATTTGAATTGCATAACTACAGTTATTACCAGTAATAACATTATCCGGCTCCAATTTTAATCCAGTTACAGTAATCAACTCCATGACCTTCTGAAGTAGTAAATTCCAGATGTTACTTTACTACTATGATTGCTTCAGTGGGAAATCATTAATGCCATGCAAGTTTGTGGGCTGCTTAAATTAACAGTCCTCTGGATTATGATTACAATTTCAGAGCTAACCCATTACATGCTTTGTGTGGTATTTTTACTTTGTCTCTTAAATACTGAAAATTTTTGCGAATAGGCAGTTAGTTTTGTTTCTTGATTCAACACGCTCCTTCTAGAGTCTTATCTTCTATTTCCTTTAGTTTTATTTATACGTTAGAGTCCTTGTTAGTATAACAGCTTGGCACTCATTAATGCAGAAGAGAAATTAAGTAAAATGAGGACAGCAAGCCACAGTTTAGTATGAAACTAAAAAAAACAAGCAAAGTAAATCCAATAAACATAGCATTATAGAAAACAGGGTTGGAATTAACCTCAGGAGGTTATCTAGTCCAGCCCCCTGCTCAAGGCAAGATAGTCCCCAACTAGATCATCCCAGCCAAAGCTTTGTCTAGCCGGTTCTTAAAAACCTCCAAGGATGGAGATTCCACAGCATCTCTGGGTAACCTGTTCCAGTGCTTTACTGCCCTCCCAATGAGAAAATTCTAATATCTAACCTAAACTTCCCTTGCTGCAAATGGAGACCATTGCTCCTTGTTCTGTCACGTGCCACCAGTGAGAACAGTCTAGCTCCATCCCCTTTCGAACCCCCCCCCTTCAGGTTGTTGAAGGCTGGTATTAAATCCCCTCTTAGTCTCCACGTCTCTAGACTAAATAACCCCAGTTCCATCAGTGTTTCCTTATAAGCCATGTGCCCCAGCCCCCTCACCATTTTTGTTGCCCTCTGCTGGACTGTCTCCAATTTATCCACATCCTTTTTGTAGTGGGGGGCCCAAAACTGAACATAGTACTCCAGATGTGGCCTCACCAGTACTGAATAGAGGGGGATAATCACTTCCCTTGACCTGCTGGCAACACTCACCAGTGCAGCTCAGTATGCCATTAACATTCTTTGCAACAAGGGCACACTGTTGGCTCATATTCAGCTTATTGTCCACTGTAACCCCCAGCTCCTTTTCTGCAGAGCCGTTGCTCAGCCAGTCAGCCCCCAGCCTATAGTGATACATGGGATTATTCTGTCCCAAGTGTAGGACTTTGCACTTGCGCTTGTTGAACCCCATGAGATTTCTTTTAGCCAAATCCTCCAATATGTCTAGGTCACTGAATCCTAGTCCTACCCTCCAGCATATCAACTTCTCCACTCAGCTTGGTGTCATCTGCAGACTAGCTGAGCGTGTACTCTGTGCCATCTTCCAGGTCATTGATGAAGACGTTGAACAAAACTGGCCCAAGGACTGACCCCTGGGGCACTCCATTTGATACTGGCTGCCAACTAGACATTGAACCATTGATTACTACCGTCTGAGCCTGATGCTCCAGCCAGTTTTTCTGTCCACCTTACAGTCCATTCATCCATCCCGTATTTCCTTAGCTTGCCTGTGAGAATGTTGTGGGAGACTGTATCAAAAGCCATGCTAAAATCAAAGTACACTACATCCACTGGTTTCCCTGTGTCCACAGACCCAGTCACTTCGTCATAGAAAGCAGTCACATTAGTCAAGCATGACTTGCTCCTGGTGAATCCATGCTGACTCTTCCTAATCACCTTCTCCTTCTCCAAGTGCTTAGAAATGGATTTCTTGAGGATCTGGTTCATGCTTTTTCTAGTCAATTAGGTGAAGATGATTGGTTTGTAGTTTCCTAGGTCCTCCTTTTTTTCTCTTTCTTAAATATGGGCACTATGTTTGCCCTTTTCTAATCATCCAAGACATCTCCTGATCACCATGAGTTTTCAAAGATGATAGCCAGCAGCTGTGCAGTCACATCAGCCAACTCCCTCAGAACCCTTTGGCCGCACAGACTTGTATGCGTCTAGCTTTTCTAAATAGTGCTTAACCTGCTCTTTCACCAATGTTGGCTGCTCACATCCTTCCCACACTGTGCTGCCCAGTGCAGTAGTCTGGGAGCTGCCCTTGCCTGTGAAGACTGAAGTGAAGAAGGCATTGAGCACTTCAGCATTTTCTGCATCCTCTGTCATAAGGTTGCCTCCCCCATTCAGTAGGGGACCCACACTTTTCCTGATCCTCCTCTTGCTACCAACATACTTGTCAAAACTTTCTTGTTACCCTTCCCACTCCTTGCTAGTTGCAGCTCCCATTGCAAATTAGCTTTCCTGACTTCATCCCTGCATGTCCAGACAATGCTCTTATACTCCTGTCTATATATTTTTCCAAGTTTCCACTTTTTATAAGCTTCCTTTTTGTGACTTAGGTTACTGAAGAATTCCTTGCTAAGCCAAGTCGGTCTTCTGCCATACTTGCTAGTCATCCTGTGCATTGGGATGATTTGTTCTTGCGCCTTCAGTAAGGTTTTTTTAAAGTACAGCCAGCTTTCCTAGACTCTTCTCTATCTCAGACTGGCTTCCCAGGGGATCCTGCCCGTGAGTTCCATGAGCGAGTTGAAGTCTGCTTTTCTGAAGTCCAGGGGCCTTACTCCACTACTCTCCATCCTTCCTTTCCTCAGGATCCTGAACTCAATGATCTTGTGGTCACTGCTGCCCAAGTTGCCATTCGTTACTACATTCCCCACCAATTCATCCCTATTTGTGAGCAGCAGGTCAAGAAGCATGTGGCCCCTAATTGGCCGCTCCAGCGCTTGCACCTGGAATTTGTCCCCAACACTCTCCAAAAGCTTCTTGGATTGCCTGTGCACTGCTGTATTGCCGTCTCTGCAGATATCAGGATGATTGAAGTCCCCTATACGAACCAGTGCTTATGACTGGGAAACTTTGCATTATGCCCAGTTCTTTCTAGATTAAGTCAAGCAAAATGTGTTAGGGACAGTATTCCAAAGGTGAGGTTTTAGTGCTGAGCAAACCTATCAAGTATAGTGGCATAGAACCACATAAAATTTAAAAAAATATATTAAATTTATGACATGACAGCAAACTTCCTGCAGCCATTTTAACTGTCCTAACATGATATACAGAAAAAAGTGGAAGTAGCTTTAAATAAACTGCATTTTAGACCCATCAGAGCTTTAAATGTTGTCACCTGTATTTTGCATTACATGTAAAAATACATGGCAGGTCAGATACTTGAGGACATATGTTTTGATATATTTTGCTCCCTCCAAACTGAACGTTCTTTCACATTTAAAAGCAAATCCTGAGCCAAAGAGTTATGGGAATTTAGAGGGGGATTTTAGTCAGAAACTAATGACTCAAAATGAAATGGTAAGTCAGCGCCTGAGCCTTAGCTAAATTAATAGTTTGAGTCACTCTGAAAGACTTTTTAATTGGCCTGAGATGGCAAATAAAAACCAACCCTCAGATGTGTATATCTCCCAAAGGTATGGGTATGAGATCTCTGCTGTCAACAGAAGTACAATTTCAGAGGCCAGAAGTTATAAAACTTCATATTTCATAAGTCTCCCAATCCTATTTATATTGTATTATCAGTGTCTTAAACTTATTCCAAGCCCAGTTGGTGTGTATTGTGTTAGCAGCCCAGTTGAACCAGTCTGTCTGCATTTTTTCAGCAGTGATCATTATTCCTTTGAAATATAATGAACTTTGTTCAAATTGCAACAGCTGTCGTTCATCAAAATATCAACAGTTCACATATTAGCTTTGTTTCTAAATATTTAGTATTTATAATGTTCTTATTTACAAATGGACCACATCGATGAGAAAAAAATTAAATTGGTGTGAAGCCATAAAGAAACCAATCTTCTAAAGGCCTCCTAAAAAAATTTAAAAAATAAAACTAGCTTATAAAAGAGTTCATGTAATGCTCAGTCACAAGTAAAAAAAACCTCTCCTTGGCTAGTCCTAGAGCAGGAGATGCCAACTCTTGCTTATGCAGGCTCCAGCGTCTGAAGCCTTATGTAGATAGAAGTCGGAGAGTGCAGCAGTATGTAGGAGGCTCACAGCTCTTGTTTAAATAAGTGCAAGGGCACTTATTTAACTTCAGTCAGCTAAAAAAATCTGTTATAGTTAAACTGGTGCAGCTCCTTGTATTTTTAGAATGACTCAATATACATTTAGTTTACATTGAAAAATCAGGTGCTAAACCAAGTTTAAGAGTGTCTTAAGTTTGAATTTTGCACAGTTCTAACTTGGTGTTAACTGTAGGCAGATCAAATTGTTTGGTAACTCCTAATATGTAACAGTCTGCCCGTAGGGGATTTATTAAGATGAAAAGATATGCATGTGGGAGAAATGGCTGAAATCTGGCAAAGTTCTTAGGATAGCAAAACTTATTTTCAGTTATGGCTGACAGGCTCCCCAAATGAATTTTTATTCATTAAACAGGCTGCAGAAATGTTTGATTTTATTCAGAGACTAATTTTCCTGCTTTGAAATAACGTGCAATTTATTATAAACCTGTCACTTTCTCCCTATATGAAATTAATTGATTGTGTTCTTTAGTCTACAGAAGACTTGATGGCACTATTGAATGCTGTAGTAACAACAGCCTCACAGATGTTTGCTTTTCATACAGCAATAATTTGAATAGCCACCAGGTAAGTTATTACTTAGGCTGATGTTCAGATTGGTAAATCACAAATGCACTTAAAATCGTAAATGTTTAATTGTACTTTCCATGTGAGCACCTCCAAAACATTTGTTAAATATAAATTACATTTCTCAGTACCCATAAGAGTTGGGCAAACAGTAATATTCCTGGTTTTCACTTGAGAAAACCAAGACATGGACTAGTTCTTTGATTTTTCTCAGAGTCACACATTTGAGTGCCTGCTCATCACTAAGCATCTGAAATCAGTGGGACAGCTCAGAGGGCTAAAAATAAGTGTTCTTAAGTGCCATGGTGGAAGAGGGCCTGAAGAGTTCAGCACCCTACAAGATCAAATATTTTTCTTCTTTTCGCCCTTAGTCTTTTTGAAGAGTAAGGGAAAATGTAAAGTGTCTCTTTATGATTAGGCACTCATCTCTCTCAAAATATAGGAATTTGTATTAAAATTAAGTGTTTGGGAAGGTTCCAGGTAAACAACTGTGGAGTATGTCTAGTAGTTCACTCAGCCATAGGAAAGTATAGGTTACAGTAGAGCAGGGGTGGGCAAAGTGGTGGATCTGGCTGGTGGCCGGACTCCATTTCCCAGCAGCCCCTGCCTGCATGGCTGGGGCCAGTTTCCATGGAGAACCCTGCAGAAGCTGGGCTGTGATAGCAGGAGGCTGGGGTTTCCATGGAGACTGGCTCCAGCAGCGTTGGCAGGGCGTGCAGCAGGATGCAGAGCTGCTCCGGAGCCCAGCTGGGATATTGTGGCAGTGACAGCGTGGTCCGAAGCTGGGGCACAGCTACTATGCGTAGCCTGCATGTCTCTGCCCGGGGCAGGGGGGACTTGAGGGGCTATAGCTACTTCAGAATTCCCCGGAGTAATCCCTCCCCTGCACAGATGGTGGCAACCTAGCCTGTCCCTCTCCTGCCCAAAGCACAGCCTGTCTTCATCTTCCCCATCAGGAAGAGGCTGGTGCTGCTGCTGCCTGCCAGCAGTGTTGGGACAAGTCTTCTTGGAAACCCTGGCTCTGTGCTGTCACAGCAGGGCTGCTGCTGGGGTCTCCATGGAAACTGGTCCTAGCTATGTGGGCAAGGGCTGCTGCAAAATGGAGTCCACTGCCAGCCAGTTCTGGCCTACAAGCCAGACTTTGCCTGCCTTTGCAGTAGAGCTATGCAGATGGTAGCCTGCTGGCTGTGTGCAGCCCATGAATGGTTAAATTTTGGCCCTCAAGAGCTCACCCAGCCACCACTCCCCGCCATTGCTTTGGCTGAAAGAGCAGCTGGAGTCTCTGGATTCCCCCTCCTAGCTGCTGTTTCCTGCCTCTGCCCCCAAAAATCCCCATAGCCACCCCTCCCAGTGCCACCACCATCTGTCGTGCACAGCTGAGTTCGCCCCACTCCCAGCCCCCACTCTCCCCCTCACAGGGAAGAGGCTGGTGTAGCCCCTGCCATGGGCAGCTTATCCAAAGGGTGAGGGGGGTGGGGAAGCAGGGCAGCTCCTTGCCATTGCACGCAATCCCTGGGGAGGCATGGGGGCATGTGCCCCCCCCCAGATTTGTGCCTGGGGTGGAGGCAGGTTGCCCTCTGTAGGCTTAGGGCCACTCTGTCCCTTGCCCCACCATAGGGTCCAATTCACCACCCTGGCTGGGCAGTGCCTACCTCTGCCCCACTCTCTCCCTCACCGTGGGCACCTTGTCCCTTCCCTCCCTCCCTCCATGCCCTGTCCCTCCCCCACAGTGCTTCCCCCCCAACACAGACTTACTGGTAGGATGCTGCTCTCCAAGCTGCTGGGTGGCATTCCTGGCCACTTGAATGCATGTGGCTGCACACATGCACTCAGCATTTATCAGTGTTATTATTGGCTACATCAGCCAAAAACAGCAAATAGCTGATAATGTAAATTTTCCTTTTACTAGTGCTGACCCAATATGTGACCAATATATTGGTTCACTTCTAAAAACTATCAATTTTATTTAATCTTTGGCATCAATAGCCATTAGGTAATAACACACCTGACAGAACTGGATTTTTTCCTCTATTCTTGGATGGAAGATTGCTTCTTTGGGGAAAGACCCCTTCTTGGGTCTATGATGAATGAGGGACTGTTAACAGCTGAGTTGTTTAAGCAGCTTTTAAACTCCAACTTGGTCTGCTAGATCTTTTCTCCCCTGCAGGGTATAGACTGGAATGGAAGTAGTTTGGATTGAGTTTGATGGAAAATGAGTGACACAAGCTCATGTGCCAGGGTTGTCAGCCTTGCTGTTGGCTGAAATCTCCAATCCATCTCCTTTCCTAGGCTTGGGACAGTAGAGAGAGAAATATCCTTTTTTTGCTTGCCTTTAGGAAAATGTTGTAAATCTGGTGTAAAGGATCAGGAAATAAAATCCACTTCCTGACGGTTTCTATTCATGTCTCTGTCTTCCTGACCTGAGCAGAAGGGGGAGAGATCATAGTTTCTTTATCTGTAGAATGAGTGGGTGCTGTTGTCAGATTCTAGAAAACTGTGAGGTAGCTCAGAGTGACATCGTAGCAGTCAAAAGTGCCAGAAATGTTGTGTGCTATAGCTTTTTGTTTGTTATAACAACAATTTAAGTTCTTGTGAGTACCTCTGGTGGAAAGGAAATCAAACCCTGTAATGAGGCCCTTACTTCATACTGTAACATGGTCCTGGAATATTTCCAGCCAGCCTGGTCATCACCAGTCATGTGTGCAACCCTGATATACCTACATTTAGATTTTGTGCTTGTGTCAATTCATATTGATACTAATTTTGTGCACATAACCTTCCCCCTCAAAACTGGTAGAATGCAATGCTAAATGTGGATGCATCAGTCACTGTACAGAAGATCTGAAGGGCATTCAGAGATCTCCATCTGCATCAACATGGTCAGGATGTAGCTCTGACATGTAGGATGTAGCAGTTTATATTTTTGATCCATCATAAAACCCCCTAAATTTGATAATAACTTCAGTTTTCCTTTCCAGTACGTCTGTTTGCCAGCACGAAAAGCTATTGAGTCCAGCCAAGTTTGCCGAACCAACACAGATTGCCAGAAGAACTTTGTTCCAAGTTTTTGTGTGATACCTTCTTTAGAAAACCAAACAAAGTTAATCAGGGTGAAACATCCACCTCAGGTTGACATGCTGTTTGTAGGACACCCCATGCATCTTCAGTATACAGGTTTGTGTTACGTATGAGAGAGCTGATTGAATAAGGTATGGGAGGGCTTTTCCATATGGTTGTTCTGTGCAGAATCCATTTGTAGTTCCATTCCTCGTTGCCGACTCTGCAAGTGCATGGAGTAGTTAGAAATAAAAATTAAATAGCCACAAGATACAGAGATAATACAAACCATGTGCCACATTCAGATTATTTTTATTTTAAAAAGCATGAAAAGATCATTTATCTGATAGATAGCACTTATCCTAGCAGAACCTTTTTGTGAAATTGTACATGTACATTTCCTGATGTAAACTCAAAGGCTTTTGAGTCATTATAAAGTTTTCATGTGAAGTCATGCACCAAGCCCTCAGTTTGTATTGAGACATAAAACAACTGTTGGTTTTAAACCCTGCCTCTGGGGCTAGATTGTTACACACTCTAGGAAGCCTACTCATGCTAGGTGCAGGTATGTAGGAGAAGTTCATTCCCTTCCAGAAACATGCGAGTAGAGGGTGGATCCTTCACATTATTCACCTGCTGGCTAAAGGGCATGGGATAGGTTGTAGGCTGAGGCTGATTTAGGTAATGGGTGCTGATTTACTGCTGCTTCTCCAGCAGCCACAAGAAAGGAATATAATTTGGTCTCCAGTGTGTGCCTCTGATACATAGCCTGTCAGGACTGATCCTTTGTTGTGGTATGAACTGTCCCTTGTCAGGGCTGTGCTTGAAGTTACAATCTGGTCCTTTGTATGGAGCTTCCTTGAAATCTTTGGGTTTTCTTCTGAAAAACATGTTCAGAAAATAAGCTTATTCAAGAGGAAAGATAAGAATATGGCTAGGTACATTCCTAATTAGAGAGAAACTTAAGCATGGGCTCAAATTTCTAGTTAACCTGCTTATTTCCTTCTGCTGGATACATTTTTATACCAGTATTATTGATTACTTTTTTAAAATGTATTATTTTCTTCTTGTTTAAAGTATATGCTGGTAGTCTGACACAAAATAACTTTTCACGTTGGGATTTTTAATCTTTTTTTGGCCTGATTATGTTGGCATGAATGCCTAATTTTGTATTTGTGACATTCTGTGTACAGCAGCAGAGATTTAAGAATAATGTGGGATAATTATTTTAAGCTCCCTTTCTTTGGTTCTGCAGCTGAACAAACTGAAGGTACTCCAAGAACAATTGTTATTGTTCTGTTTTTCAATATCTTGCTGATTAGAGTAATGGAATTTTAGTGGACATTCCCCACTAAGCTCTTAATTCTGCAAAACAACCTGCTTTTTATTGTCAAGCAGTCCTAAAAGAAGAAAAATCAGGAAGGAGCTATGTTATTGTTGCCCTTTGTGACCTAAAAATTTAGTCATACTCTGGAAAGTTGTTTTGTGAAAAAACAATTTGCAGTGCTTCACTGTGTTTGAAGGGTTGCCATATCAAATAGCCATTTTTTTTTTTCAAACTGAGCCTTTTTCCATCAGAGCCATTACTGGAAAGTGGATTTGGCCTCTTAGTTGGGTAGGGTTCTTTCCTTATTGCATGTAAGTGGCAAAAGTAAAGTTTTATGACCTTCAGCCCTTATCCTGTTTTGTGTGGCATGCATGTTGTGCATTTGTTTTCCCATGCACTGCATAATTCAGGTTAAGGGCCAAAAGTAGATCACTTTATAGTTTGCCCAGGAGTAACTGACTGAAACTTGGTAAATAATTTTGTGGGGGAAAAGGAGTTAGGTATAGAATCATTTCCTTTAGCTGTGTAAATTTAAAAATGGGAAAATAGTTTTAAAAAAATCAATCATTTGGTTCTTGCTTTTCATCATGGCAAGTCTGATTTTTTTTTTCCATACAATTCTAAACTGCAAATGGTAGTGTTATATTTTTTATGCAACCTTTTTTTTTTCCATTTTCTTTCTGTTTCAGTGAGCCTCAGCAGTTTTGTACCACGTCACAACTTTCTAAGCATAGATCTGCCTGTGGTGATAGAGACATTTTGCAAGTATCCTTTGAAGTGTGTGTTCTTTTTGAAACAAAAAAGAAATTGTTTAGACTCATCAATCCAGCAAGTTTTTCAGATGGATAGTATTACTAGTTTTATATAGGGCCCGTTCTGTTCTGTGGTGCACTGGGCTGCAATGCTGAAACATAAATATAAGACTTAAGTTATACCTTTCCAAATTGATTTTTTTGCTCATGTGACTAACTGAAAATGCTTTGCAATATTTATCAGAATGGTTTTGGTCAATTTTATTTGGACCCTCTTCTCTTGGCAAATTTTTTAGAGAAGAACTTTGTAGCAAATTTAAATATAATATATATGTAATGTAATATAATATTCATAGTATTACGTATAATATAGCGAGCAAACAGGCGCAGCAAATGGGGGAAGCAGTCTGCAAGCAGTCCACTAGCCAGCTTGCAGGTAAGTTGCCTTCCCCTCTTTGAAGGGGAGCCTTTAAACTTCGTGAGAAGAAGCAGGGGAAAGAGGAGGGACCTTTTGGAGTAGTAAACAGGCTAGCTTCTAGGCAAGTTTGGTAGGAAAGGTCTGCTTGGAAGAAGGGCAGCAAGAGAGAGGTGGCGGATTAAGAAACCCAGGGAAATGCCTGGAGGACATCACAATGCCAGAGGCACTGCCCCCACTTTCACCTGTGAGGTGTCTGTCCAGGCAGGAGCACTCAAGGCTTCAATCCAAGTCCAGGTTTGGCACTGTGGAGACTGCAGCTTGCAGATTCTTTCTGGTGATGGCTAGGTTGGGGAATGCCTGTGATGTGAGAAGTGCCTCCTGGTGGTGTCCCTTAGGGAGAAGGCAAGAGAGCTAGAGAAGGAGGTGGCAAGGCTCTGAAACATCCTTTACCATGAGGATTTTGATTCAGTGCTGATGGAGACCTCTAGGACGGTGAAGGAAAGGACTGCCAAAGGCAGTGCTAGAGAAGAGAGAGGATATATATTCCCAGGAAGGTGGAAACTGGAAGCTTGTGACCTGGCAGCAAGCAGAAATCTTCATCTCTACCTGCATCTATTTGCCTGGAGAACAGATATGGAGTCCTAGCAACAGAGGAGGAGGAGGAGCATGTTCCATTGGTAGAGGAGGACAGCCCACACCTCACTAAGGTGAGAAGGGTTGAAACCACTGCCACCAAGATAAAACGATGGGTGGTAATGGCTCAAAACTCCCTTCTGCGGGGGACAGAGGGATCCATCTTGTGGCCTGACCTGTTGTCTTAGGAAGTCTGTTGCTTGCCCAGAGCCTGGATCCAAGATGTCATGGGAGCATTACTGAGACTCATTTGGCCCTCTGACTATTACCCCATGTTTCTCATCCATGTGGGCACCAATAACACTGCCAGGGGAGACTCTGAGTAGATCAAAAGTGACTACAGGGGTCTGAGTGCAAGGATGAAGAAGACAGGGGCTCAGGTGGTGGTCTTGATCCTTCCAGTCAAGGGGAAGGGCCTAGGCAGGATCAGTGCATGGCTGCTCAACTGGTGTAGTAGGGCTTTGACTTTGACCATGTGATGTTGTTCCAAGAAGAAGGATTGCTGGGAAGAGTTGGGATCCACCTGACAAAGAAAGGGAAGAGCATCTTGTCAGACAGGCTTGCTAACTTATTGAGGAGGGCTTTAAAATTGGCTTGCGGGTGGATGGAGACCAGAGCCCTGAGAGAAGCAGGGATGCAGGGGACCTGCAAGCAGGAGGGGGAAAAGTTCTTATTCTTCCTGAGAAAGTAGGGCAATCAACTAATTACATCAGTTGCCTGTACGTGAATGCACGGGGCCTGGGAAACAAGCAGAAGGAATTGGAAGTCCTCACAGTCGCAGATGTGATTGGAATAACAGAGTCTTGGTGTGGTAGCTGTCATGACAGGAGCACCATCATAAATGGGTATAAACTATTCAGAAAGGACAGGCAGGGGAGAAGAGGAAGAGGAGTTGCACTGTATATAAAAGAGCCACGTGACTGATTTTTTCTGATTTAAAACAAATCCTTAATTTCCAGAGTAAAAAAAGTAACCCCAAATCCACATTTTTCTGTGATTAAAATGAAACCCCACTATATATCTAGATCTAGATCTAGATCTATCTAGAAGAACTCCATTTTTAATAATCGAAAATGTGGATTTGGGGTTACTTTTTTTTAATTGGAAAAAACCAGGATCCTTGGTAATGACCTTGGACTTCAGAAAAGCAGACTTCGACTCACTCAGGGAACTGATAGGCAGGATCCCCCTGGGTAAGCAATTTGAGGGAGAGAGGAGTCCAGGAGAACTGGCTGTACTTTAAAGAATCCTTACAGAGAGCACATGAACAAATGATCCTGATGCACAGAACTACCAATTATGGCAGAACACCAGCATGGCTCAGCAGAGAGCTCTTCAGTGAGCTAAAATGCAAAAAGGAAGCTAATAAGAAGTGGAAACTTTCACAAACAACTAGGGAGGAATATAAGAATACTGGTTGGGCATGCAGGGGTGAAATTGGGAAGGCCAAAGCGCAGGTAGAATTGCAGGTAGCAAGGTGTGTGAAAGGTAACAAGAAGGGTTTCTACAAGTATGTTAACAACAAGAGGAGGATCAGGGAAAGTGTGGGTTTTTTACTAAATGGGGGAGGCAACCTAGAGACAGAGGATGCAGGAAAGGCTGAAGTACTCAATATCTCTTTCACCTTAGTTTTCACAGGCAAGGTCAACTTCCAGACTACTGCACCTGGCAAAACAATTTGGGGAATAGGTGAGCAGCCAACAGTAGCAAAATAACAGGTTAGGGACTATTTAGAGAAGCTGGATGTGTACAAATCCATGGGGCCGGGTGGGATTCATTCAAGAGTGCTGAGGGAGCTGGCCTATGTGATTGCAGAGCCAGTCGCCATCAGTTGGTGATTGGGAGAGATCCTAGATGATTGGAAAAGAGCAAACATAGTACCCACCTTTTAGAAAGGAAAAAAAGAGAATCCAGGCAACCACAGACCTGTCAGCCTCACCTGAGTCCCTGGAAAAATCATGGAGCAGATCCTCTAGGACTCCATTTCTAAGCATTTGGAGCAGAAGGTGATTAAGAACAGTCAGCATGGATTCACCAAGGATAAGTCATGCCTGGCCAACCCAATTACGTTCTATGATGAGATGACTGGCTCTGGATGTGGGGAAAGCAGTAAATTTGATATACCTTGACTTCAGCAAGACTTTTCATATGGTCTCCCACAACATTCTTGCAGGCAAGCTAAGGAAGTATGAGTTAGATGAATGGGCCGTAAGGCAGATAGAAAACTGGCTGGATCATCAGGCTCAGAGGGTAGTAATCAATGGCTTGATGTCTAGTTGACAGCTGGTATCAAGGGGAGTACCTCAGGGGTCAGTGTTGAGGCCAGTTCTCTTCAATATCTTTATCAATGGTCTGGAAGATGGGATGGAGTACACCCTCAGCAAGTTTGCAGATGACACCAAGCTGGGGGGAGTTAGGAAAAGCTCTCACTAGGAGGGTAGTAAAACACTGGATCAGGTTACCCTCTTGTGGACTCTTCATCCTTGGGGGTTTCTAAAACTCAGCTAGACAAAGCCTTGACTGGGATAACCTAGTTGGGAATGGTCCTGCTTTTGAGATTCCTTCCAACCCTAATTTTCTATGATTCTACACTAAACTCTTCTGGCAAAAAAAAAGGATACATTGCTGCCAGTTTCTACATGGAAAAGCTATGAGTGTTGCCTTTTTGGATCAGTACTTTGAGCCAAGTTACACTGTAGGATTTTTCACTCCCTCCTCTCCCCCCCTATAGTTTTTCTCCTTGTGAGAGGAAAAGAAAAACCAAACCACTCAAGAAATGCTGTCCTAAAAACACCTTTGGTGGTGTTGGCTTTAGTTTTTATATACACGTGTATTTTGACAATGGCTACAAACTGAAATCTCTAGGGGCAGATTATTCAGGGGTGAACCTAAGGCCATGAAGGCTGATGTATGAATTCTTGCCAATCTAGCAGCAGCTAAAAGGGTACAGTGACTCGCATGTGCTTCTGAGTCATACTTCTTTTCCTGCTTTTAGATGATGAGCTGGGTAGGAACTCGCAGCTGCCTATAGCAGAAGTATTACCAACCACTGACCAACATGCAGTCATCTATATGTATGTGCATTAAGTTTAGTACTTGTAATAACAGGTACTAACTTAGTGCACCATAATTGGTTCTGCCGCGCAGTAGCACCGGCGCACATATTTTAGGTAACACTAGTGCACAGTAGATTAATTCTGCTCATCAACGCATTAGCACGGCTTTTGCCATGATGTGCTAATGTGCAGTAGAATTAGTCTATTGTGCTTTGAGCATCTTATGTAGATGCACCCAATGTGACTTTCCTTCACTGGCCAGCGAGAGGGGAGAATAGACCCAGATTCACAGATTGCCTGGCTTTGTCCAGCAGTGGAGCATGTTGAAGAACATCCCCACTTATTTCATACCATGGCATAAGTTTGTAGGCATATACACAGAGTCAGAATCTAGGTCAGAGTCCTCAAACACTGCACAAAGTAGTTGAGGAAAGTAGGCAGCTTTAGTGCAAATTCTTCATCTAATGTGCCAACTTTTAACTCCGTCTTAAGGGGAAGAGAATTTTTCAAGATCAAAACAGTTGATAATTTCCTTTAAGTGGATTCCCCGAGCTGAATCCCAGAATGTAATTTTGTGACTGCATTCTGTATGGTGAAGAACAACTCATATATTCTTTCCTACATGCTAGCAATAAAAAGGGAATATTTTTCTTCCAGAGGTTTATCTTATGGTAGGCTGTTTTCTTTATGAACCTTAACAAATGTCAATTAGATATCTAATTTCACTCTCAGGGGCTTTGGCAGTTATCAACGCAGTACCGTGCTTTGCTTTGGATGGCCAATGGATATTAAACTCTTTTTTGGAAGCCACTCTTAGTTCACTGATCGTAGAGAAACAAAACAGAGAGCTTGTTGGCTTTTTAATTTTGCTTGCTGGCAGTGCACTTTTGGCTGCCAATGTAGCACTGGGACTTTGGATGGTGACAGCACGATAGTATATTGGATAAATTTCTGCACTGGACCATTTCCACAAATTCTACAAGAAAAAATAATGATTTTTTTATTGTCTTTTAAGACTTTTTTGTATGAGAGGGAAATGATTTTATTTAATTTATTTTGGAAGAAGGATTGACGGTGATTTGGAGAAAAGTCTGCAGAACCTTGTGAGTTTGATCATGGAAACACTGAAAGAAAAAATAAGACCCCATCCCTTTAACTGTAATATTGTTTTTAAAGCACTATGATCATTTTAGAGAAATTGCATCACAGAGATTTACAAGAGAAAAACTAAAGCTTGATTCCAAAATGGGACAATTTGACACTGAAAACTTGCACACTGGCATGGGGAAAACATGTTAGCTATATTTTATCATTTAAATAATTATGGGACAGTCTCTGTTGGTTGAATGAATATATTTTTGTGGTGGAATTTTTGGTTAATTTGGTGTTGTACCAAGTTTGGAATCTCAAACTGATGTCTGAGCTCATTTTAAATCAGTGAAAATTTGTATAAACTATAGCAACATGTTAATGAAGAGAAGGAGACACCATATGTTGTAGTACCATTCCTTTCCAGCTGGCCTCTAAAACTGAAAACATGTTGTCCTTTCCATGTAGATGGAAAGCACCAATGTCAGATATGTGGGAGGATAACAAAATCCACATGTCTGTGTTCCTTAGCACTACTGAGAATATTTTAGAAAATAATATTTTGTCTGTTAGCAACAGCCTGAAAATAGCTTGATGTTCTAGTCTCCTAGTGAGAATCCTACTAACTGAAATTAAGCCATGTAGAATTATTTAAAAGTGATTTGTAAAGTGTTGGGTTTTTTTCCTGATTCATACAAGGCCAGTAGCCTACACCAGAGTTGCATCTTACTGGGTGTATATATACATATGTTTGATACAGAAGCAGTTCACTTGCAAGTAAATGCTTCTGGGCAGGAGTCCACATGTGCAAAGAAGTGGGAGCAGATTTGCTAATAGCAGCAAACTGCTTCCACCACCTCATGGGGCCCTGCAGTGGGCCCCTGTCGCCACCAGGGGGAGCTCTAGGTTGCCCCTGGGTGCTAGCCCAGGAGTTGGCAGGGAGCACCAGACCAAGAGACACCTGTCTCTTGGCCAGGGCTAGGACAATGCACCCTTCCCCCAGTGGCTGCCTGCTGCTAGGGCAGATACAATGTCCCCCTGCCCTGGCAGCAGGGAGCTCCTGGCCCTGCCTTCCCAGTCGGGAGCAGGGGACTTAGACAGAGCTGTAGGGGAGGGGCAGGTCACAGCCCCTTGTCCCAAGCCTCTGGTGGGCCAGCATGTTGGGGGAGGGGGGGCTTGAAGCTCCCTGCTGCCGGGGCAGGGGGACGTAGTCCCTGCCTGGGCTGCAGTGGTGGAGCCTGCTCCATCAGCAGGCAGTTCTTGGGCACAGGGAGCAAGTTCCTACCCCCTGGTGGCCAGCTGACTGGGAGCAAATTTGCTCCCAGTCAGGCAGCTACATGAGTGCTACAGTGCAGTAAGTAATCGCAAGTAACTTTGCATTTGCAGGTAATAAATTTATTCACAATTAGTAGTTTAACTGTGCAGTAAGCGTGTGCACACAGACTCACACGCTTACTACATAGCAAACTATGCTGTTGCACAGTATACTGTCCCATATAGATGCACCCACAGGGTAAATCAGAGATGCATAAGCTTTCATAAGCCACAGCTTATATTGTTAGATGCTTGCAGGGAGCAGGTATTCAAACAGAAAGAGTGTTTTAAATACAAAGTGTAGGGAATAGGGAGAAAAGGAGAGGGGGTACTGCTGAGGAAGGCAAAGGTGGGTTGAAGAAAAAACAAATCAGTAAACTCACTGAGGGACATATGGATTATAAAAAATAATCCAGGTAATGGGATAGTCTCTATTGAGACCATACTTAACACAGCCCAGGCTGTGAATGATTTCTTTTTCCACAATTTCATGTTCAAAAAGGTTTTTAAAGGTTGTTTAAGAACAGCCACCCATTCTGAGGTCAGTGGAGGACAAGCCATGGAAGTTCAAGTGCTCTGCCACAGGTTTTTTTGGATTTCTGAACTTGATGTCAGATTGATGTATATTTATTGTAGATCCCTACATGAAAGATCTTTGTCTGCCCAATACAGACCACAGTGGGGTGGTCCCAGGCAGGTGATGGCATTTGACGTTGGGCCTTTTTGCACATTAGTTTTAGGCATCTCAGGGAGCTCTTAACCCCTGGATTGTCCATTTATTAGAATGTGTAAATTAGTTTTAAACACCCTTTAGGTGTCTTAAACTTATGCCATTCCAGGACAGGTTTATTTATGATAGAGTTGCACTGACATATCAGTCCATATTGTATCAGCACCGATAAAAGGAAAATTGACTTTATCGGCAATTGGCTTTTTTTGGCCTATGTGGCTGATAACATCACTGATAAATGCTGTGTCCACATGCGCAGCCGCAGCATGCATGCGGCCAGGAACACAGCCCAGCAACTTGGAGAGCAGTGTCTGGCTGGTAAGTCTGTGTTGGG
>NW_017728906.1:60166527-60200157 GCF_001723895.1 Crocodylus porosus | reverse complement strand
GAGTGGCTATGGGGGGAACTATAGTGAATTTTGAGGTGGCTGTAGCCACCTCACAACTACCTCTCCCAGCACCGCTGCCCACCCTGAGTGCAGCCCGGCCTAGCCCCCCCCACTGAGAAGCGGCTGATGCAGCCCCTAGCCCCAAACCCGCAGTAGACAGCCCACCCTCTCCCCACACACAAATCCAGGGGGCACATGCCCCCGTGGCCTTCCTTGGGGGTGCATGCAGCGACAGGAACTGCCCTCCTGCACACCCTGGACAAGCTGCCTATAGCTCCGTCCTGCACTCCTTCCTGGCCCAGCTGGACAGTGCCTGCCCCAGCCCCAATCCCTCCTTCACCATGGGGGCCTTGATCTGCCCCCCCCATACACACAGACATGCACCCCTTCTCCCCCACAGGCTTACCGGCCAGACATTGCTGTCCAAGCTGCCAGGCTGCATACCATCTATCGGATCGGTATCAGCCAACATGGCTGCTTAATAATTGGCCATCAGTATAAGCCAAAACGATCTTTATCGGTGCACCCCTAATCTCTGAACCATGTAACCTAGCTCGTGTTCCATGAATGTGTGGGCAGTCCCCATAAATAAGCTGCCCAAGTCTTAGTCCTCCAGCATCCCAGGATACAGTGTCCCCTCTCCCCACCTTCTTGTTCGCTGTGGACAAACTTTCCACTTCCTGAACTCTACTGCCCATGAGATGATACTGAATGAAACCAGCTCTTCCTCCTGCCTCTGGGTATGTGATGTGGCTAGGCAGCTGGAAAAGAGCACAGACCAGTTTGGAAGGCAGAGCTGTGGAGGAGCCAGGGGGAGAGCAAGGTAGGGAAGACATATCAGGGTCCCCATAAGCTGGGCCTTCCTGGCAGGAGCAGGGACAGTGTCCCTGTGAGCTGGGACTACCCAATCCCCATCTCAGTTTATTAAAACATGAGGCTTTCTTTAATTTACATTTGATTTCTTAAAAAGAAAAACACATTTATTTTACCCTTTAGTGGCTTCAGTGGCTGATGGACTTCATTTTACCATTCAGCCCTCAGCCGCCATTCCCACTTATTGCCTCTTCACCTCCCACTTCACTACCAAGTCCCCTCATTAAATTCTCCCCCTTCCAGCCTGATGCTCCTACCCCCAGCAATGCAACTCTCCAAATTATCCCCACCTACAGCAGGGATAGAAGCCTATCCTGGCTCACAGCCCTCTGTGTGGCAATTCACAGCTGTAGCCCCTAGTCAGGCCGCTGCTCACCAGCCCTCTAAGCTAAGTACAGACAGTGAGAAAGACAAACTTGCAAACAGAATTGATTTAGCCTCAGGCTAAGCTGCAGAGATTAAACTGAGAAACAAGACACAAGCTTACTTTTGATTCAGGAAATGCAGTCACATGCCTGCAGTGGCTCAGGCCAGAAGCCAGGGAGCACTAGAGCACAGCTCTCTGGCTCCTAGCCAGCATGGACTATGTTTGCTTCCTCTTCCTGCTGCCCCTGAGGTCTCTGGGATTTGCAGTGCAGAATCACATCAGCAGGACTCTGCAGGGTTGCTCATCACGTCCTCTTCCTGTTTCCAGGTGCCTTTGGGATTTGTAGTCCACAGTCACAGCCAGCAATAAGTTTTTAGCAGGGCAGGGCAGCTATGTACTCGGGGGAAGGGAAGTTTAACTCCCCACCCTTCCTGGCCCCAGACCCCAGCTGGGGTTTGCCTGGGAGGGGGTGGGGGGCAGGCCCTGCCTCCCTCCCCCTGCCCCCCACAACCCTTCTCTGCTACAGCAGACAGCACAGCACAGCACAGGGCTAGAGGGGATGCTGGGAGACTCTGATTTAACTTAAACTAGGAAGGGGTCTGGAACAGAAGTTTCATAAACCGGTTTGACCCAAATCAGTTAAGTCTGATACTAGATTTAACCAGGTTTATCTTAAACCAGTTTCAGCCATTTTAAAACTGGTTTATGTGCACTGAACTTCTGTTCTGTTACAGGTTTATACCAGTTTCTGATTACTTAAACCAGTTTATGCATAACTTCTGTCCCTAGCCTTTGTGGCAGGTCACAGCTGTGTAAGTGGGGGACAGTGAGAGATGGTTTTTAGCTTGAATGTGACTTTTTAAAACTTGAGTTAACACTGATACCAATCAACATTAGAGAAGCTTAAAGTGTAATGAGTAACAAAGCCCTTGGTAGAGGAGCAGGTAATTGAACCCTGGATGTTATATTGTGTGTTGGTCAGTCCAGTGATGATGGAGGCTGACAGGGGAGCATAGCTGGCATTCAGGTCCATTTCAAGGCTAAGTGCCTGGGTGAGAATAGGAGTTAAGTAGTGTGTTCTTGGAAAAATTCATTTGAGGTCTCTGTTCTTGTTAAGTCTGTGTGTATTTAACAATGAAATCATCATTGTTTAGTGTTCATCCTGTGCTGTTGTGTATACAGTAGGGGTGATATATAGCATCTCACTGGCTGTCTCTTGCCCAAGGAGTTGCTTTATTTTGGCTGTATTAATTTTCGTTAAAAATGCTCTGTTGAGATTGATCTGGGGTCTTAACTGATTAGAGAAAAGAATATGAGTATGTGTAAAGTGCATTTTGTTACTGTTTGGCTTTGGTTTCTTTAAATGAACCTAGACCAGATCCTTGTTTTTGCATGTCAGGACACTGGTTACGTGTTTGTGTAGCCGTTGTTCTGAATGGTATTTCAGGGGGAGGAGGAGGCCAAACATTTTTTCAGTATCTTACCGTTCGAAACATTCAGGTACCAACATGGGAGCTTGTCCATTTTGAAAATCTTGCTTTACGTGCCAACACAAAATCTGAATGAATTTGACTTACTTTTATCAGGGAAAATATTTCTGCTTCATGTGCTCTAGTGTCTAGTTGACCATTGATGTGTCACTGTATTTTCTCATTATTGCCTGTGTGTTTCTAGGAATGATGTAGCACAGAGAAAATAAACTTTTCTTCTAAGATGATGTAAGTAGGTACTGGAACATATCAGGCAAACTAACAAGATGCAAACCTTGTTAACATCCCACAGGTATTGTCGTGGTCTTTGACTCTTAAAGCTCCTTTCTGGGGTGTGATGTAGTAGTCCCTGCCTTCACTTGGACTTCAGTCCTCATTTGGGTCTAGGTCAGGGAGACTGAGTTCTGTGGCTGATCCTATGTGACTATGCCCCTTGCAGGTCTATCAATGTCCTAAAGGGGCTTAAAACAATAAACTAATGGAAATTGCCAGCAGGCTTTCCTTTCTGCAGGGGGCCTCAGACAGGCTTTCAGTAGTTATAAGAAATGCCATCCTGTGTCAGATCCAGTTTCCTTTCCCTCGTAGTGGCAAGGAGTGGATGCTAACTCCTTGGATCCAGGGTGATCCATCCCCTGCCTCTCTTGTCCCTACAGCTTCCTGGTTGTCAGGACTGGGCCCTGGGCTATGAATATGTATTCGTTTATTCAAGCAGTTGCTATCTGATCTGTACTCCTCCTTTTCAAGGCCTTTTACTCTTTGCAGATGTGGTGGAGTAGGGTTGCTTGAGTTTATAGCAGCTCTGTTTCTTCTTCCTGCTCAGTGTGGAGTCTGTTCCCTGTCATAGGTACATATATTTTGAATTTCTCTTATAGGCGTTTCTCAGGTCATAATTCTAATATATTTTGATTGGCACTAGCCATGACTCAGTAGAGCTGACTGACTTTGAAATTGAAGGGAATTGTGTCTTCTTTTGTTTACACGCAGATCTCACTGTTTTGTAAGCGTCAAGAGTTGCAGCACTGTTTTCTCTTCCAGCGTAGTGACTGCTGTGGCTGCTTCAAAAGTATTCCCTGGGTAAAGTTTTAAACTCAGTTCGATAAATACATAATTTTGTTCACTGTAAATATTGTCCAACAGTCTATGCGAGCTGAGGAGGACAGATATAAAGATTTCCCTATCCTCAGCTAAGAGCTTTGTGCTGGGGTGCTGATGACTGCGTTCCTTTGCTCTCAAGGTAATTGGTCACTTAACGTGCCACTTTTGCACTGTATACATAAGAAAATAATTCTAAGTAATCCTACTGCACATGGTGCTCACTGAGGGCAGACTGCCACTTTTTCTCACACTGGGTAAACTTTACTATGTAAAAAGCCCCATCATTTCTAATGGGCCAGAAAAATACATTTTTAAATCTCCAAGGGTGCTTATACATGTGCAGGGAGGCTGCTCTGATGCACTGAAATTACAGTACACTGGAGCAGACTAGTCTGCTGGAGCATGGGAGTTGCTGTGTATCTGCGTCCCATGCTGAAAAATGGTGGTGGGGATGCTTTAATTAAATCTTGTTCAATAAGCTTTAATTAAAGCACTCCCACCGCCATTTTATGGTACTGGGAGGCTAAAGCATATGATGCTCTGGGCACTTTAATTAGAGCAGCTCTCAGAGCCGCTCTAATTAAAGCACCCCCAATACTTCCAAATTAGCCCCAAATTAGCAAAGCACATAACTATGAAGATAAGTAGATACTTAGTCCATCCTCGTTCAGCAAAGGGTGTCTGCTTGTCTAAGAGCATACCTAAGTCTCATTGAAGTCTATGTTTTATAAGGAAAGGTTGGATTTAGTTGTGTTCAGGTGCTTTGAACCAGAACCTAAAGTGGCTTTGACTGCAAAATAAAATCGGTGGTAAGCTTTGCTTGAAAGATAATGTCCAACGTAGCTATTTGTGGGCAAAAGGAACGCATAGCCTTAACCAGGCCATGAACAAATTGTTGCTCATCCTGTTCAGCCTCCTTATGATATGACTATCACAGCAAATAAATGCTTGTAAGGAAGTACCGTCTCTAACTGTATACAGAGCTTCCTTTTTTAGATTTTGGTAGCGTCTGTGTAGTGGGAAAAGATGCAGTTAGAAGAAAATGGATTGGGACACTCAAGATTTTATGTGGATTTTTCCTTTAATTCTTGAGCAGTTTGTAACGTATAGAGAGACTGCATCTGAATTCTTTTTGTTTTCATTTAATTTTTTGTTTATGTGAAATCTCCTCGTGTTTTTGGTATGTTTCCAAAGACGATTAAAGTGAAGATTTTCTAAATAGTACTAATGTATGTAAAGTAGCAATATATTCCTAGCCTTTTCAGGATTGCAGCACCCCACCTTCTCTTTTTGAATGTCATAGTTCCCCTGGCTGAGAATTTCTGTTGCTGCTGCCTCAGTTTATCTCAGTGCTTCTCAGCTGGGTTCTGCTGCTTCTAGGTGAAACTATACTACATGCCTGCTGTATAGCCAGCCTGGGAAGGGCTGTGCCATGTGGGCCCGCTACCTTTGCATTAGGGCTCTCTAATTAGCTGAAAGCAGGCAGGAGATGCCTCTTGCTGTGTAACCTGTCCCTACCTGGTCCAGTGCCCCCCTACACTCCTCCCAGAAACAAAAGCAGATGGGACAGTTACATCATGAAGTGCTGAACCAGGAAGCACCACACAGCATAAAGCTGCTTTGCTGCCTGCTTTCAAACAATTAAAGAGTCCTAATGCAGAGGAAGCACAGCACAGCAGTTTTATCTGGCTGCTGCCACCATGGCACCCCAGATGAGAGCCATTGATTTACAGCATGCGATTAAATTAGTGTAAAAGACAAATTTTGATTTCTGTATAGGTACTTTTGCTAATCTTTTTCTGTATAAATGTATATCCCCATCAGATGAGGAAAAAGAAATGTCTAACTTTCAGACATGTTCTAGGTTGGTCTTACTTAAACTTATCTGTGAAGTCTTAAATGCTTTATGCTATGTTGGCAAATAAAATGGGCTGACTTCCTTTCGAGTTAAATATGGATTTCTCTGGGAAAGCTTTATATTAAAGTTGCATAGAAATCATTGAAAAATACGCAGCTTAGCACTGAAATCTCTTCACTCAGCCTTTTAATGATGATATTGTGGCTAACTGTATTTTATCTGTGCATCAAAAAATTATCAATACTGCAAAATACTATTGCCTATAATGACTTTTTTGTGAATGCATGTGTATACACTGTATATGTCATACTTCATCTGTTTAGACATAAGTTATCACTTATAAGTCCTCCATAACTTCAGATTTGTGGTGTATAAAAATCACTGGCTTTTTCTGGAATTTTAAACTTGTAACTTGTTCCTCTCCCACAATTGAACCATATGGATTTTTCTTTATGCAATAAAACTCCCATGCCCATGTAACCACAGCTGAATGAGCTGCATAATGTGACTGGAAAAGATACAGCTTTAAGATCAGTCTTGTCTAGGGAAATTTGGGCTTATTAATAACCTCCTTTACAAGGCTTCACTTAAAGTAAGGGCCAATATTGGGCCCACTGAAAAAATAAGAATGCAGTTGTCTCAGTGAGGGTGTATTATTTTGAACACTGATAGGATTTACAGAAACAGAAGATGGGAGAAGATAGTGTACTGTTATAACAGCATTCCCAACAGAGGGCTGGCCTGTGGCAGTCAAGAGTTTCAGCTCTGTGGTGGCCTATCTGATTTGCTGATTTTAATTTGAGAAAAATACACCAGTGATTACGATCCAATTATCCCAGCATTTTTCTGAGTACTGTGCAATATTTACTGTTCCCTTGTATGGGAAAGAAATGCCTATTACCCTATGAAACCATTTCCACAACCTGCACAGTTTTCATGTGAATTACATGACTTCACTAGACCATATCTACATGGCAAATTTACAATCCCTTGCCAACACTGCCCTCAAGCACACTATACAACTCTGGGGTGGCTACCTTTTAAGATGAAGCCATGTAGATGCCTCCATGTGGGCGGGCTAGTTAGCTTGGACCAGAGAAATGGACCTCGTCAATATGGGATGCTAATTAGCCCATTCAGAGCACTGCACGGCAACCTGCTGCACAGCTTGTTGGAGGGGAACACAGACTGGCAACTTACCATACAGACCAAATGACAATCAGATACAAAAAAATGTCATCTGTGGAAATGAACCTGCCAGTATATAGTTGTTGTTGTTGTGATATCGATTCAAAAATGAATACGTATTTGTAAAGTATTTGTTCTGTGTACTCAAACTAACTGATCCTAATCAATTCTGTCTCAATTTTATTCTGTTTCTTGTAAGACAGTTTGGTCTAGTTCAGGTAAATCAATAGTGGTAGTTTTTCTGTATGTTGTATCCTGTTCTGCATATATGTGACCATGTATAAAGCCATCAGTTCTTTAATAATTTGACCAGGATGTGGCACACATGTTAATGTGGACTAGAGACAACGTGCAGCCAAAATAGCACAGGTACTATGTATGATGCAGGGACTGCCAGAACGCCCAGACTATGCCTCCATCTCTTGGGCACTCTGTTAACAACATGTGGAGAGCAGATGGCAGAGCCACGCCTATTAAGGTTTTCCTTTTTGTCCTCAGATGTTCATTTGGGGCAATTTTTCAACTTCCATTCCTGAAGTACCACAAAAGGACAGGCATGGCCGTACATTTCCATCTATACTACTGAGCTAATATGAAGTTTAAAAGCAATAGTTTGCTCACTGTGTAAGACTTGATATCCAAATAATTGCATCAGAAATCTGATTTATTCTTTAGCACGCTCTTTATATAATTGTTTTAAGTCCCCGGTGTCTTTCTACAACCTCTGTTTAAGGTTTAGATGTACAAAAAGTTTATAACTTGTACCTAATCTGTGGAATATTTTTTGTTTAAAACTTTTTCCTCTTTACACATCCTGTTTTCTGATGCTGGCTGACAACTGTGGGATGTCTGACAATTAGATCAAATGTTTCCGCTGGGCATTGTTCATAATATTGATTAAGAACATGTTGCATTCTGAAAACATTCAAAGCAGGCACACTAACAAATGTACCCAGCATTGTTCTGTTTGAATAACATATTGTTTGTCCCTCCTCCCAATTCACCAAACAAACAATAAGTATTGTTTCGTACTTACAGTAAATGTATGTTGATTGCAAATAAATGATTTGTCAAGACATTTGACCTGTTTTTGAAACCAGGCTTAAAGCATGCAATTCTTTGTGACAAATATGTTCCAGGGATGCTTTCTAAAATTAGAAATTTAAGATGATTAGCGATGAAAATCCAGATTAAAATAAGCTTTGTATATTTTTAAAGTAAAGGACTTTGTTTCCTGTTTAATAGTATAGCTTGGGGACTGACAGTACTTCTCAAAGTGCAATCACCCATACTGGCTATCTTCACAAAGCATCTTGATGCCCACCTTGCTGGGGTCATCCAACCCCAGCAGTCTTTCCTGCCCAAGTGAAGGGGGGCTGGACCCAATGATCTTGTGAGGTCCCTTGCAGCCCCTAACATCTATGAGTCTATGCATCTATGAATCCATGCAGTTTCTCAAAAAATGCATGTGTACTCATGAAGAACACAGACCTGTCAGGGCAGCTATTAGAACTCTTGAAATCACTGGGAACTAGTCAGTTTCGTAGTGAAACTTTGAAAATGATGGGGGAGAGCTGCTCTGAAATTAACTAATTACCCCTCATTTTCAGGGCTTCTGATAACAGCCATGAAACTGATTTGTTCCCATCAATTTCAACGCTTTTAATAGAAACCCTTGGGTTTGCTTCCCCTTTACTATTTCTGATAGTTATGTAGATACCAAGTAGGTGCTCCAAATCAGTTTATGCACTTCACTAATACATAAATAATCAATGTTTTACTACTAATGGGTTTTGAGGTAAGTGAATTACTTAGTCTTTTCCAATATGCATATAAATGGAGGATGCAACTTCTGCACTTCCATGGCACCTATAGTAACTGAACATTTTATGAATAAACATGTCAATCCTTTCTCTTCCGCTTTTTTAACAGCATGTAGTACAAGTACCTTGATGAATGACTGAGGCAGGCCTATGAGAAAGGAACTTAAGATAGTAAATCTAAATCTTGCATTTATTTCTGAAAGGTAAGAACCTTGGTAGTTTAGGTCTGGTAGCTGTTGCAGTCCGTAGCTGTTTCTGAAAAGTTTTTCTCCAAGACTTGTGAACTTTTCTAAATCTGACTGTTTTTGTTGCCGTAGTGAAATGTGGCTGATGTGTGCTCTAGTGATGGATCACTTGCATTGGTACATGTGTTAGAAGTAGGTCAAGGGAAGTAATTATTCCCCTCCATTCAGCACTGGTGATGTTGCCCTCTGGGGTCAGGCCAACTGTCAGGATCTCAATATTGCGCTGTTAGACAGAAGGGTGAGACACAATTGCACATATACAAATAGACAAATCAATTGGGTACACACACACACACACACTCTCTCTCTCTCTACCAACTCAGGCACATACACATCCAAACCAGCCTAGGTACATGCATACCCATCGCCAATTCAAGCACATACACGCTACACACCAAAAATTAGACAACAATCAGCTGTCAATACCCACACACTCGGATCACTAATTCGTGTATCATGCACGCGATGACATACATTCACCAGTGCACACACATACCACCCACCTACGCGTACACACAGGTGAGTTCCTAACTTGGATGGTACGGAATGTATGTGTGTGTTTGGGGTACTTGGGGTACCTGAGAGAAGGTTAAGGTGAGAGAGAAAGTGTAAGGAGTGAAAGTTGCTGGGACCGGGATTAGAACTGGTAGAGTAGAGAGAAGCTGGCTGAGGAACTGAGGCTTGGGAAGTCAAGTGGCCCCAGGGTTACTCAAGGTCACTGGTGCATGGGAAAAAGCCCAGTGGCAAGGAGGAGACAGCCAGGAATGAGAGAAACCTGGGAGCTTGGGGCTGGAAACTGAGGCTGGCAGCTTAGAGGCTGGGGGGGGGGGCAGATAAGTGGTGGCAAGGAGGAAACAGTCAGGAAGCAGACAAAAACGCAACTCAGGGTTTCCAAATAACAGGTTTATTAAACAGACATCATGCTACACAGCCCCATGAAGTTATCAGTGTACACACACACACACACTGGCAGCAGGAGAAAGAGACTCCAGAGGGAGGGTTGGAGTCCAAGTAGGGAAGAGAAACAGAGTCCCAAGTCCTTGGTTGAAGAGAGGGTAGGGGTGATAGCTACCTATCCAGGCTGGAAAGAGGTCTTTGTCCAGTAGGTGTTGTCCAAAGTGGGGTCACTGAAAGGGCCTCTGGGTGGATAGGTGGTGTGGCATGGTGCTGGTCCAGATGGAGAGGACGTCCAAAGGAGTCAGTCTTCACTACCCTTTTTATGGGGCAGACTACCTATGATCTCCTATGGGGAGGGCCTGTCCCGGCAAAGTCAGTCCTGTTCCAGTGGGCTCCAGGTGTTCTTACTGAGCATGTGCAGCTTGGCACAATGGTGGGATGCCTCATCTTTTGTTTCTTGAATGCTGAGGGTAGTTCCAAGGGCTGGGTCCTTGGTCCAGGTATTGATTTTGATGGTTTGGTTATTCAGAGGGAACTATTTTTAAACCTACTGCCATTGTCTCTCAAGCACTTGCATTCATCCAGGAACCAATTTACATAGGAGGGGTAGTTATGAGTTATAAGTTACAACATCAGGGGACACAAGGTGGAGGCTTGACATTGCAAGATGGCAACTTGACATGACTTATGCTAACTTACATATGTACGCCTAAAACAGTAATCACACAACATAAAAGCAGTACAAAATTAATACAAACATAATAATAATCACTTATAAAACAGTGGATATCTATATCACAATATCAGGGCACTTATTTGCAAAGAGGGGAGAGAAAAATAAAACTTACTACCTAAAATAAAATGTTAAAGCTTATCCTACATCTTAGCTTGCTTATAATTATTTGTAGGGAACAGAGGGGGAGAGAAGAAGTCAGAAATAGTTGGGGAAGGGAAGGGAATGCATATCTATCTATATAAAAAGAAGAAACTGGGGGTTATGTTACAGTGAGGCCACATCTGGAGTACTGTGCTCAGTTTTGGGCCCCCACTACAAAAAGGATGTTGACAAACTGGAGAGAACCCAGCGGAAGGGAAGTAGTGCTGGCTCCTACCTTGGGGTCTTTAAGAGGAGGCTTGACAGTTACCTAGCTGGGGTCATCTGAGCCCAGTTTTCTCCCTTGCCCAGGACAGGGGGTTGGACTAGAACATCTGCAAGGTCCCTTCCGACCCTACATCTACAAATCTATGGAGGATGACAAAAATGGTGAGGGGGGCTGGGGGACATGACTTATGAGGAAAGATGGGGAAACTGAGCTTATTTAGTCTAGAGAAGAGGAGACTTAATAGCAGTCTTCAACTACCTCAACTGTGGTTCGAAAGAGGATGGGGTTAGATTGTTCTCAGTAGTGGCAGATAACAGAACAAGGAGCAATGGTCTGAAGGTGCAGCAAGGGAAGTTCAGGTTAGATATTAGGAAGAATTTTCTCAGTAGGAGGGTAATAAAACTCTGGAAAAAGTTACCCAGAGAAGTGGTAGAAGCTTCATCCTTGGGAGTTTTCAAATCCCAGCTACACAAAGCTTTGACTGGGATGGTCCTGCTTTGAGCACAGGGTTGGTCTAGATGAACTCCTGAGGTCACTTCCAACCCTAATTTTCTGTGATTCTATGGTAAAGGTTTTCAGTTAAGCCCTTGAATAGTACTCTATGTAGACTGGTAAACCATTACTAGAAAACCACATTGTCATGAGGATCACTCCTTTTTTCTTCAAGAGGTATAAGCCACAATAAATGAATAATATTTCAGTGTTACATTCAGAAAAAAGTGATGTGGCAAAACAGCTATGGGAGTTGATTGTTTTTATTAAATAAAGCTTAAGTGCTTTCTACCTCTGGCCCTGTGCAATAGTGTCTAAGCCACCAAAAATAAAGTATCCATATTAGGTTTGTGTGTATTTGTACTTCCATTCTTATTGAAACCCTGCATTGTTATACATGACACCCATTTACAATTTGTACATTTTAACCTGCAATTTATTTAGAGTGGGACTTCCAAAGAATTCCAAGAGCACTGGCTGCTCAACTCTCACTGCAAGTCATTGGGGCATGGGTACCCAAATTACTATGGCTTTGCAGGAAATCTCTGGTTTATATTACTTTTTAAATGATGCAATAGTGTATGCAAGCCAGGGTTTTCCATAAAAGTGCCCAATGAAAATGTGAGTTTTTTACCCTCCCCTTCCCTGAATTGAGGTCAAAGAGCTTGATTTTTACTTTGTTATTATGTAAATCAGGAGCATCTTCACCCCATTCTGTTGAAGTAAACTGTAAATGACTTCACAGTCAGTTAGGACCTTCCTAGGTTTTACTTTGTAGTCTCCAATCAGTTGTGTGGTGGTCCCTTTGAGTGTGTGTTTTTTGGCAGCACCATTCCATGCTGCACAATCATACCAATCAAAGATCCATTTGCTTAGATTTCTGCCTAAATGCTCCTAGTGCTCAGATTTGTTCATTTTGATCTTCTGGAATAGCTGTTTCAAAGTTTAATGCTGATTGAATAGTCAGTGTTTCTGTGTCATTGCACAGGGCAGGAAGCAGGACCACACTAGGCTTTCATTATGTCCTGTGTTTTCTTTAGGTTTAGAGAAATGCTTATTATTTGAAATTGTCTTCTGTTTTAAAGAATCATTTCAGCTAGAAATGATCCACACTGACTTGATTTCTTTCTTTGATGATATTTTTATGGCTTCAAGTGGAATGCGAGGATTTTTGTCCCTTTTAAAAAAATTTTCAGTACCTTATAGAACTATGCTGCAGGTTGGTCTATACAAGCTGCTCTAGAGGAAGACTTGCACTGTCATGCCATCTCCTGCTGCAGAGAATAAGCATCACAAATCCTGCCTAGATCAGGAAAATGGATGATTTGGACTAGGAGTACTTCCAATTGTCCTACTGTAGATGTCCTCAGAAACACAAGAATGAGTCTGGAGAAATTTCAACATGAAGCTCACAAATGTTCCAAGAGGAAGAGATGGGAGATTTAATGAATGATGAGCTTGAGGACCCGAGTCTCTCTGGGAGATTGGAGCATCTTAGATACTTTGTTGAGGGAAGTGAGAAGGCTTAAGAGACAGATGAGAAGAAGGGGAGTTATTCAGAGGGGGGAGCCTTATAGAATCAACTATGGCCGTGATTCTCAACCAGAGGATGTGACACCCTGGGCTGCCTTGAGATCCTTTCAAGGATACCACAATGATAGCACTGTTGGGGATCTTTTTTATCAGAAAAAACCAGGATCCCTGCATATCACCCACCCTTTTGGTTGAGGAAGTCAAGTACCCAAGTAAAGGGGCAAGACTTCTGAGGAAGGGAGGAATGTGAAGTTGGGTTGTTTCGTTCTTATATTAAGTAAGTTTGCCGTTAACTGCACTTGCAATGCTGTTATATATGGTGTACAAAAATAATTCACAAAATAAGCCCAGTAATTTCAAATAGGAATTTTATCGTGTTAAAAACTTTCTGACCTGTTGTGGTCTGAGTTCTTTGCAACAGAAGAATTGCTGTATTAGTTTTTCTGTATTCAAAAAGCCAATGAAAACTAAGAGCTGGAATTTTCTGAGGGTTGCCTTGAGTCTAAACAGGTTGAGAACTACTGGTCTAGGGTACACCTGACACTAGAAATCTAAGTGCTGTTTAATGGCTAGATTAGATCATCTTTAGCAGTATATGTTTGAAATCCATGTCAGTCGCTACATTTCAGTATAGAGCCTGATCTCGCTCTTGGTCAGTCTGTGGCTTATTCTACCTAGGACTAGAAGGAAACATGTTATCTCCTCCCCCGGACTATATTCAGCAGGAAGTGACATAAAAGATGGAAGGATAAAGACCTTCTATTACCTCAAAAGTTGTTATGATAGAAAAGAGTAGCTTTGACAGATAAGCAGGTCTGCCACATGTCACACATCTGGCAAACCTGATCCATCCTGCCTGCTTCTTGGGTAACATTTAACACTCAATGTAAGAGAGACTGACTCTTCTAAAAACCCTGTGGCTTACAGGTTGGCATGTCAAGCTGGAATTCCAGAGACCAGCATTTGGCCCTCATTCTCTTTAGTGCAGTAATTCTCAACTCTTATAAACCCAGCACCTCTTGTTAGACTCAAGGCAGTCCTCAGAAATGTCAGCTCTTAGATTTCACTCATTTTTGGCTACTGAAACATAATAGAACAATTCTTCTGTTGTAAGGAACTCAGACCATAACAGGTCAGAATGTTTTTAACACTGGATTTCTGTTTACATTCTGTAGATGTTTGCATCTAACAATGCTAAGGTTGAGTGGTGCCGCACAGCATCTTTAAAAGAATCCTGCATCGCCCTGGTTGAGAATCACTGCTCTAGTGGCCAATGTTAATATTTATATGCAATTCCCAGTTCTACACTTGGATAACAGATGGGAACAATTATCTCCTTCATCTTGCCCCCTCCTCCCATGCCCCCAATTTTCTTATCAGGTAAGATGAGAGACTGCACAGTCACTTTAGGCAGCGTGGGGGAGAAAAATATCTGTCTAGTACAATAGAACTGAGTCTTACCCATTCTCTTTCAGAAAAAGTCCCTGTACTTGGCTGTCTTGTGTCTTGCTGTTGAAACCAGTACACCACGCTTCTGCCTGGGCTAGGAGTCCACATATTAAACATGCCAGTTCTGCCTTTATCACAAATTGTGTTGTAACCCACTGGGTAGTAGCTATTCCATATGAACACTAAATACGTCTTTCTGAAAGTGGTTACTCCTTTGCTTCGAGAAAGAGAGGCCCATAATGATCAGTTCCAATGCTGCTCACAACCCATGCAAGGCTGGTCCATAAATAGGGACCTATTAAAATTGCAATTTTATGGATTTTGTGGAAATCATGAATTCTGGCATTGCCTGTGAAATTGAGTGATATCTGCAAAATCTGTGGAAAAAATTTAATGAAAAAATAATGCTGGCTCCTCAGAGGGAGAAGAGAGACTACTAACAAAAAGGAGTGCCCAAGATGTTTGCTACCTCTGCCCCTGGGTGCTGATTGGCTGAGAGCTGCCTATCATGTGGCCACACCCCTCTCCAGCAATTGGTATGGGGTGGGGCTGCATGACAGCCTTCAGCCAATCAGCAGCAAGGGACAGGGCTGTATGACAGATCAGACCTTGCAGCCAATCAGATGTGAGGGTGGCACCACTGGGGCCCCTCAGCCAATCAGAGGTATTGCCACAATTGATCCATGAGAATGATGGCTGCCTCCGCAAACTACCTGCAAAATGGGCTGGCTGCCACCTTCGTTTGAGTTGACCCCTAACCATAAAGCATAGGAGAGATTTAAACATTTGGACTGGTTTTGAACTAGTATTGAAGACTTTGAAAGTGAAAATGAATATTTCAAACACATAATACCCATTTTCACTTTTCAGTATCCCCAGAGTTTATTTTAATTTTCCAAACCAGGGTTATTGCTGTTTGAATGTGCACTCAGGAGCATAGCATATTGAGGTGGGTTAGAGCAGCCCTGGCTGGCAGGGGGACCCAGGATTCAGCCTGCCAGCCCAGGGCTACTCGCCATGGCTGAACATGCTGTGGAGGGACTGGCTGGGGCATGAGAGTGCTTCAGTGCCAGGCCAGCTGGTAGGCAGTCCCCACCCTGAAGCACCCTTGTGCCCCAGACAGATAGGGCAGCATCTACACGTGCACTGCTGTAGGGTAGATTAGTTCATTCCAGCCTACTAGGGGTGCACATGTAGACATCAAGACATGTACAGCACAACTAATTAGTCTACTGTTCAGTGTCTCATGTAGAGTGCCCAGTTTGATTTATTAGGCCCAGTTGTAAAAGGGTCAGTACATAGTTAGGAGTCTTTGATCATATATTTTTAGAAAGGGATCAAGGCCCTGTATATATCTTCAAAGTTATTTCAAGGGGAAACACTTAAGCAATTAAGCTAACCCCGGCAGGCCCCTTCAGCTGTTAATAAATTCAGTTGAACCACCATTTTTCTGGAAGTAAAAATAAGTTACTGAAATAGTTGTAAACACTAGAAGTGCTGTAGATCTTACGCAGTTTTACATTTGAGTTGGAATCTAGTTACCTGTGTAGTTCCCTCGTTTTTCTGTAATTCTATATTCAGCTTACCATCAGGAATAAAGACAGAATTGTGGGAGCTTGTGTACCTAGTCCTTTTCAATGCTTCCTCATTATTGGAGGTAAACGAGAACCCTGCATCAGAAGCAGTGTGTGGTGATTTGTTTTATTTGTGTATAGTCCAAATGAAAACACTAGGACTTCATATAGGCCCAGGAATTCACACTAGCATATCAAGATGCGGAATTGTAACTGCACCCTTGTTGGAGACTGAATCTTAATTAGGTAAATGAGGGGTGTTAAACCTTTCAAGAGTCCTCCTTAGTGGAAGTTGTGGCAGCTCAGTACTCTCACTAGTTCAAACCTACAGCCCTGCTTATTCAAGTGAATATGTAATTAGTAGTGATTACAGACTTCAGTTAAATAACAAGACTATATTGTAATAACTAACAAGAATTAACAAAATAGTACTATATATATATGACACATACATGAAAGTTTACAGGAAAAGATAAATGTACAAATAAGGAACAGAAATTGATTTACGCTCTTCCCCCTTACTTGCAACAGCATTGCAAGCACAGTTAACAGCAAACTTACTTACTATAAGAATAAAACACCCAACTTCACATTTCCAGCTCCCTCAGAAGTCTTGCCCCTTTACTTGGGTACTTGACCTCCTCAGCCAAAAGGGTAGGGAATATACAGGGGTCCTTGTTTTATCTGATAAAAAGGATCCTCAATTTTTGGGTTAAAAAAATTAACCCCAAATCCCCATGTTTCCATGATCAAAATTAGACACCATTGTGTGCACGTGTATGTGTGTATTACTAGCATTTCATTTTAATCATGGAAAAATGTGGAGTTTGGGTTGTGTGTGTGAGTATTACTGGCATTTCATTTTAATCATGGAAAAATATGGATTTTGGGTTACTTTTTTTAACCTGAAAATTGGGGATTTTTTTTTTTTTAATCAGAGAAAACCAGGATCCCTGGTGACATGTTACCCTGGCCTACTAGCAGATCCTTTGGAAAAGCCCTGGTTCCCTCTGGATCAGGCCTCAACTGAGATGTTTCCTGAGGTGCTTGGCTGTGAGCTTGAGGAACCTTTGGCATCAATTCAGAACTCAGCTGCAACAAGCCATCCCTCAGTCACTTAGCCACACACACGTACCAAAATCATAATACACACAAAGACCTGAACCCACACAGACAGGCCCCCACCCTTACTCCTTGGGTCTAAACTCTCTTATACCCCCAAGGCCACACCACTTTTTGAAGCCAATCACCCACTCAGAGGTCACATCAATTATTGATTCTATCCAATCATCAAGCATTCAGCTCTCACCCAATTAAATTCTCACATCTTATAGAGGTGACAATCACCTTTTTGGCTCCAAACAGTTATATAAGGTAAATCAAACTGGGCTCAAAGAAATGAAACTAGGTCACTGTGGGTCATAAGTTTCAACTGTCCAGAACCTTCTGGCCTTATCATGTACTGAGCATCCAACTGGAGGGATAGGTGGCAATGTGGTGGTGCTACTTGTGGTGGGGGAATTCCTATCAAATACCACAATATCACAATCCCTGAAGTAAGGTGAATATAGGGTGCCTCAAAACTCTAGCCCCACACTGTCTTGTGGGTACTCCTTGGTTGGAAAACAGCTAAGGGACATCACCCAGACAGAAACATGTCCTTGCTGAGGCATGAGGTAGTCAGCAGCAGCTCTAATTTGTTGGTGTCTGGCAGAAGCTACAACCATTGAGGCACTGAACATCTGGACTTGGTCTGGCTTTTGGACTTTGTCTCAAGGTCTAAAAGAGAGAAGGTAGGTCAAGGGCAGCCTCCATTCCTCCATACTCTTGCCTAGGTGGGCACACTGAAGGTTTTGGTGGGATGGTCACACAGACTTCTTGTGGATCAGCGGTTGCCATGAGTTTTTATGTAGTATTTTTATTAAAATGTTCTTGTTTATATGCTCATGAAAGTCTCCAATCTAAATCAAAATTACATTTAATTTCTAACACAGTACATATAATACTTGAATTCAGTGTGCATTTGGTTAGCATTTAGATTTTGAATAAGCATTCATTTCATCTGTAGCAGTTGTTGGATGTTATCTTTTATGACAATAGACAGTAACTTTCTTCATGATTTACAGGGCTCTGCTTTGAAGATGAGATTTCATGAACAAAAGAGCTTTGAAATTGCCAGTCTAACTCCTCCAGCACTCCAGATGTGTGACCTTGATGCATCTCATTTAAAACAAAAAAACCCCCAACCCTATGGCTAGCTTGTTGCTGATAAAAGATAGCTGTTCTACTGCCTTGGGGCAGTTAACTATTTCTACCAAGAATTTCAATAATTAACCAGTTATATTAGACAGTTGAATGAATAGGCTTGAATTTCTGCAGGTTAGTAATCTGTACTTCAGGCTTTCGGAACACAGCATTCTTACATGAATAAAATTTTTGTCTTGAGACATAGTTAAGTTATACCCATTATCAGAAAATCTTGGGTCAAAAATAAAACCATGGGAAAAGATAGCCTAGAAATAACATCTGGACTGAAAATCTAGCCCCAAATTTGCAAGAATACTAGGGATATTGTCAATCTGTGACCATAAAAGGGTCCAGTTCTTTCATCATTACTTGCTACAGGCTTGATACTCTGTCACTGAAGTCAATGGGAGCTACAGAACTAATTCTGAGGAGGGCACATCCCTCCTGATACGTAGTTCTTTAGCCCGCAAGTAGTCTGACTGAAACAAAGCTTACATGACAATCACAATCATTGTTCGCAATAGGAAGAGGGGCCCACTGCACAGATACACAGTGGTAAGAAAGGCCTTCTGGATCTGCATTTCTTAATCTTTTCAACCTGGAAACTCTTTATTCAAACTTAAGTATTCTGTCTCTTCTGTAATATAGGTAAGAATAAAAAGACACAGAAATGGTATCCCTATATAATCAAAGTATGTGCATTAGAAGGTTGACAGAGTACAGATGTCCTTGAAGGGTATGAGTGAGCAGGGCATAAGGAAATAAAGTGTCCTTTGGTTTGCGCTGCAACGTTTCAACTTCTTACAACCTTCCCTTTCCTTCGGTAGCCTCCCCACCCTACCAAATCCTATCATTTGAATAAAGAATTGGGGCACTAGGGTGGGGACTTGGATTATTTGCATTTAATTCCTGGCTCAGCCACAGACTCTGATTTGGGGCAAGTATCTTAAACCAGTTTTTGAAGGTATTTAGATGCCTAACTCTCACTGAAATCTGAGAGAGTTGTGTGCCTAACTACCTTACAAAAACTTTGCTGTTAAACTAATTTAGAGAATGGGAATAAGATTTCCCTACCTTTTAGGGATTTTATTAGTTGTAACAATTGCAGTATTTTCAGAGCTCTTGGATATTGTATGCACTGTTGGATAATGGAAACAATGAAAAACACAACAAACAAATACTAAATTGAGCAACTCATAGAAAATTAAAAGAGTTTTAGACTGCCTTATTCCCATATCATGTGAAACAACAATCTGGCTATTTGAATGTTTGTTTGTAATGGCTTAACTTTATTAAAAAGGTTTTTATCTTTTGGTGGAAGGTTCATATCAATAACATTCCTACAAGGAACAGAACCTTTAGTTAACAAGTTCTTAAAAATTTATTGGAGCCATTCTTGAATTCCAAATAACTTAAATAATGATTCAAAACATAAGACTTTTTTGTCATAATGGTCATTGAAACATTATTAAGAAATACTATACAAATGAAATAAATGCTAACCAGCTGGATTGCTGGATGCCTAATATTAATCATAGTCATAGAAAATTAGGGTTGTAAGGGACCTCAGGAGGTCACCAAGTAAAACCTCCTGCTCAAAGCAGGATGATCCCCTTCTATACAATCCCAATCAAGACTTGTCTAGCTGGGTCTTAAAAACTTCCAAGGATAGAGATTCCACAACCTCTCTGGTTAACATGTTCCAGTCCTTTACTACCCTGCTGGTGAGAAGGTTTTTCCTAATGTCCAACCTAAACTTCCCTTGCTACAACTTGAAACCACTGCTCCTTGTACCGTCATCTGCCACCACTAAGAACAGTTTAGCTCCATCCTTTTTGCAACCACTGTTTAGGTAGCTGAAAGCTGTTACTAAATCCCCTCTCAGTCTTCTCTTCTCCAGACTAAAAAAGCCCAGTTCCCTCTGCCTCTCCTCAGAAGTTATGTGCCCCAGGCCCCTAACCATTTTGTTGCCCTCTGCTGGACTCTCTCCAATTTGTCAACATCCTTTTTGTACTGGGGAGCACAACAGTGGCACGGTACTCCAGATGTGGCTTCACCAGTGTTGAATAGAGGCGTGTAATCACTTCCCTCAATCTGCTGGCAATGCTTCTACTAATGCAGCCCAGTGTGGCATTATCTTTCTTCACAACGAGGACACACTGTTGGCTCATCTTGAACTTACCGTTCACTGTAACCCCCAGGTCTTCCTTTTCTGCAGAGCTGCTGCTTAGCCAGTTGGTTCTTAGCTTGTACTGGTGCACAGAATTGATCCATCCTATGTGCCAGATTTTCCACTCTTCATTATTGGACCTCAGTGATTTCTTTTGGTCTAATTCTCCAATTTATCGGGATCTCTCTGAATCCTATGCCTTACCTTCCAGCATATCTACTACTCTCCAAAGCTTGGTGTCATCTGCAGACTTGCTGAGGATGCACTCCATTCAATCTTCCAGGTCATTGATGAAGATATTGAACAAAAACGTCCCGAAGACTGACCCCTGGGGCACTCCATTTGATACTGGCTGCCAACTATGCATCGACCCATTGATTACTACCCCTTTTGAGCCTGACAATCCAACCAGTTTTCTCTCTAGAATCTAATCTACAGATATTAAAAAAAATAATAAAAACTAACCATCAAAATAAAATATTGTGTCTAAAGATACTGATAAATACAGATGAAAAATCTTTTCTAGAAATTAATTTCCCACACTCTAAGTCACAAAAAGCAATGAAATAATCAGGTAAGCCATTCAACACTATATAAATGCTCCACTCTTAAAAATTTTCATCCTCAGTTGCCTTTCTATCTCACACAACTTGTATAACTCAGTCTTCAGCTTTGACTTGAGTTTACCAAGACTTTTTATGGCAGTTTCCCAGATTTCTAATAAATATAAATAAATATTAAATTATTCACATAGATGGCTATCAACACTGACAGGCTGCCTTCATGCAAGGACCTAGACTGAGTTTTTTAAAACAATGCAGGACAGGTAACTACATATTTCAGGGCTGCCCTGTACCTCCACATCATCTGTGCCACTTCCCTACTGTTTCTCCTCCAAGTGCTCAATATGCACATCCCATTGTAGGTGTGGATGTCCTCAGGCACTAGAGCTCACAATTTTTTACCCTAGCAAATACCCATACAGAGTTCATATGTCTTATTTCTTCACTTTATGCCTGTTCTATATAGAAATGGCATGCATTAGCTTGAGAGGGAGTTTCTGCAGTCTGTTCCAAAGCATATGCTTTGCCTAACAGCCATTCTTTAAAACCCACCTGGTTTCTACTTCTTTGTTCTTTTGCTTCCTGAACAGTTTTATTTTACTTTTTATTTTCTTCTTTTACCACCCCCCTCCACCCCACCTTTTTTTTTTTTTTGGTTCTAGTTTCTGTCATTCTTATAGTACTACAGCATGATTATGGTAGATGATCCCCCTGGTGGCGAGCAAGGCCCATTTTACCAAAGCCCAAAGGACTTCAGTGGCTTTTTTTAGAATGTTTCCATTTTGTATATCTGCAAGATGGTCACTCAAATGCCCCATGCCCTCCTTCAGTAAACCCAATGCCATCATAAATACTTTGGGAGTGGATGCTGAAATAGTTCTGCAGTTGTTTGCCTGGGATTCCAGAGTCTTCCTCCAGGTTATATAGGCACTGCTTTGGAAACATTTATACGGACATTGTAATGCTTACACCTCTGAGGAACAGGTTTATGCCAGGACAAAGAGTACAACCACAACTCCCTGGAGAGAGAGAAACGGGTACAATTTTATCACAACTCCATTGCCATGCTCCATGCATGCACTCCTCAATATCAATATGACTGCACTGTACTGAGCCTTGGCAAGAGCAGAGAGATGGATATCAATTGGATTGTTTTAAGGAAAATGTCCTGAAAAACTCCAGTTAGTGGTAAGTAACTTCCCTTTCCTCCCCTGCTTCTCCATATCTCCCTCAACTTCCCCTCCCCTATTTCATGCCCTCCCTAACAAATGCAGAAGTACTTTAAAGTACTTCAAAGTGCTGTTATTTCCTTGGTAACTTTTTGTATTTTCAGTCAAAAATAAATTTTAAAATTATGATGATGGAGTAAGACATCTTCCAAAATGTTATACTTAAGGCTGCTATCAGAAGTGGAGGAGAAACAATGAAGATGCTGTGGGTCTTATTTTTGATTTTGCTGGAGGTTTAACTAAGAAGTAATTTTTGCCAGACTTGTCCTTGCATGCTTTGTATATCTTGGTAAGAAGTACTATGATGTTGTAATTGGGGAGACTGTTATGGGACTGTCTTGTGTCTGTGCCCAATTATGTTCCATTTGTAAGATTTTATACTACAACCATGACATTTGATGTTTTGATCTGAAGTGCCTTTTTCTTTCTCTAGCACTTTTGGCCTTGGATTGTTAGTGGCTCTTATCTTGTTTTCTCACAACCCCTGCATGCTTTTATAAAATCACTGTTAAGTACTTCACTTTTATTCTGTTTGAGAATTTAAATAGCTTAGAATGGAACTTGGATGTTACTAATACAGAAACTTTCCTTACGCAAGCCCCCCCCCAAAAACCCCAAAACACCTTTTCAGAATTAAATATCTTTCCCTTCCATGCTTTATCAAGGCTAATATTGATTTTTTAATTAAATGCTTAAGTAACAAAACAGAAAGGAGTGGGCCAGATTCTGAACAAACTGGGGCAGCTTTTAGGTGTCCAGCTTGGGAAAGCTTCAAAATAATCTAACTCTAAGGGGGTGGAGCCAGTATAGCAGGGTTGAGTGACAAGGGCAATTTTTATGTTTGTGTATAGGGATGTTTTAACTTTTTTGCTAACTACCAAATAAAGAGCGGGCACTGAAATTTGAACACCCTTCATAATTTTTTCGTATTACTCTAATTAATAAGCCATTACTGATCACTTTTGGAAATCTTGCCTAATTTAGTTTGCTGATATCTTTCTCCAGCTAAACAGTGAGAGGTGGTATGAAATACCTTTTTAAAAGCTATTGCTTACAAAAGGATTTGAAGAGGCCAACACCTAGATGCCCGAGGGAGAAAAAGTATTGATTTTTTTTAGTTCTTGTCCTCTTAAAAATGATCAACAACTTGATGAACTGAGAAGTAGGATATTTCTACATTAAAATATTATGAACACCATGAAAGTGCTTGACTAAGACTCAGGAGGTTTCAGTTCAGTTTCAAGCTCTATCACAGATTTCATGTGATGCTGGAAAAATCACAGTCTCTCTGTACTTCAATTCTTTTGTACCCGACATGCCTTCGCGAGTCACTACTGGGAGTCCTGATCTTCGGGTCATTGGCTACTCCCTTTTCCGAACTAGGATGTTACTGTAGTCGTTCGTCCTCCGGCGTCATCAACCCTGCTCTCTCCTGCCACGACTTGCTGTTACACTAGTGGGGCAGGGCTAGTTCACGGGTCCCTCGGTGGCCTCGGTCTGGCTCGTCAGTTGCACACGGGGCTCCGCCACCCCTAGACCCCGGCCTCACGCCACCTGTGGCCTCCACTTCCCTGTGCCCACTCAGTGATGGTTCTGTAGGCTTCTATAACGGCTCTTATCTTCAAGTTTCCCTCAAAACCCTTGGGTTACTCCTGCCCTGATGTAGATTCCTTCACACTGGCCTGAACCGGTGCCTTAGCCTCTACTACAATAGATATCCCACCACAGACCTGTCACCCTATACACCACATGCTACATGCCTCCTCAAAGGGGTTCTACCATACCAGCTACCTCACTGACCCACCACCAGCTCCCTATTATCATGCATGGAAGTATCACCTCTCGGCTGTTTTAGAGTTGCACCCTTATCCCTTACTCAGTGTCCTCTATTTTCAGCAGCAATCCCGCCCCGATCTCTCGCCAGCCAGGTGATCCTTCGGTCTCTCACCCCTGTCACGGAGTGGGAACCTACGAGCGGCCGTGTACTCGCTAGCGCCCCCCTGCCATGTCACTTAGGCAATCCAGCACCCTCGACTCACCCGCCACGTCTTTGATCTTAGGTTCAGTATGGGAGGCTGCCTACTTGCACCTATGACACCGTGCTGGTATTGCCTCCGTTCCAAATGGGGTGCTCTCACCCCAGCCTTATGGGCAGTGCATGCCTCTGACCTCCCCTTATAGCATGCCCCTAGCCTTGCAGCTCTTCCTGGACGTTGTCTGGTTCTGCGCCCTACTGGCGCCCCCTGGGCTGGCCTACAACCAGCGCCCCTTCTCTGGCGCCCCTGGGCCTGACCCACAATCAGCGCCCCTTCTCTGGCGCCCCTGGGCCTGACCCACAATCAGCGCCCCTGGGCCTGACCCGCAATCAGCGCCCCTTCTCTGACGCCCCTGGGCCTGACCCGCAATCTGCGCCCCTTCTCTGGCGCCCCTGGGCCTGACCCGCAATTTGCGCCCCTTCTCTGGCGCCCCTGGGCCTGACCCGCAATCCGCGCCCCTTCTCTGGCGCCCCTTCTCTGGCGTGGCCCCCTTGACTGGATTAACCCTCTATATCAACTGGGCTCAGGCAGCTTAAGCCCTACCTGGCCCCTTCTGAGTCCTGTCCCTGGTGACCATCCAATTGGGCTCAGATGGCCAGAGCCTTACCTGGCCCCTGCTGACCCCTGCCAATGGTGGTTGTCCAACTAACTGTGACCTGGTAGGCTCAGGCAGCCAGAGCCCTACCTGGCCCCTTCAAAGTCCTGCCAATGATGACCCTGACATAAAGTGTGTCCTGTAAGACTCAGGCGGCCGGAGCCTTACCTGGCCCCTCTGGTTTTTAGGGCTGCTGGTCCCCTGCTGGTACGGGGACCTTCTAGACAACCCTTTAGCTTGCACCTGTCTTGGGTGACTGTCAATGAAACCTGCCACCCGCCTTGGGGTGGCTTGATCAAGTACATGGCCCACCTAGGGCCTCTGCCACGCCTCTCACGCCTGTTGCCCGCTCTGGGGCGTTTGCCACGCCTCTCCGGCGCAAACCGCTGTGCCCCGCTGAGCACCTATGCCACACTCCTTGTGCCCGCTGCCCCCTTCTGGGGCCTATGCCACACTCCTCGCGCCCGCTGCCCCCTTCTGGGGCCTATGCTGCACTCCTCGTGCCCGCTGCCCCCTTCTGGGGCCCATGCCGCACTCCTCGCAGCTGGGGCTACAACCCCACACCCCGAGCGCCTTTCCGGCACTCCTCGTGCTGCGCCTAAAGTGGCACTGCGCACTGTGCCCCCGCTGGGCACCGGGAACCCCCAAGCTGCTGGGGAGCCCCCGTGAGGCCTCCTCACCTGGTCCTCCGGTGTAATCATAACAAAACCGTAAGCCAAGCGGCTACAACACAAGCAAAAGCCCACCGGCTTATAACACAAACCACACGCCATGCTGGTTCTCACCAATACCTTTCTCAGGGCTCTCTCTCTCCCCTCGCATCATTGCAGCAGTCAAACTGCCACCGTAGGCTCTGCTGCTCAGCTCTCCGCCGCAGAGCTCCTGCTCGTGCAGTGGCCGGAGGGGAACTGCTCACGGGCTCCAACCGGAGCTGTTATAAAGGGCCCGGCCCTGCCCCCTTCCGGTCATCTGACCGGCTGGTTGCCCCAGCAACCCGCAGCTGCGCTGCTCTGCTGCTTGACAACTCTCCTCTTATCCTTTAAGTCACAAGGCACCTCAGTGCCCCTGTGACAACCCCTCTTCAGCGATGCCTGCACCCATCACCTCAGCACTTACTTCGGGGTCATCTGAATACTCCTGGGTCATCTCAATCTTCATTCGCTCACTCGATCCATCACTTCGGGATCGATCCACTGGTATTCCGGTCATCACTCTTCCCCTCCGAGCCACTGTTCTCTCCGGCACGCTGGATCTTCTTTGTCTGTCCAGCGGGACTAGCGTTGTGGATGGCCCTGACAGCCGTTTGCTCCCCTTGCTATCCGCCACCTCTGGAGCGGCAGCCACCATTTTTAAATCTGCCGGCCAGCATCTGACGTCACCGTCAGCTGCCAGCCACAGCTGTACATAGAAGCGGCTAACGAGCCACACGGGCTTTCCCTCTGTCGCGGCGTCTCTCCTGTCCTGCTTTCCCAGTAAGTTTCCCTTGCTTTCTCGGTCCCCAGGACATCTTTCACTATAAAATGGGAAGACTAGTTCATTGCTTCCATGCTGTCAGCCTTAACTATTTGGATTATAAATTCATCCAGGTAGGTACTACCTCTTACTTGTACACCACCTTGATTTTAGTGATTAGTGATTATTAATGTAATACAAATATTAGTGATAATATATAATGATATACTCCAGCAGGTATGACTTTTTCAATTAAGGAAATATCAGCTGTCTTTGAGATACTGTTTTGAATACCAAAATCCAACAGTACTATGTACTTTGAAAATCTGGAAGGTAGGGGAGGGGGTTGTTTTTTCGGAGTAGGGCAAGGTGGGGACAGTAAACGGAGGAGCAGGGTTGTTAGCTTTGCTTTTTTTCCCCTCCAGTTATCAGAGATGTCATAGAAAGAATGACTTACGTGGTAGGAAGAAGACTTACCAAATGGGATAAAATACAGCCCAAGAGAAGAAACTCAGGGTGAAGTTATACTTTATGCTTAGGCCATAATAAGGGCACTTAAAATGTGCACATCTGTACATTAAAGCTTGTTAGCTTGTACAAAGTGCCCATGAAGTGTTTTAAAGTTATGCCACTTAAGGCAAGGGTTAACTCTGAGCCATGCTACCTAGGTCATGTTAAGGTAACTTCAATGGGCTTCACAGAGGTGAAAAGAACAATTTGTAGTCCTCCAACATCCTAGGATTCACTGTGCCCAGCCTCCATGCCCCCAGAGCAGGGATATGGGTTCCCTGGCTGCTAGCCACACCCCTGCTTGTCAGCCCTCTATGCCAAGTCAGGGGTGTGCAGACAAGAAATGGTATTAACCTTTAGTGTGTGGCTGCTCACGGCACATTTGATTTTTAATACTGCTTAACTTTCCACAGATTTAGTATGGGCTAAGTGTAACGTGTAACTTCACTCTTAGATGGAGAAGCCTGGGAAGGAGGAGGCTGAAGGATATGGAAACTGAAGGCATTCAGAAGAAAGGAAAAGTAATGTGGAATTAAAAATAAGAAGATTCAGGCATCAGAGAAATACAGAAAGAAGGAGGGTTTCAGGAGGTGAAAGAACATAAAAGAATGGTGTTTCAAATAAAGAAGAGAAAGTAGCCAGAGAGCGTCAAGGGGGAGGTTTTGCCCAGAAGAGGTTGTAAGTAGTGACTGTGTATACAGAAAGAGGGAGAGAGGAAATGTAATGTGTACAGGTCAGAGAAGCGGGAGGGGGAAAAGAATGTTGTGGGTTAGAAGCTGCAGGCGGAAGATGGTTGATAAGCAGGCTATCAAAAAGAAACACAAAAGGACTTATAACCAATCGCTGCTTTTGTTTCATTTTCAGGTAACGTCTTTGTGCCTCATAGCTTTATTAGGTAAACACAGCATTTTGCATTTCTATCAACAGTTTAAGGCAAGTTTTTGAATATGTCATGTTATGTCTCAACCTCAAACAGAACCTGAAAAGAAGGGGCAGATTTTATAGCAGCCTTTTACCAGCATTCCACCCATTTCCTATTCCACAGAATTCCATCTCCGCTTGGTCCCTCCCTGGTACAGGCTTCCCAACTCATTTCTTTCTGAACTGAAATGTCCAGTGCCATCTTTTATACCTCATAGGAGCAATATAGACTACAAACAAAATGTTGAACCTTTGCCTTTTAAAAGTCAGTTTATAAGTCTGCAATTTTTAGTTCCATAAACATGAGGTTAGAAATGTCCCAAGTTGCCTGCAAACTGCCAATGAACATAGATACGTGTTTGTACTTAAATATTTCCCTACAGTGTTTACCATCAAACACTGTATTGTTTTTTTGTGTTAGTGCATGCAAGTCAGAAGGGGAAACTGACAATGGACTTGATCCAAAGATCACTGAAGCTGAAGGGAGGCTGTCTCTTATTGATTTAATTTGGCTATTGCTCAGGCTAATTATGAGAACTGGTTGAACAGTATAGGACATTATTTTCTGAATAAATGCAAAACTTTCGCTTCACTGCTTCGGAGTGCATTCATGGCTTTTCTTGATGAGGGAGATTTATGAGAATATTTGACTTTTGTTCAGTTTCTGAACTTGAACATGAAGGATGATTTTCTGCAAACTGTATCTTGTAAATATGTTGTCTGTAGTTACCACTTGTTATTCTTATGTTTAAACAGGTTCCCACACAGTCAGGGAACAGAAACAATGCTATACTAAGGTGACCAGCTGAATGCAAATTTGAATAGTCTTCATGTGACCCATGAATGGAAATGTTTTCCCCAATTATTCTATGAATTCTTTAGAAACCAGAATATGTAGATTACTAGAGTTTTCAGTAACCAGGTTCACTTCTTTAACTATTTTCCAAAAAAAAGAATGAAAACTATGACTAATGTTAGTTGCAACCTATAATTTGACTAGATTTACTGCCAATAAGCAAGAAAATGAAATGTACAGTCAACTATTGTTGTCAAAAAGGAAACTTATTATTTAAACATTCTTTATTTGAACAATATAAGGTATGTGGACATGTATAACAAATGTTTAAAAAATGACACAATCCCTGAATTATGAAATCACAGACCAAAAATTCCCTTAGCTTTACAAGTAGCTACAAATTACCTGTATCACTATAGTTTTCAACCTTTTTTAAACTAAAGGCACTCCTCAGAAAATGCCAGCTCTTATCTTTCACTCATTTCTTGACTATAATAGAAGTATAATAGAGCAATTCTTCTGTTGCAAAGAACTCAGACCGCAGCAGGTCAGAATGTTCTTGATACTATGAATTCCTATTTGTATCATTAGGTTTATTTTGTGAATCATGTAGATGTTTGCACACTTAATAGTCTCTTGGCACCCTTAAAAGGATTTCCTGGCACCCCAGGGTATCACTGCACCGTGGCTGAGAATCACTGGTTTAGTTGCTCAATGATATTTTAGAATTTGAAATAACATTGAAAGGAAACAAACAAAACCTACCTCCAAAGGTCCTACTTACTTAGTCCTGAAATAGGCAATAAAGACCCAAGAGTAGGACTCATGTCAGAATTATATTTTTAGAGAAGCTGATTTACAAGAGAACGTGGTGCGTCTACACATTCAATTAATGTATGTTAAGGTTACTGTGCACTGCAGCACCTTAAGGCACATTAACATGTGGCCGGGAATGTGTCTACATGTGCTCCCATGGAAGCAATTCAATGCAGGGCTCCTCCAGCCCTGCTCTTCCCTCCTGCAGCAGCCGGGGGAAGCTCCAGGCTCCCCCAGGTGCCAGACACAGGCTGGCAGGAGGCACAGGGGTCAGGCCTGACCTTGGGAAAAGGGGGTACTGTCCCACTTCTGGGGCAGCTTCCTGCCAGTCTCATGCAAATCGGGGCTCACTCTGATCAGTCTGGGATGGGCGGGACTGCACAGTTAATCTAGTACCTGTATTTCTTGGTACTAGGAAACCATGCATTAGCTTAATTTACTATGCAATAAATGCTGTGCACATGTAGATGCTGATGCTTTACTGTGCAATAAAGTGTCTTGTGTACATGTACCCACTGTTGCCTTCTGGCATTTTTTATTGTTGTGCTGGATTATCCCTCTCTGAGTCTGATTCTTGGGAATTTGTTGTTATGAAATTAAAAATTGTTGCTGCCAATAATCGATTCTATATATCAGATAAATACTGGCATGGCATGAGACTCATTACCAGCATATTATTTTCATTGGGTAGCTACTGCATTAACTACTTAGAACCAAGTTCTCTGATCAAGTCAGAATAGTCAGAACAAAACTATGGATGGAAAGGCAGAGCCTTAAGCTATTTTTACACTCTGGGCCTTAGTTCAAATATTCTCAACCACAGTGTCACAGTGCCTTGGGATGTCACAAAATCTTTTGAAGGGTGTCATGAAGTGTGAAGAGAGAAGCAGGTTTGAAAGATAAATTCAGACTTAGGCTTGTTTCTTCCTGGCAGCTGCTCTGTCCCCAGTGCCTGGCCTCTCTGCAAGGAGGTAAGCACTGTAATAAGTAAATTTGTTTTTTAAATGAAGTTCATTCAGTTCACAGAAGTTATGGAGTGGTGCCTCAAGCCTGTAAAGGTTGAGAACCATTGCCTTAGTTTAAACCAAATACCTGCTTCCCCATAACCCAAAGGGTAACACTACCTCGTTCCCTTGGGAACACTAGGAATAACAGGGGCAAGGAAGCTACATCAGCAGATTTTTGCCATTCAGATTCCAGAGAGAAAGAGGAATCCTCAGGAGTGTGACTCTGCTGGCTGCAGGATAGTTTTGCACTGCTGGAAAAAAAACAGAGTGAGCTCCAGAATCTAGCCCTATGTCACTTTCAACACTCTTGGCTTTGTGTCCTGCATCACCATTAGAATCAGGAGTTGAAAGGAATGCACTCTTTTGCCTTTATTATGGATCCCACTTCAACGTTTTTTTTTTCTTCTGAGTTCTATGAAGGACTTGTCTGAGGAATTGGAACGAATCTAGTCAGAGCTTATATGTCACTGTATGAAATCTGTTGTGGCAATGTCCTGTTTGCATCTGTCTCCTACATGTTGGCCATGAATGACCAACTGGAAGCCTGGGGTTATATCCAAGAATAGGGTAAATCACTAGAGTGCCGCTGTCTACAACAGGGGTGGGCAAAATGTGACCCTGGGGCTGGATGCGGTTCAACAGGCCATTCTATCTGGCCCACAGGGCCCCTAAAAAATTTAGAAAATTAATATTAATCTGCCCCTGGCTGCCCATCATGCGGTCCTTGATGGCTTGTCAAAACTCAGTAAGCAGCCCTCTGCCCAAAATAATTGCCCGCCCCCTGGTCTACAACACAGCTGTGCTGATTTATAGCTGCTAAGAGCCTGGCCCCTAATTTACAGGTAAAAGTACTAAACCTCTGTAACAAATGTCACTGTGTGTTTACAGAGTAGTGGTCCCTAAGAACCTAGAGGTCTTTCTCCATCCCTTTCCTTTCAGTTCTCTGTGGAACCAGTTCTTTTAGTTGACTAGAATGGAATTTGAATGCAATGTGAAACACTTTCCTGGTACCCAGACACTGCTGAATGCTTGGCTTTTGCAACCGTCCCTCAGTCCCTTCTTTTATCAGCCTGGGAGCTCATGACCTGAACTTGCTTTCTCTACATGTTATCAGAGGGGTGGGCAAAATACAAGCTACAAACTGAATTCGGCCCACCAAGGAATTTTGTCCGGCCTGGAGTGGGTCCCTTGGCCTCACCCAGCCCAGACATAGAGAGCACCCTGGCCCATGGTGTGTATGGCCAGTCCTCACATGCCCCAAGTGCACAGTGGGGCTGGGATATCACAGTGGTCAGACTCTGTTTCCTAACAACCCTAGCAGTGGCTCTTTCTAGCTGCCACCGCCAGACCCAGCCCTGCTGGTGGGCACCTTAGCCCTTCTGTCCTGTACCCAGAGGCAGAACTGGTGCCACTTGGTGGATGGGATGGGGCTGCAGTTGGGCAGGGAGGTGTGTCTCAGAGTAGGATGGGTGCGTGGGGCCAGGATCAGGATCACAGCACTGTCACTGCCCCAAGATCCCAATCCCAGCCCTGGCCCACCCGCCTGTCCTGCTTCCAGATGCTCTTCTCTGCCCACTTTCAGCCCCATTCTAGCTGCTCGGCCATGCATGGGGCCCATTTAGGGAGTTTTGGTGAGCTGTTGCAGGACAGGGAAGCTGGTGGGTACTGACTAAGCCTATAACAGCTCACTAAAACTCCCTAAGTGGCCATTGGACCAAAACTATTGCCCATCGTTGTATTAGCACATTGCAATTTTCTCTAGCATCAAGGCAGTTGTAAAGTGCTTCATTTGTACTGTATTTATTACTGGGGTTAAAATCGTTTAGCAAAATAGAAGGTTAGCAATGGTAAGGATTCTTAGCACCAGGCACTTGAAGCATTTACTGCCTTAGGGCCAAGTTCTGGAAACTACATACACAAGACTCCTCATTAAACTTATAAGCTGCACCCCACCATTACCTTAATAGCATTTAAAAATAATGTGAAAGCAAATTGTAATCCAATTATTAATTAAAATGACTTATTGCCATTTAAGCAAGCTAGCAGTGCTGAGTTTTAAGCATGTTATGGTGAAGTCAATGGGTGCATCCACACATGCAAGCACATGCACTTGCAGCAGCTCAAATAGAAGTGGTGCAAATTTGAGCTGGTGCTTTTTGCTTCAGCACATGTGCTCAGACATGCACTTTGTTGTGGACCAAATTGTGCCACTTGGGGCAAAATAACTCTGCCTGGCTCCTCCCAGATCTGCAGCCAGGGGGAGCTAGGGCCTGGGACCAGCACCTGTGCTGTCCCCAGCAGTATAAAAAGCTGCTCTGTCCTGGCCCCATCTGTACAAAAACCTGCCTTGGCAAGTAGCTCAGGGCTACTCATTCTCAGGAGCTTCTGGGGCTCGGCTACTTGGTACCTGGGGACACTACTCCTTGTGCCAGCTGGACTGGTCCAGCAGCATCCCAAATCCATTTTTAAAAATATCCCCAAATCCATATTTTTTCCACAATTAACACAAAATACCACTTTATACACACACACGCACACACATATCTAGACAGAGAGAGAGACAGCAATCAGTTGAGCAATGTTTTATTGGTATATTTACAATATTAAAGCAATGTGGAAGCCTACCAGTGTCTCTATCATCATGATAAAATAATTTCTAAGTACCTATATGTGTTGATGTGTGCTTTTGGTTTTCTTCACACATGATGGGTGTGTGATGGGGGGGTGTGGTGTTTGCAGGAAGGGGGTGGGAAGGTAGGTGGGTGTGCGTGGAGGGATGTGGGTAAGTGTGGTCCCCCCACTCCCACTGCTGCTGCTAAAGGTAAGTTATGGGCCCTGGGCGGTGGAGCTGAGGCCCTGTGAGGGGGGAATTCCATGTGCTCTGTGGGGGGGGGGGCTGCACCCTGTGGGAGCCAGGAGACCCACCCTTCCTGAGCAACCCCCCCGCAAGTTCCCTCACACCCACAGTTCCCCCAGCAATCACCCCACACCTACCCACACACCAACCAACATCCTCCACACATACCTGGCTGGGCAGGACAGGGGCCCCAAGGGCAGCAGGGCCCAGCATGCAGTGCCCGTGCACCATGCCGGGTCCTGCTTCTCTGGGCCTGGCCGGGCAGCACAGGGGCCCCAAGGGTGGCAGGACCCACCTGGGCAGGGATCTGGGCAGTTTGGGGGACTAGCAGGGGGAGGGGCTGGGCAGGAAATGATCAGGGGAGTAAGGGGGAAGGTGGGATGTGGGGACGAGTAAAAAAGTGATTGGAGGGTCGGGGGGTTGGGGACAGGGCTGGGGGAGTAG
>NW_017728906.1:60150414-60166427 GCF_001723895.1 Crocodylus porosus | reverse complement strand
GGCCTGGCCGGCCCCATGTCTCAGCACCAGGGTGAGGGCCCAACCATGGAGATGCTCTTGCAGCCAGAGCATCTCTCTGGAGGTCCCAGCCTCCGGTTGCCTCAGGACCCTGCCTTGCTTTTATTTTTTTTTTGACCCCTGGATATCCAGGGGTCTAATTTTCTCCCCACACAACAAACTTGGGTTTCTCCCCACACAGTGAGGGGAACATTTTTCATTCTACATGTGCCTCTTGCCCTGCCTCAAAGGAGCTTGAAGTGGGGCAAGAGGCACGTGCACACTCGTGTGGATGCGCCCATTGAGTCTATATGAACAGACTCACTACAAAGTCTTTACTTTTTAAACATAGTATTCATGTATTTTGCTTTCTAGTGTCAGAAACATATCAAGTTTACACATCAGTTTGTTTAATTGGCATCACAGTGTGTGTGTGTGTATATACATACATACACACACACTATATATATATATCTATACAGATATACAGATATATAGCTAGATATAGATATATGTACATATATTAGGCAAGGCTCACCAGGACTACTAGTTGTTTACATATTGTTTACAAAGAAGACAGTTTTGTAAAATCATTGAGGAGTGAAATTTTAGTACTGCTTATTGTGTGTGGTAATTTGAAGGCGGTGGAGCATACATTGATACTTAAAATATTTGTTAACCAGGAAAAAAAAGACCTAGTGCCTCACTGAAGATCAGTAAACTATGCTTTTGTTTACTGTTTGAGTCCTGCTATTAAGAGTTTAGTGATGATTTAGAGCAGATGAATAAAGTGTAATAACAAGAATCACAGGACTGGTATGGTCAAAGAGCAAAGTCTAAGGGAAAAGAGCTGTAAAATAAACAAATCAATACAGAGGCCTAGCAAAGCAATTCTGCACCATGGGCAGCCACATTACATAGGGCAACCCTGGCTGCTGTGCTGCTGGTTGTGATAGAGTGGCTGCTGCCCTGGTCATACCCCTGCAATTACACTACTGCATCAATATATAATATTGCTGAACTAAATCCATAATATACATTGCTTGAGTTCAGGTAAGAAAGCATTGTTTAATTGTTAAATTGTAAGATAGAAAATTTACTTAATCCTTTCCACCTCTAATTTGCCACAAAAATCTATAATTCTTCATACACACAGGTTCAAAAAATAAAAAAACTCACTTTTTACATTGGTGCCTCCTCACACTTTCCAAACAAAGCACTAACAAAAGTTGAAAGCCAGCACTTCAGTACTTCAGTATTATAGTTGTAGGGTTATTGTCATTCAGTATGATGGGGAAAAACACAGTAAAATGTGTGGAGAAAGTTAGATGCAGTTTTAATCTCTCAAAAGCTTATTTTGCATACTGAATATATAAAAATAAAGGTTAGGAAAGACTTCATCCATAAGTATCATTGTAATGGTTGCAGCTGTTGTTCTAATCTGTGTCACTTGATCTAATCTCTGTCCCTTTGGAAGGCTGCATTCTTAGCTCAAGGTCCTTTGCACATGGTGAATCACAGCAGTGTGGGCTGTGACACACATTGGCCTGTAAAGAAAACTGAATGTGAATGAAGGAAGAATCTCATAGAATAGAGCAGACTGCAATCTGAATCCATTAGAATGGCAATTACATACCAATGCAGCAGATTTTTTACTATAAACCTTCTACCTAATCATGCCTTCTAATTTCTAATAGGTTTCTACTGATAGCCCTCCTTGCTAGGCTGCTTGCATTTCTAGAATTGCTAAATAACAATCTCAGTAAAGTATGGTGAAAACATAAGAGCCAGCCAAAGATAAAATTTTAGTATGCACCATTTGCTTTAAATCATTAAAATAATTGCCATATGAAATATAATTGAGAAATTAAAACATGCATATACAAGTAACTCCCAACAGGGTTGGAGTTTCCATTTATGGATGTTTGTAACCTTGTGGTTCACATTGGCTGTGATGGGAATTGTGGGCTTATTTTATCATCAGAAGGAAATAGTGGGTTTTTTAGTGTCCATGAAGTACAATCACAATATTGTCATAATAAATGAGCAAACATTTAAGAAAGAAAATTGTATTATATTTTGCCCTATATGGTCAATGATCTAAAATAGGGGTCAGCAACCAATGGCCTGCAGGCCTCATCTGGCCCACAAAGAGCTTGGATACAGCCCACAAAGGTCTTATTGGGTGGGAGCACCAATTTAAAGGAGCCATGTTAAGGTAGCCTCTTAAAGCCTCATGCTCTGTGCTCTTGCCGCTGAATTTGGTTGTTGGCATTCATTATGGCTTTTGGTGCCATCTGGTGAGTGGAGGGGGGCACAGAGCATGGAGGGGGTCAGAGCAGCAGGAGATTGGCCACAGGGACAAGGGATTTGCTTCCCAGCCCACTGCTCTGAAAGTTTGCATACCCCTGATGGAAAAACCTTCTGTTCTGCCCTACTTCATAAATAAGGGAGGACAGGTTTAGGTTAGATATTAGGAAGAATTACTTCACTGTAAGGGTGGCCAGAGCCTGGAATAAGCTGCCCAGAGATGTGGTGCTCTCACCTTCCCTGGAGATCTTCAAGAGGAGACTGGATAGGCACCTGGCTGGGGTCTTATGACCCCTGCCACCCCCAGTACTCATTGGGGTCGGACTAGATGATCTGTCTAGGTCCCTTCCGACTCGTTGATTCTATGATTAATGAGCGTTTATTTAGTAAAAACACTTAGTATAGTTGTGTATTGAAGCAACTGTTTGACATCTGGAATTCTCATCATCTGCATTCTGGCATGAATCTCATGAAGCATTTTGTTTTTTAACCAAGAGAGAATATTATTCCAGTATGAACTGATGCAGCAGGGGAACTGCTGGAACAACTGTTGATGGATTAGTTGAGGTGAATCCATACTTGTACTGCTCTCCCTGTTTCAGATATCTAAATCTTTTCCAGCATTCGTGTTCTCTACCAACCCTCCACTCAGCTGTGTTTAATACTCTGTACCTTTAATTTCTATTAGGAACCCTGTATGTTGTTTCCTTTTAGGAGAAAATCCTTCGAGGTTGTGGGTGTTTTCCCAAAGTAAAAGACATTTCATGTAGCCTTTTAAAATGTTTTTATACCTTTCTTTTTGGTAGGGGTCTTGAGATTACCTTAGAACCCATGAAATGTAATTTGTCATATGGTACATTATTGGAATACTTTGGCAAGCTCCTGTTGAGCAGACATTCTATAAATGTTGTATCTACAGCCTTGAAGCAAGTCTTGCCTTTGTCAGTTGATAAAGGCCACTTTTGAACAACTGCTTGATGACTGATGATAACTATGTACACCAAAGTAGTATGTATCATTTTGTACCCACTGACAGGTCATACTTGATGGTCAGAGTTACGAAGAAAGACTTAAAAATGAAATATTTATTCCCTGCTTCCAAGACAATTGAGAGTGTGACAATTTACTAATTAACAAGCATTTGAAGAATATGGAAGAAACAAGAGGTACTGTTTGAGATGCACAAGGGATGCAATTGATAATAAAGGGAAACTTTATGTAAAATTCAAGCTGAGTATCAGAAAACTCTTTTAGTTGTAAGATTTATTTAACGGTTGATTTCCCTTCTAAAGATATGCTGTAAGATTGTATTTTATTAGTTTTACTAAGGCTAGCATCCAGAGGCCCCAACCAGGTTTCAGCCTCATTGTGCTGGGCATTGTACATAATATTTTTCTTCTAGTCTCTCCTTCCCCCTGCCACCCCCTTTACATCTCATTGTCTCCTCTCAGGGTTACAGCATGACCTCTGTGAAGCAAGGGTAGTGTTAGTTCTGTCTTTGTAGAGTGAAGTAGAAGCTTAACACTTAATTAGTTTTTATCTTTAGAATATTATGTAATAACTTGGTTTATTTCTTTACAGGCAGTTTCTTTTTCCTCTGGTCTCTGTTCATCTATAAGTCTAGGATTTTCCAAGGAGACTAAGGGCATGCCTGTTGTGATAGTTAAACACATACTTAAGTGCATCTCTGGCAGCACTTCTACCTAGGTCTGGAAGCTCCCCTGCAGCTCTTCTTATTTCTGCCCCTTTTGCCTCCTGTGGTGTTGGCAGGGCATATTTGAGCAATAATCCCACAATTCCTTTTTAAGTCCTTTCGGTCTTCCCTTTCGTCTACGGTTCAGCCAGAAGTTGGGCTACAGTCTTTAACTGTATAATGCCATTTGACCCCTTATTTTTGTCATGGTTTGCTCAGGTACCTCCCCACTTCTTAGACTAACGTCGTACCATGGGCTCTTCTGCTAATACAGCCCACAGAAGACAACTGCATGCAGATCAATATGTGGGAGGATTATGCAAAGGCACCTGATTACACTTGCAGCTCCAAGAATAAATATGCATAAAGGGCAGTCATGCACGAGGGAGTGGGGTCCATCAGAACTGGTGCGAGTATTGGGATTGAATGAAGCAGCTGAAAAGCAGGACCATAACTACTCAGTAGACAACAAAAACCCAATGGCTCAACATCCTGCCTCTGCTTGCAAGAATTTGAGTTCTTTACTAGTGTTCCCAACAGAAACCATCACAGAGTGTGGACCCCCCATTGATGGATGTGACTGCAATAGGGTGGCAAATGAGCAGGAGGATACATCAGAAGGACTGGAGGGAGGTGTGGGGACCCAGAAAACATTACTTTTTCCCCTCTCCCCTTTCCCAGACCATCTTTGGAGAGTTCTCTGAGGAACTGTTCAGATGCAATGAAGGCATTGCTTTATCCATGCTTTTGGGAAAGAGGGGAAGGATTCCCTGATACATGGCCAGTGCTGCTGAAGTAGAATGGATTTGACTTCTACAGTTTCCAAGAGGATGTGTTATAGAGGAGAAGCAGGCTTATTCGTGTTCACTCATCTCCCCGCACTTCCCCACCATGCTGGAAAGATAAAGCATTACGCAAGAAATAACTTTTTACTTTTATTATTACTTTTTTAGTACTTTACACAAGGACAAGTTGCACTGTCATCTACTAGAAAGCCACTGCAGTGATTTGCATGGCATTTGGATAGACTAGTCCTCTCTTCCATCACTGAACCATGTGCGTACCTCATGATCTGCCCCCCATGGCCACAGATGTACATTGGATGTGTCAGCAGTTAGCTAATTAGCCCTGTTAACCTAGTTATCTGAGTGGGCCTGATTGCCAGCAGGCTAACTACTTCCAGTTGGTCTCAGTTGCCTACATAGACATGGTTGCCTGTTTATAAGCAGCAGCTCTTTCAGTAGGCTACTCAACTTGCAAATACCCTCTAGCCCTGGGTCCCTGCTTGTTGGTGCCTAGCTCCTGATTCCTTCCTGCTGACTCCTTGCTCCAGACTTTCCAACTCCTGACTTCAGTTCAGACCCAGGTCTTTTGCCAGCCAACTCCTGGCTTGTGGCTTCAGTTTGCCCATGTCCTGGTTCAGTACAGCTGCAGCTGCCTACTCCAGATCCCTTAGTTAGTGACTCTGGTCTGGATTCCTGTTTCCTGCTTCTGACCCCACTTAGGCTTGTGGCTTTACTTGGGCAATCACCTACTTCTCAGTCCCATACAGACAGCTTCTTGACCTGCTTTCTCCTGATCCCTTCACTCATGACTTTAGTCACCATGCCTGCTCCTAATCTCCTTGGTTGTGACCCTCAAGGGTCAGGTCCTGACTGTCCGCAACCCTGTCCATATCCCTGACAAAGGGATAATTCAAACATGTTTGAGACACTTAATGCCCTGAGAGATATCAAGACGGAAAAGATCTAATGTGGGGGGTTCTTACACAACCAAGTGTATCCTGGATGGGAGTCTTGGGAGGAAATCTTATGGCAGTACATGTGTCAGGACCAGCCACTTCTGAAGTGCTTCTGTCCTGCTTTAGCAGCTAGACTGAGGTCCAAGGGACCTTTTCAGTACCTGTGGTTTGTCAGATTACTTGGTAAAGCAAACTGCAGGACACTGTGAGTTAACAAATGAGCTCCTTCCATTCCTTTATAGGCAATGGAGACATTAAGCACCGTACACACACCGTTGGCCTGGAAGACTGCCTCCTTTTTTAGTGGAAACTTCAAAAATATTTGTCTTTGATAGGCAAACCTTAGGCTACAGCCTAAAAAATGCGTATCCAAGTTGGTTTATGCCCGTGCCCCCCTAGTCTGTTTGTTTTAAGGACACCAGCCCTTGGCAAGTTATAATGCAGAATTATTACAATATAGGGTCATCATCCTGTGCTCTGCTTCTCCTTTTAGAGTTGTCCCCTTGTAGCCCACTGCTTAGCCAGCTGAAGAAATGAGTGAGAGTAGCACACTGTCTGTGGTAACAACTGCAAAATGTTGCCATGCAGAAGGCTGGAGGGAGCTGGGTAATTCCATCTGTTAACATTTTAAAATAAAGATTAAATGACACCTTTGCACTTCAGTTTTTGCAGGCAATTCCAACTCCAAGACTTTATCCCACTCAGTCTTCTTAGTTCCCCCTTCACCTTCACGGAGAGGAATATGTGGCACATGGCAGGAAGGAGCCATGCCATCAATGTCATTCTGGCAGAGCTTCATTGTCAAGGCAAAATAAGTCAGTGAATAATGGAGCAGTTGAAGAGTAGGAGGGGGAACATAAGTGGGAACAGGAGGGTCAGAAAATGCAAGAAGAAAACAGGGAGAGATTCCACAAAGAAGGCGAGGGAAGATCTTTGGGAGTCATGCAAAACTGTGTTGGGTACATGTCATGAACTTGCAATGCTTGAAGGGTTCATGGGAAATTGTGCATGTTTCCTTGAGAGGGTTTTGGGACAGAAAGGCACCCCTGAAGGTATGAAAGCACCCTGTGAGTGTGTGTCAAAGGTGCCCCTGACCTGTTTATGGGCCCTCATCTTGTGCAGGAGTTATCCTACATGCTGAGATAAATCCAAGCTCCCAGAGGAGTAACTTCCAACTTTGGGCCCTGGGCAGAGATACTATTGAGTATCAGAGAGCAGCAGGGAGGGGTATGTTGAACACAGGACAGCAGGGTTGCAGAGTACTCTGGGATGCTGTTCATGCCCCTTTAAATAAGTGCCTGCACCTGGCACGCTGCTTCCCCATCCTAGTTCTACTGGGTTCTATTTTTGCCTGATCTTTAGCAGAATGTAGGTATCTCAAAGACTCTGGCTGTTGCTGCCAAAGTGCAAACTTCTCACACCCCAACTGCTGCTGCCACTATGCAGGTTCCCCAGGAGCTGCCATTTTAGTGCCCCCTTTAAATAACCATCCACAACTAGTGCTGCACTTGCCCCACTCTATTTACTCCACTGCTAGTTGTCTGCTTCTGGTATCTTCCCATTAGATCCTTGAGCTGACAACAAAATAGCAAGTTCCCTTGCATAGTGAGGCAAGGAGAAAGGATATGGCCAGTCCAGAATGAAGACCTCCTAAACCACATCAAAAAACAGTGGATTCAACACTTTGGAGGGGACACCCCCCCCCCCAGCTTTTCCTACACCGAGCCCCATATCACTACCAAAAACATTTAAAAAGAGCAAGATAGGAGCCATTTATACAGTTTGTATCCTGGCAATGTGTGCACCTCTGGCATCCCTTTTTCCATGATATCCATACAGCCAGAGCCTTTATTGTTTACTGGAGTGCTTTCATGCTATGGGAATGGTATCAGGGTTTAGTAGATTCTGGGCCCACTCCACATGGAACCAGTAGAGTTCTACATCACTTCACAGAATTATCTCCAGGTGGCCCTCGCCATTCATGAGGGATATGTTCCCATGATCCCTGCAAATGGTGAAATCCATGACTAGGGCACTGCGTTCATGAACTCAGTGCCCCTGGCAGCTGGTGGGGGGAGGGCATGGCTCCAGTGGTGATGGCAGGAGCACAACAGTGGCGGTGGGAGCCTGGCGGCAGCAAGCAAAGAGCTCCCGAGGAATGTGGGTTCAGCATTTGTGAATATTTGAAACCACAAATGCCGAACCCGCGAATACCAAGGGTTTCCTGTACTCTACATCAACTTTGTGGACAGTGCAGCAGGTCGTATTTATGTGAATGGTATTTCTAACACCGGCATCTGGAGCACCCTTGCCCATGGGCCTTGCTGTGTACCTTAATTATCTTGATCATTGATATACTGATCCAAAAGCTGCTTCAGCATACCTCTACATGATTAGCTTGAGGCAGGAGTTCTTGAGCTACAGTCAATAGAAGCTCCTGTAATGGATCCTGTGAACGCATCACTCCCAAGTGAATGCACTAAAGTTAATTGCTGTATGATGGTGATGTTCTGTGGTGGTGATGACTTCCACAAGGATGTATATTCCAACAGTTTCTGGCTTCCACCATTATGAAAAACACAAGTTGTTCATGTTCTGGTTCCTAGAAGGGCTCTAATCATTTGGTTTCTGTAAAGGAATATGGCATGTATGTTTTGACAACACAAGGGACATAGCACAATAGTGTAGATTACTTTAATGTGTGCTACAGTATGTGTGGTGAATGAGAAAAGAATGAATTGGGGGCACCCCAGAACTTGTGGATAGTTCTGATGGCTCGTTCGGCACAAAAAGTTCACAATGGAGATTTAGGATCCTTGAAGTATAAGTCCTATGTGAAAATGGGACTTGGCTGTTTAAAGCTATGGTCTAATCTACACCATAACAGTTTGCCATTGGAACTCTGCAACATTTCGAGTGTGTTTACATTCAAAGTAATTTTCTGGTTCCAGAGCCATACGTTATACAGTTTCTGCTAAGTGGATTAAAACTTTTGTGGCCAGTTGGCAACCAGGAGAAGGCATGTATAGTACTCCCATACCTTCTGCTGGCTGCTGTGGTCCCTTCAACAGTGCATGCCTTCCTAGCATGCACTTATACTCTCAGCATAGCTTCTGAGTTTCTGCTCAGAGCCATAAAAAACACTAATGTGTATGTGTAGCTGACAATGGTAACTGTTGCCTGCTACCAGAAATTCTTGCAACTGTGAGTGTAGACAGGATCTCTTGTCTGCACTATAGCGGATGCTACCAGTTTAACTGTGAATTAGGAACCTGGATCCCTGGTTTAAATGCACCTGTGTGGTCAGAAGGTATTTTTCTGTTGCCAGGCATATACCAGTTCCTTGAATGGTAGAAGGAAGTGCGAGCCCAGCTGATACAGCTTAACAAGCAGAACTGTTATGTATGCAAGAACTAAATTACTTAGACCTTGCAATGCTGATGAGAGCAATGTCTACATATCTTTACAGATCTGGAGCTGAGTACTGTAAAAAAGGAAGAGGGATTGTGTATTTGTAGTAATAAATTGTCATGTGCCGAGATATATTGATGAAAGTAGTATAAGAACTTAATTAATTAAAGGTCTATCTTCTTCAGAGGCCCTAATTTAATTATTCGTATTCAAATTTAGTCTAAACAGGCTAGGCCTTGAGAAACATAATCTTTTCTTTTTTCTTTTCTTTTCTTTTTTTCTTACACAATATGATATTTTTATTTGCCTTATCTTTGATCATAAATTCTTATTTATGGATCTTTGGTCTTTACCTTCACTAATTTCCTCTTTCTTTCACATCCATTATTTTCCAAAACAGCATTTTAAAACTTTAGCTAACTCTTACTTACCCAGAAGCAAATTCTAAAAATGTGGAATGATGGAGCTGCATTACTGAAGTCTGATTGTAACAGCTTGTAGAAAGCTGAGCTTATATCCCCAACAGAAGAAAAGGGTGGAGGTGACAGGCTTTTTATCCAAAGCACCTCATCAGAACCTTTTCCTATCCTGTTTCTAGTCCCAGGTATTCCCAGTTCAATTCCACTTCCCAGATACTCATTTCAGTATGGGCACAGGGGTTGGATATTCTGAAGGGCATATGTTACAGTTCTGTTTTAATACCTATGTTGGGTAGATGTTGAGTATTCAGAAACATGCAAAATCAGGCGTGCGTGTATATATGGCACTTATACACAGATATTGAAAGCTGTTCTAGGTTCATCACAACTTTCCTTTGAATACACACACATACACACACAAAGATGTACTTCTGTAGTTTGAAATTTTCAATTAGCATAAGATGGAGCTGGCCATATTATTCATAATCAGAGATTCTAGTTTTCTCTTAGAAAATACCCTCAATTTTCAGTTAAAAAAAAGTAACCCCAAATCCACATTTTTCCATGACTAAAATGAAACATTTAAATCATGGAAAAATGTGAATTTTAAGTGACAAACCTAAACAAGTACCAACATATTTTCATACCATACAGTGTTTTATTAATGCTATATTCTAGATACAATTTAGTTTGGAAACTTGTTTCATTTTTTTAAAATGGTGCCTGTAAAGTCTGTACATTTTGCCTGTAAAGCCAATTTATTGTAGTTACCATGTCTAGACCTCGGAATGAGGTCTTTAAAAAAGACTTTTAGAAATTTCTAAAACTTATCGAAAATACTTCATGATGTCTCAAATTAGGATACAATATCTTGCATACTGCCAGGGTCATAAATGTTATTTTTTGCCTTAAAAAGACAATTGTTAAATTCCCCCATGGGACAAAATGTTCTTAGCTGTGGTAGGTCATGGGATGTCAGACCTTCAATTTGTAGCTGGCCCAGAATATAATATTTTCAGGCTTGGAACTCAGACCAATGACGTTTTCAGAAGGAATAGTTAACAGTTTTGGAGACTGAATAGTGAGACAGTCCAGAGGAGGCAATTGAGTCTCTACAATACATGCTGTTTATCACATAGAAGCACAGAAACAGAGATAGGCAGGGTCTCTTAGGCCCTTCAGTCCATCCCCTTTCCAAAGTAGGATTGTTCCCTACAGCCCATTTGCTAGTGTTTTTATAATATCTAGTTTTATGTGGTAGGGCTCCACCATCACTTTTTTTCCAGACACTATTCCACAGCCTAAGAGGTATTACTCTTAGGTTTTTCTGTTCATACCCCTTTTTAACACTCATACCAGTTTTACATATGTATCTAATGTCAATATCTTTTTTCTCTCTTTTACCTTTATACCCTTCAAATGTTTAGAAAATGATGTCTCACCCAAATTCCATATTGTTGCTGAAATACGCTATAAATTTTCAGCTCTTTAATCTTGCCTTGTAAATCAAACTCTGCAACTCTTTAATATTTTAATTGGTCTTTAAATTTCCTTCAGTGTGATGATAATTTTCTAATAATAATTTAGCCAGTAGTTTGCCAGGAATGGTTTAGTAATAAGGTGCTGAATGTAATATTACACGTGCAGTTATGCCAAAGCAGCAGAATAGGGAAAGCATATTAGTTGCCCACTCAGTGATATGATACCTCTGTACGTACAATCCTAAGTTCTCACATAAGGTTTTTATTCTCACATTACACTGTAAACTTGTATGTCATTTACTGTTAACTTTTACCCCTACATCTCACTATTACTGTTTTTCAGGTTTTCAACTTACTGAAAAGTGTAGTGGTGGTAGTTTAGATTATTTCCCTTCCATCCCACACTCCTCACATTTTTCCAAACGAAATCTTATTATATTAAAGTCATATTCCCAATATCCTTTTGTATTGGCTCTCCATCTTAGAGTTTTCTGAGCTCCTCACAATTTAGTAAACAACTACGGATATTATGTTTGTGTACCTTATCTTGTAAACTGTAATATTTAAATTGACATGGATACCTTTATATTAGTGCAATAATCATTCATTTTCCTAATTTCAACATATATTACTAAACTAAAACACCCATTTAAAAATGGGATTGGATGATGTTCCATATTTATTCTGTCTCTAATTTCCAGAAGAAAAGTTCTTAACTTCCATATGAGAGCATGCTTTTTTCTAATTGCCAGCCTTACAGACTCTGCCTTGATTGTAGAATGACTGCCAAGCTTTTCCTTTAACAGGAATGATCATCAGGAAGTTTTGCATGACAAATTGTGTCCTCACTTTTTCCTGCGCAAGCTCTATTTTCTTCAGTGAGGTTGCCTATGTGCGACTAAAGGTATAATTTGGTAACTTATGCACAGATTTTAAAGTTATTTCAGTGTCACCACTTTCTTTTGAAGATTGCGTGCAGGCTGGTTAAACCTCTTTCAAGTGGTAGAAATAACGACTGACATTTCTCACAGAGAGTTGAAAAAATGCAGAAAGCTTCTTCATGTAATCAGACAATAAAATGAAACAATATCATACAATGAAATGAAAATAATAGTGGCTTCCACAGGTACATGCTAGATATAAGTTGGGGAGAGATTTTGTTTGCTGTTTTCTTGATAAGATTTGTGTGCCTGAAGAAAAATGGCTAAGCCCTGAGAAGCTGAAAAAGAAGGCAGCAATGTGTCATACACAGATGCCTTGAACTTTGGCTGCTTTGGTCAATAAAAGAGCTGGTGATAGCTCTAATCCAGACTGAGGGCTTTAGCATTTCATTCTCTGGCCACCCTAAGCTTTATTTGGCTTCATTTATGTTCTTAGACGATGGAAAACTGGGGTCAGAAGTAATAGTAGCATGGCCTCAAGAAAAAGCAGAGAGATGTAGGCTCAGGAGATTTTGAGTTACTTTGATTCCTCCTGTGTTCAAAGCAATAGGACATTGTATAGTCTTTGTAAACAGGTAAGACTCCATCGAACTTAAGTTATTCCATCCCCAATTTCTCCTCAACTAAAACAACTTGTGGGGGCCTTAAATTATGGCTAACTGCTTGGGTCAAAAAAAGGGCTGGTGATAGCTGTAATCCAGACTGAGCACTTGAGCACTGCATTCTTTTGCCACACTAAGCTTTGTTTAGGTTAATGTTGGTTTTATTTATAGGCTCTGAAGATAGAAAATTGGGGTCATATTGCAGGCTGACTGTCACCTGGGTACTTTACAATGCCAGGCTCCTCTACTGAATAAACTGGCTTGTTTGGTAATGAAAGCTGAGATAACTGTGATGCTGTATGCTGAGTATGTTCAGCAAAAAGAGCAATAATATCACTGAATAACTGACTATAAACGTATGTGCTGAAAAAGTGTTGTTTCCCCCCTCTAGGGTCACATTGATCCTACAGGATAGAATACAATAGTATATTGTTATTATCACACAAGCAACTGTAAAAGAACCTTTTTTGACCCAACTAATATGTACCACCTGTGATCCACTAGACCGGGGTAGGCAACCTGTGACGTGCACTTCAAAAGGCAGGGTGCAGAGGGTAGTAAGTAGACAGCAGCGCAATGGATGGGGTAGGGAACATGGGGAAGGCAGCAAAAAGCAGAGCAGCAGATAGGGCAGGAAACAGAAAGCAGAGCAGTGGATGGTGAGCATAGGGCAGTAAGTAGACAGCAGAGCAGTGGATGATGCAGGGAGCCCAGAGAAGGCAGCAACAAAGAGCAGATGGGGCACGGAGCGGGAAGCAGAGCAGCAGATGGGGCAGAGCAAGGGGATTAGAGTGGCACTCAGGGAGGGTGTAAGGCTAACACCCCCCACAAAGGCTGCCTCTCTTGTCCTAGGCTTATGCTGAACAAGTTTTGTCTAGGCAAAGATTCTCACCAGCACAGACAGGCCTGCAGCTGCCAGGCGAGGGCTGAAGGCATTTGGCATGCATATTCCCGCATGCCACTGCTCTGTGCTGCACCTTAGGGTGTCCTCCCCATCAGGGCCGGTTTAACTTGAAGTGCATTTCCCTCCTTCCCAACTCCCCCCCTCCCCGCCTTGCTACTAGGGGTGGCCTCTCCCTGCATTGCTGCCAGTCTACACTTGCCAGGCTGCTCCCAGGTGGCAGAAGGGCACAGCCTGAGACATTGTGAGGGGGTGCAACCTGAGCTGCAGCGGCTTTCTGCGTTGCCGGGTCTTAAATATGAACCGATCATATTGAAAGCTCTCAATGATTGTATTTGCTGAAAAACTATCGTACCTTGAAAAATATGTGAACACGTATGCAAATAAGTCATCTTATTTATTTTATATTGCACACTGTGTAGAGCCAGAGAGTGAGTAAGAACTGGGTCATCAAAGCTGAAGCCTTTCTTTATTTCCAGGTAAGCAGTCATAAGAAAGTGCTGACTGCAAATGGCAGGGGAAACACCATGATCATTAAGGCAGTTTTCCTAGTTACTGGGGATAGCTGGGCAGAGGTAATATATAGTTAACCTTCACTTTCATTTCCAGTGGGAAGGTCTTGGTTTTAGGCCCACTTCTTGGAAATGGGAGACTTCTCCCTAGGTTGCTCCTGCAGTTGTATGACTGAGGGCAAGCAAAACTTGGGGGCCTCCAAACCCCAAGTCTCTGGGCTTGGATCTGCACGTAGGATGCCTGCCAAATGATTTGGAAGCACCTGAAGCCCCAGGTGGGGCTGGAGGATGTTTGCCGATAGCAGGACCAGGTGCGTTCTTGAATGACTCATGGATTTAGAATTGATTTGGCTGATTTGGAACATGAAAAATTAAAAAAAAAAAAATCCAGAAGTCAGGCTAAGATCAAATGGGGCCAGCTGAATCCCAAGACCTCAAGGTTTGGGCCTGCAAATAGGCTGCCTGCCAATGAATTTGGTAGTATCTGAATTCCCTGGGGTGAGAGCCTCAGACAGAAAATGTGCGCTGGTTGTAGTGCCATACATGGTGCGTAGAACGATTGAGTTCTGCCTGCTCCATCAATATGATTTGGAACTGATTTGACCTGGAATACAAAATAGATTAATTAAAAACAAACCCAGAAGCCAGTTAAGATTCCCTGAGACTGCCTTGGGTTTTGCAATTTGCTGCCTTAATGAGCTGCCTCAAGAAATAACTGCATTTTGAAGGGATGTAGGTTGTAGCTGTGTTAAGGACATAGGCAGCCAAGGTTCTTTGGGTAAATCTGATACCTTTTATTAGACCAACTTAAATAATTGGAAAAATTCTTCTTAGTAAGCTTTCGGGTATAAAAACCCTTCGTGAAGCTGAGGAAGCAGCTGCGGTTTGTGTGTGCTCTTTCTGAATGGAAGGAATAGTAAAGCCAGAGGCTGGGCTGCATGCAAGAAAGCCAGTCAGTGAAAATGTAAATTGGGGGGTCTGTGGGTGAGACAGGCTGGACCATGGGGGGAAGGGGAATGAATGTAGCCGCTAAATAGTGAAGAGGTACTTGGGGAGTCAGATGGCAGGCAGGTTATAATGTGTCATAAATCCAACGTCTGTATTTAGTCCAGACAAGGTTTGTTAGGTGAATCTGATCTCTTTTTTTTTAGACCAACTTAAATAGTTTGGAAAAAAAAATGTGCTTAGCAAGCTTTGAGGTTTAAAAACCCTTTGGCAGGTTGAGGAAGGGGTTTTAAGCCCAAAAGCTTGCTAAGAAAATTTCTTCCAACCATGTGACTGATGCCTCCTGGGTCGGCGGGTACTTTCCCCCACCCCTCAGCGGACAGTCAGTGGCTGGGGGGGGAGGGGGCCGTGGCCGGTCCTGCCGACCCGCACCTGGCCCCTGGCACTTCCAGGTCGGCGGGGTGGGCTGTGGGGGGCCCGCTGCTCCCGGCGCTCTCAGGGGTGCGCATGCAGCCCCTCGCACCCCCTACACCTCGCCACTGCTTCCCACTATTTCAGTCGATCCGATATCAGATTATTCACCCAAAACACTTTGCCTGCCTAAGCCCTTTCACCAACCCGGCTATAGCCTACACCCCTGTATTTAGTCCATGATTTATGTATTTCTTTTTTTGGCACGCTTAACTCGGGCTGGTCGTACAAGGGGGGGGAGACACGAGAAGGCTCCGCGGGCGGGCGGCCTTGTGGCGAGGAGCGAGCCTGCAGCGGCGGGAGCGCGGCTCCTCCCCCGGCCGCCCCTCCCCGCGCACGCCCCTGCACACGCACATGCACACTCGGCCGGCGCCGCCGCAGCCCGAGCCCCGCGCGCACACAGGCTCCAGCTGCAGTGGCACTCCACCAGGCATGGCACGGGGCTCCCCCGCACTATGGCAGCAGCAGCAGCAGCGCGACACAGCACCCTGGACTTCCTGCTCGGCGCCACAGGTACCGCGGCCCGCGGGGCGCTCCCAGCCCCGCTCCCGCCCCGGGCCTCTCTCATAATGCAAAGGCCGGGCCCGGC
>NW_017728906.1:60145460-60150314 GCF_001723895.1 Crocodylus porosus | reverse complement strand
AGGGTGGAAGGAAGCACGAGGCAGGGCCCGCGTTTCGTTGCGCTGGGCTGAAAATGGTGCCCCCTCCCCCTGCACCGCTTGCACTCGCTAATGGTGGCCGGAGCGGCGAGGGGAGGGAAATGCCGCAGGGTTTTGTTTTCCCCTGTGTGCGCGACACATGCGGCGTGCACACGTGCCTCCTCTGCGCGCGCGCCTCAGTATACCTTTGCGGTGTCTGGATACATCGAAGTTCAGATGTACGAGATCTGTCTAGATCGGTCTGGACACACGCACTTAGAGGTACCTGTTTAGGAGCCTCGGTCTCGATTTGTGTTTAGGCGCATCTCGATTGACCTAGACAGCGCTATATAGCCCATTGTCGGCTCCCTTTGTACTCTTCCTCAGTAAGGAAGGCAAAATAATAGGTCTGGACATGTCTAGAGAGACTCTCTCTCTCTCTCTAGATATATATCCCTAGATCTATCTAGAAAGCAAAACTTAATACATCTCGAGATACAGTAAAAGGCGCGTTATCCAACACTTTACAAGCTGGCATGCTGGCTTGTAAGGTAAAAGCAAAATTGCAAGTGCCTGCCCTGGCACTTCTGGTTTTGCCGAGCCCCCACAATAAGAGTTGTTTTCCCTTTTTCTCTTCTGCCCCGCTCCCTGTCCCTCACAGCAGGAGGGGTGGCGGCCCACGGGACATGGTGGGAGAGGCGGCCTCTCAGATAACTGGCTTATTTTTTTATTCAGCACCCACCGATTCCCCATGGGTGCCGGATAACAAAGCTTTTGCTGTATATCTCTGATCTAGATTAATCTAGACACGCATACGTGAATGTAGCTATCTAGATCAATCCAGATGCATCTAGATCTAGATATCCCATTGTCAACTCCCATTGTGCAATTCTTCGCTGGAGAAGGCAAAATATAGATATATATACACACACCAGCACATATTTTATTATCAAGATAATAAAATATGTGCTGGTGCATGTATATCTACATTTTGTCTTCCGTAGTGAGGAACCATATGAAGGGACCTGAAATCGGGACCTGCCTGCGTGGTTTCAACCTTAGGCTTTGGAGTGAAGTCACAGTTTGCATAGTTTTTATTTTAAACTATCTGTTTTTGACAGCAGGGCCCTCGCTGGGACTTTTGGAGGAGATATGTAACTGGAAAGGGACAGCCCAACCTATATGTATATCAAATGCTGCAGCAACATGGTGGAGTGGCTGCTTTATGACTGATTCTCTTCTCCGCTCGGGTGCCATTAGATTCTTTTCTAAGGTGCTGGGCAGTATTGTTACTCCATGTGCAAATGCCTGCATGTGACTGGCAAGACCCCAGAGATATCAAATAGGAATCCATAGTATCAAACATGTTCAGACCTGTACAGGTCTTCCCAGGTTCTTTGCAACCAAAGCATTGCTGTATTCTTTTTCTGTAGTAAAAAGAGTGAAGACTGGGATTCAGGATTTTCATTCATAGTCGTCTCTGGAGTCTTTTGAGGTGAAGAAGCTTGAAAACCCTTGCTCCTAAGACTTTATTTGAGCAGGCATTTAGCAAGCAAGTCTAAGACGGGATATCATGTAGGGAGGTTTTTTTATATCCTCTTTTAATATTCTACCTGCTTTATAAGTTATTTTGTATCTTGTAAGCCACCAAGAGCCTTTTTTTGGGAAGGGTGGCATATTCATCGAATGCCAGTTACCTGAGAGACCTGACTTCATGGCTCAGCCACTGCCTGCTGACCTTGAGTAAGTCATTTCACTTCATTGAGCCTCAGGTTTCCCTAGCTGTAATACAGGGTTAAACATTCAGACCTATGAGCACTGACATGTGTTTGAAGACTTGCTGAAAGGTCTGAGGATTATATTGTTTGTTTTTTACTTGAAAGCAGGATCCTAATTTGTACCTTTGCCTAAAGTTAGCCACTTATTTTAAATAAGTGTTTAATGTTAACTTTTTCTGTTCATCAGTGCATAAGCTAGATGTATACGTAACTAATATCTTGTAATTTTATAAGCTTACTCAGAATTTCTCATCAGACAATGCAGCTGATCAGACAGAAAATAAGTAATTGGCAACTAAAGTGAGCTGGTGATCTGATTTGACTGCACTCCAGTACCTTGGACTAGTTAGCTGTCACTGGACATGTTCAAGCCAAAGGTCAGCAAAAATATGATCTTTATTTGGCCAGCAGGATGTCTGAAAAAGATGGTAGGTAGATAAGGAGATGAATTCTCAATTACTTGAATTCTCAGTTACTTGAATTACTTTGAATTTGAGCTCCACAATTCAAAAAGGATGTGGAGAAGCTTGAGAGCGCAGAGGAGAGCCACGCGCATAATCAGAGGTCAGGAAAACAGACCTTATCACAAGAAGCTGAGAGCTATGGGACTCTTCTGCCTGGAAAATTGCAGGCTCAGGGGTGATCTGGTAGCTACCTACATGTTTGTCGGGGTGACCACCAGGATCTGGGGGAACGTCCGTTTACCAGAGCGCCCCAAGGGATGACAAGATCGAACGGTCACAAACTCTACCACGACCAATTCAGGCTGGACATAAGAAAGAACTTCTTTACTGTCTGAGCCCCCAAGGTTTGGAAAAGACTGCCGTCAGAGGCAGTTCAAGCACCCACTTTGAACGCCCTCAAGACACATTTGGATGTCTATCTTGCTGGGCTCCTATGATCCTTGCTGACTTCCTGCCCCTGGGGCAGGGGGCTGGACTCAATGATTCTTCAGGGTCCCTTCCAGCCTGAATGTCTATGAAATCTATGAAACTTGGTGAGCTATTATGTATTCTTACAGTAACATTTCTTTAGGAGTGTCTACATGGGGAAACTTACTGCAAAATTGCATGGGCTATGAATTTCCTACCTGCTTCATTCTCATGCCCCATGTCAACAGCCAAAGTGTTTAGTAAGTGGAGTTAGCATGCATTAAAAACCAAGTGAGTGTGCACTAATGCATGTTTGTGGTATAATTCACACCTTTTGCCCGGGTGTAGATAAGCTTTTAATATCATACTTTCGAAATGAAACATACTGTGTCTTTTGTCCCTTTGGGGTGGGGTCAGGCATTTCCCTGAATTGCGTCTTTTGGTAGATCTGGTTCAGCAATACCATAGATTTTAGAAGTTTCATTGCAATTCACATGTTTATATCTTTACAGAATTAGGCTTTTTAGTCAGCCAGCAAGAACCATGAAAACATTATCAAATAGAAATTACTTCTGTAAAGCCTGTGTTTTCTTGAAAATACTTTCTTTGCCTTCCCATCCCCTTGATTAAGTGGGGCAGTGTTGTCACATTACTTGTATCTGCATGTTCTTTTACAGTCCTGTTTTTTTTTGTTTTGTTTTGTTTTTTGGCGCTTCCATGTTTTTCTAAAAACAGCTCTTCTGTATCTAGGTAGGGTGTATATAAAGGGCACTTCCTAGAAAAGGGAAAGCTGACAAATGGTAGAAGTGTTGTCAAGTAAATAAAGCTGAGGGAAAATCAAATTTTTCCCTTGGATTGGATGTGTTGCCTGTCACAACAGCAGGTGAATAAGTTTGATAGAAGTGTGTGTGTGTTTGTTTGTTTTCTCCCTGAGTTGAAATCCTCTAACTCAAACTGGATTTTTCACGTGCAGCTTTCTCTCTAATTTCGTTATGTTGCAGAGCAGAGCATGTTATTTCTGTAATGTTTACACACACAAGATCTATAAAGATAAGCTCTTTTTGACTTCATAGCTTATAAGGATCAGACTCTGGTGTCTGTCAATGTCTGTCTTCTAGAAGTTTCATTGCGATTCACATGCTTATGCCTTTACAGAATTAGGCTTTTTAGTCAGCCAGCAAAAAGCAAGAAAATATCAAACAGAAAATACTTTTCAGTAGAAGTGTGCTGATATATTGGCTGTATATCGGATCAGCACTGATAAAAGGAAAATCAACATTATCAACCATTTGCTTTTTTTGGTTGGTGTAGCCGATCAATGTCACTGACAAATGCTGCATGCATGCATGCATGCACACGGCCAGGAGCGTAACTCAGAAGCTTGGAGAGCAGCATCAGGCTGGTAAGTCTGGGGGGAAAGGGGGGGCAGATTGAGGCCCCCACAGTGAGGGAGGGAGGGAGTGGGGTAAGGGGCACACGCTGCCCAGCCACAGCGGTGAAGGTGACTCTGGGGGGTGGAGAGGGGCCGTAGGAAGGGTGGGCAGCTCCTCACTGCTGCGTGCACCCCCTGGGGAGAGGGCATGTGCCCCAGATTCACAGACATTTAGGGCTGGAAGGGACCTCATGAAATCATCGGGTCCAGTCTCCCTGCTCTAGGCGTGTCAGATAACCCCAGCAAGAGGTGCATCCAGTCTCCTTTGACAATCTCCATGGTAGGTGGCTGCACCAACCCTGCTGGGAGTCTGTTCCAGAGTCTGGAGTCTATTTGTGTGTGGGGCAAGGGCAGGCTGCCTGCTGTGGGCTTGGAGCCAGGGACTTTGCCAGCCTCTTCTCGGGGGGCGGCTGGGCCAGGGCTTCAGGCAGGGGCAGGGTGGGTGGTGGTGGCACTTGGTGGGGTGGGGAGGAGGCTCCAGGGCAGGCTATAGTGTGTGGGGGGCAGATCAAAGTGAGGTGAGGAGGAGGCAGGCTATAGCCATCCCACCCTATAGCCCAGTGCTGCAGGTGCCCAGAACTCCTGCCTCCCCTTCCAAGTGCAGCCCTAGCCTAGCCCCTCTGCCAGGAAAAGGCTGGTGTAACCCCTGGCCCAGAGTCTGCAGTGGGCAGCCTGTCCTAACCCTGTGCACAAACAGGTTGGGGGCACATGACCCCTATGCCTCCCCTGGGGGTGTGCGCAGTGGTGGGGAGCTGCCCCCCCGTGCTCTCTTCCC
>NW_017728906.1:60141021-60145360 GCF_001723895.1 Crocodylus porosus | reverse complement strand
GGGTGGGCAGCCCCTGCCTCTGCCTCACTCCATTCTTCACTGTGGGGGGCCTTGATCTGCACCCCCCAACCCCACGCCCCTTCCCCTCCACAGACTTACCGGCCTGATGCTGCTCTCCAAATTGCTGGGCTGCATTCCTGTAAATCGGCAATCGGATTAGTATTGGCCAATATGGCTGCTTAATAATCGGCCATCAGTATCAGCCAAGAAAATCTTTATTGGTGTACCCCTACTTCTCAAAAGTCTGTGTTTTCTTAAAAAAAAAAAAAAGAAAATTCTCTGCTTTCCCATCCCCACCTTGATTAAAGGAGGTTCTCCTTGGTCTGGTTTAGTTGGGAAATGGCGGATGGAGATAACGGATATCAACATTCCTGTCCTCAGCAGTTTCACTGGGATGAATCCATTTGCCAGAGTTGTTTATCTGTTTGCCAACGGGGTGATAGGAGGATTTGGGAAATAACTGTTCTGTTGACTTCTCTGTGTGGTCAGTTTTATTCTTGCTTTGGGGTAAGTGGGCACAAAGTGTTTGCACTAGTTCTTGAAGGCCTCTAAGGAAAATTTGAAGAACTGTTCTCCTGATTACTTGTGGTGGAAACTGGAAACAGAAAGTGATGGGATTGCTGTTGTCACTACAGCTATGCATGAGGCATAGTTGCGTAGTGACTTTGAATGCTGAGGAATAATTGGTTATCAAAAGTAGCTTAAAAAAAACAACCCTGTCCTGCTTTCTGCTATGGGCTGTCTAGTAGAGCAGGTGGCACTGACCATTCTGGTGAGTTCATTCTCTTGCAAGCAAAGATGCCATGATACTCAAGTCACTGTTGTGCTTCTTGGATGGATCTTCCTTAGCTACCAAACTGTTTAACATTTTCCTGCATTTTCTATTAGGTGTCAGTTGTTTCAAGCCCCTATACTAAAGCTGACATCATTTAAATTTATTTTTTTCACTTAATTGGAACTGAAAAATGTTCAGCCGTGTATCTTAACTTGTGTGACAATGACATCACAGTGAGATACCGAGTTTTGTAGAGCAGGGGTGCTTCAACCCTTGGCCCACAGGCCAGATGTGGCCCAGGGAGCTATGTCACCCAGCCAGCTGAGCTCCTCATGGGTGTGGAAATATGGTAGCAGGGGATCTGTTAACCCTGTCACTGCTCTTCCCTTGCCAAATTTCAAAGCCCTGCATGGAGGGGTTGGGATTGGGCCCCAAGTGGGCTGTTGCCATGCAGAGGGGTCAGGCCCACAGACTGAATCTGGCCTGTGGACTGACCAACCTGACCACTCATCTGGTCTGCAGAGTGAAAAGGTTGGGTGCTACTGCTTCAGAGGTGCATTCAATGCAAAGCTCAAGACTTAATAACCATTTAGTTGGAGTTCATGTATAGTGTAAATCTGGGAATGCATGCAAGAGACATGCAGGCAGGTATTAGATAATTGACCACATCTACAGGCCACACTGTTCTTTAAAATTCTGAATTTTAAAACCTCATTGTGGGCCAGTTTTAATAGGTGTGAGGTTTGTAGCTATCTTTGTTAGCTGTTGCTTACATCAAATGTTCTAAAAACAAAACACTTTGCATTCACACTCTTTCAGTTTACTGCTTAATGAGGTTACGATATTTTTGAGAAAGCATCGAATGCATAAGACGAACCTGAATATTTGTGTGATGTGGTGTAAGGGTACTGTGTGTGAATGTGGATACATTTAACCAAACTTCTCAGGCTACCTTCAGATAATGCAAAAGAGGGTGCACACTCAGTCTTTATTTCCTCTCCATGTCAACTTTAATAAACTGTGCTTCCAATGTGTGGCTGTCTCGATATAGATGGTACACCAAGACATGAGAATGAAGGTCTCAAGGAGCTTCTTTATCAGCAGGAAAAAAATTCAAATGGAAAGCTATATACTGAATTACATGACAAGTAAGTAGTTACTCAATTGTGTTAAGATACAATTCTAAAGAGGTGGATGCAGTTTTTTTTCAAAGGCTCTGTTCTGTACATCAGACAGGCTTTTTTTTTTTAAGGGGTGGGGGAATTCTTGGAGTTGATCTACAAACAAGGAATATAAGAGAAAAACAACCTATATACTCAAATTTAAGTTGACCCTGAATTTAAGGCAACCCCTTACTAATTAGATTCTATATCTGGAAAACTTTTATAACTTGTTATAATTTTCTGGGTATAGAATCTAATTTTGGTGGGTTGTCTTGAATTTGTTCCCTTCCCACTGCTACATCAGAGAAGATTGGAGTGGAGGGGGCAGGTAGCCCTTTTGCCCTGCCACTGGCACCTCCACCCCAAGCTCCCCCTCTCCCCTAGTCTTTGCCTCTTTCCCCCTTCCTTTCTTACTGTCAGACTGCTTGGTTTCTGTTCCCTCCTGGAGCACAGCATGGAGGAAGCTCATCCCTTGCCCAGCCATGTTGCAGCGTCAGCACTGCTGACTGGCTGGACAAGGGACAGTTTCCATGTGCTCTGTGCCTTGGAAGGGACACAGCCTGGGCTGGAGCTGAGCTGAACCTGATAGTAGAGGGGCGGAAAGAAGTGGGAGTGGGGGAGCATGGGGGGAAAGGAATGGTGCAGAAGCTGCAGAGGACAAGTGGAGGGTGGGTAGGAGGCTGCTGCTCTTGGTCTGAGTCTGGCCTTAATCCAGGCTCAGAGCCAGTATCGGAGTCATAGCAGCTGCCTGCCCGCCCCCCCTCCCCCCCGATGAAGAATCTAAGATGAGGGGCTTTTTTCCTCCCCAGGCTAATTTGGAGGTGGGTAGGAGGGGACCTCATCTTTAGATTAAATACAGAATCTGCTTTAAAATTATATAGGATTTCTCAAACAGAGCGAGACATTCATCGAGTACTGTGCAAGTTGATGTCTATGTCTGCAATCTGATCTCTAATACTGCAGACTCTTATTTCTGAACCTAAAGGGATAATTTTATGTCACATAGAGGTTTGAGTATGCCATTAGGGAATTAAAGATTTCAGTCTGTTTTTAAAAAGAAAGTAACCAACCCAAAACTTTGTATAGAAGTTGCTGAATGGCTTTGCTAAAAAGTGAAAGAGGTGACTGTTTACGAAAGCAATAGTGTGGTAACAGCTTGTTTGTCAGATTGTAGCCATGTTACCCTCTTGGAAGTTTCTCTTTAGCCTGACAAGTTCTTAAATGTCTTGGAAATAATTAGCCATTAGAATTGCAACCTATGTTCCTTTTCTGTTTTTTTTTTATGAGTAAATCTTGTATTTTATTAATAAATTTATGTGTCATGTTTTTTTGGAATGTTTTAAGTTGACTATTGAAGATTAGCATAGAAGATGGAAAAAGGTACTTTTAAGTTCCATGTTCCCTTTTGAGATTTTGTAATTGTATCTTCCTATTCCTTTACTTTCATATCTTGCTGAGTTAAAGAAATGAGTGACTAAAGGAGATGCAGGGAAACTAACTACACAGTCAGCTGTTTATAAAGGTTTTATTCTCTAATCTTTCAATTGTAATTATACATAATGCCTTTTTAAGGATGTTTTATGTTTGTGTCCCTTAAATGCATCCTCCTAATGGTTATTTCTATCTCATATTATAAAAATATATTTTTTCTTGCTTCTGTAAAAGCTTTATCATCAAATTAGGCTTGGCTGCAGTTAGTTGCAGAACCTAGCATGAAGTATTATGAAAAACTGTTCTTTGTTTATTAAAAAAACAAAACCCCATATCATCTTATGCAGGAAGACCTGTTGGGCCTTATATATTTGTGTCCAACAAATGGTCCTTCCTATAGTTCATGATTCAGTATGGAAGAGCACTCTGAAGGAGATTTTGCACAGGACATGGGAGTCTGATCCTCGCTCTTTTTGATTGTTGAGAAAGTTGTGAACAACTAGAGCCTTGTTCAACCAAACTAGCCAATATCTCGTTCAGTGAAAGATACTTTATCTCCTACAAATGCCAAATGGCCCAGCCAATACTTGAAAACCCAGATCTAGTTTCATAGGGCCAGTGCCAGAACTTTTCTGAGTAAGCTCATGGGGAAGTGACCAAAGGCCTCTTAAATTCATTTAACTCAGTGGTCACCAACCAATAGACCTCGATCCACCCACCGGTAGATCTTGGAGCCTCTTGTGGTAGATCTCAGAGCCTGTTGGAGTTGATCCAAGGCTGAGGAGGGGGGCTAAGTGCCTGAGTGCATGCACGCACTCTCCTCAGCCCGGCAGGTCAGTCCGTGGGGGAGGGAAAGGGGTGGAGTCTAGATTAAGGCCCCTGTGGTGAGGGACTGTGCTGCAGAGGCAGGAGCAGGGGTAAGTTGAGTGGGGCCTGGGCTGGGTGGGACTCGCCTGCTGGGGAGGCACTC
>NW_017728906.1:60137312-60140921 GCF_001723895.1 Crocodylus porosus | reverse complement strand
ATTTTCCCCACCTTCATCCCCTCCCCACAGACTTACCTGCTGCGAAGGTGGGGAGGGGTGGCAGGAGCATAGTACATCTTAGGTTGTTTTTAAATGCCAAAGGTGATCTCCTTTTTAAAAAGACTGGAGACCACTGATTTAACTGAATCCTACATCTAGTGCAGTCTGGAGCAGACAGGGCCAAGGTATAGAAACAGCATTTGTAGTTGTACTGTATGGTCTTCTGCTGTTGGTGGAAGGTGGGTAGACTTCTATTCTGAAACCTCCTGGATCTCTACCATTTGACCCAGTTGATTGTAATGCTGACATGTGTAAGAGAGGTGGCAGTGGTTTTGGGAAAAGTCTTGAAGTGGTTTTAAACCTTGCAGAAAGAAAGGATGAGGGGGGATTATCTGAGGTGGGAAGCATTATGTCCCTGTCCAGCATTCTTGCTTATATAGTCTCCTAAAATCAGTTCCTGCTTCATTTCAGTCTCCACATACAGGTGCAACAATTGTTAAGACACATGACTCACAGGTGAACTTTCCTTCACCACACTTAATAATGTCACTATTATCAAATTAGCTTAGTTCTTGGCCAGGATTGACTTGTGGTTGAAGAAAAGCTAAAGTGAAGGTGAACCTTCAGTTTTTTACAGATTGGCTGAGGTAAATGTTTTAAATAACTTCTAACCCTTGTGTAGTCACCTCTTGTTGAATATACTTGCCCACAGTTGGTTATCAGTGTACAGTTGTAATGTATCTAGATTCCTTGTTGATGCTATACTCCTCTATACCAGTATCTTTAAGAAATGCTTTCTGCCATCTGGATTTGGCTTGTAGATCCTCACAGTCCAGCAGACATTGACCTGTTTTTAGTAATATTTGCCTTTTTGTCAGGTTTCAGCTATACTGCAGTGTACCTAGCTACGAAGAAATTGGCCCTTTAGGACAGTCCAACTAATGTGTAAGGCAACAACTCTCCCCCCCCGCCCCCCATTTAGTAAAATTGGCTGCTATGAGCACATCAAACCTGTCATCTGCTTGCTATGATGGATTTCAATAGAATGTCAGATTCAAAATCTCAGGTGCTCAGTGCCTTGAACCAGAATTTAAATGCTCAGGCATGAAAACATAGTCATCAGCATTGCTTTTCCAGGCATGTGGAAGCTGCCTACTGCAAGGGCAAAGTTTGTCAATATATGAGACGATTTTTTTCTCAAAAGACTAACTTGAGGTTGGAATAAAGTCTCACAGGAACTAAGAATTACTTTCAACATCAGCATTTTCCATTCTGACCACAGGGCACATTTCCCTGACCTTGCCTTTAATAGCAAATGCATGTAGGATATCAGCCATACCATGGGAAAAAAAATCAATAAAAATAGCTTAAAACTTCAGCTCTTTCCTTTGAGAGTGAAGAGTGTGTGTAATAAATACTGTGTTGTCTAAATTTGTTCTAGAGGGCACTTGTATTCTAAGGTAATGATGGAGAGTTTAAAAACTGAATAGAATAGACATAGGACTGAAATTGAATAAATAGTTTCAAAATCTGGCTTGGCTTCCTAACTTTTATTAAATAGTCTTTGGGTGAAGGATCTGCAGATATTCCAGTAGGTGAAGAACATAGTTTAAAATGTATGCTTTTGGTGTAAATTTATGTAAAAATAAGTGGTGTCTGATGGGTGCTCAGATAAAGATTTTTTTTGTGGGGGGAGAGGAGGGAGCTATACTGATGTTTGATTATTAACCAGCCCTATTGGCTGATTCTCATCCGATTGCTGTTATGCAGCCTGGCAGCTTGGAGAGCAGCATCTGGTTGGTAAGTTTGGGAGAGGGAAGGGATTAGGGGTGGGGGGAGACAGATTGAGACCCCCACAGTGAGGGAGGGAGTGGGGCAGGGGCTGGCGTTGCCCAGCCAGGGTGTGGCTAGGGCGGGGTGAGAGGCCATCTCCCACTGCTGTGCGCACCCTGGGGGAGGCATAGAGGGCATGTGCCCCCCAGATTTGTATGTAGGATGAGGGGTCGGCTATTTGCTGTGGCCTCTTCCCGGTGGTGGGACTGGGCCGGGGCTGTGCTTAGGGTAGGGCAGAGCAGGGCAGGCATTGGCAGCACTGGGATGGGGGGCTATGGGGTGGGCTACAGCTGCCCAAAAATTCACCATAGCCCCTCTCCCAGTGCTGCTACCTCTTGTCCTGCCCCGAGTGCAGCCCTGTCCCAGCGCCCCTTCCACAAAGAGCCCACAGTGGCAGCCCACCCTCAGCCCATGCACAAATCTAGGGGGCACGTGCCTCTCCTGGGGGTGCGTTCAGCGGCGGGAGCCGCCCGCTCCCTGCTCTCTTGGATAAGTCGCCTGGGGCTACGCCTGGAGCCTTGCCCCAGCTCTATTCCCTCCCTCACCATGGGGGCCTTGATCTGCCTCCTGCCATGCCCCTTCCCTCCCCCACAGACTTGCTGGCTGGACACTGCTTTCCATGCTGTTGGGCTGCTCTCCTGGCTGTGTGCATGCTGTAGCTGCGTGCGTGCATGCACCATTTATCTGTGACATTATCGGCCAGAAAAAGCTGATTGCTGATAATGCCAATTTTCCTTTCATTGGTGCTGATGCTATATGGACCAATGTATAGTGCATCTCTAGTACCTGTTGTGGACCTAATGAAGCCAGTAGAGACGGGGTATTCTGAGATCAAATTTGCACAGGCAGCATCTGAAATTCAAATTATAGATCACAACAAGTAAGGAACAACACCTTAAATTGGTTTTATTGCTTGTTTGTTTGTTTTTAATAGTTTGGACATTATTTAGCACAAACAAGCTTTGACACTAACTGGAACTTCAGGCTACTGTAACAAGACCTATTAAGAAACAGGGCTCCCCCAAACAACAGTTCTTCAATACTAGTGCCCTGCTCATGCAGTACCTGGTACACAAGTTAGTACCACCATTTTCCATAGAAATGAGGTTTATGTATTTTGTCTTTGCCTGCCACACTGAAGTCCCCTTAATAAAGGCATGACAGTAGGCTATAAGTAGATGCAACAGAACCATTTTTAGGCTTTGATGAAGTTAAAGACTGCTTCTTGATTGAAAGTCTGCATGAAAAATGTAAGCTCCCCCCACCATTTCCCCCCTCCCCCCAGTCTCACTTCATTAGTGGCTCACTGCTGCTGTTGGTGACTTCCATCTTCCATTTGCAAAGCATCTTCTAATATAAAGCTTGAAGGCGGGGAGGAATTCTCTTGGCACATCTGAAGAGTCTGTTTATTGAGAAATGGGATGCAGGGTTTACCTTGAAGGCAATTTTGAATGATTGTATCAAATTATTTACACGTGTACTGGGTAACTCTCCTTTTTCATTATCCTATGCATCAGGATGAAACAATAGAGGTATATGTGTATATATATGCCAGCTGTTGATGTTAAAGATCTTTCAAACACTTAAGTTTGCTTGAAATGTTCAGTTTTCAGGTTTTCTTTACCATCTGTTGTCACTTTCAGCCTTTGCAGTGGGTTCTAATTAAATACCTCTCTTCCAAGACCAAAATGTTAATTGGTTCAAACACAAGTATCCATATGGTCCCATTTTCAAACCAGATTTATTTTATTATAATAACATAATAATTATTATAAT
>NW_017728906.1:60119757-60137212 GCF_001723895.1 Crocodylus porosus | reverse complement strand
AAGACTATGTCCACTGCTACCCCTGCATCTAAGGATTTTGTGACCTGGTCGTAGAAGGCCACCAGGTTGGTCTGATAGGACCTGCCTCTAATGAACCCGTGTTGGTTGCCCCTAAGCATAATCTCCCCTGCTGGCCCGTCGTGGACATATGCCAGGATAATTCTCTCAAAAAGCTTGCCCAGGATCGAGGTAAGACTAGCTGGCCTATAGTTTCCTGGGTCCTCCTTCCTCCCCTTTTTGAAGATGGAAACCGTGCTGGCCCTCTTCCAGTCCTCTGGCACCACACCAGAGCACCACGAGTGCTCATAAAGCCATGCCAGGGGTCCCGCAATGACCCCAGCTAATTCCCTCAGCACTCTGGGATGGAGATCGTCCAGACCAGCTGATTTAAATACATCCAGTCCCTCCAGTCAGTTCTCTGACTAGATCCCCCCTGACCCTTGGCCTAGGTGTGCCTCCCCTGGGGCCTGAGGGGTTTTGTCCCTGCTCAGGAAAATTGTCCTTCCCACTGCTGCTGGGAATGGAAAGGTAAGTAGTGTGGCCAGGCAATGGAAAGGTAAGTAGTGTGGTCTGGTCAAGCAGCTTGTGCCTGCCTCCTGGCCACCTCTGTTTCCCTCTTTTCCCTCCTTGCCTCCCCCCACCTTGCTTCCCACTGGAAGGCTCCATGTTTGTCTTAGTTTAGGGCACGGAGCAGGGCCCTTGCCAACTCAATAGTGGTGCTTGGCCCACACAACTGCTATAGGGGGCACGCACGCAGCAGCAGCTGAGTGTGAGGGAGTTGGGAGGGAAGAGGCTGCTGAGGGGAGGTGGTGGGGTGCAGAGGTTGGGGGCAGGGCTGGCAGCAGCTGTGGCTAGGGCCCTGACCCTGGGTAGGGGCTGGAGCCTAAGCACAGCAGCTGCCTGCCTTCCCCCACTCCCAGTTCTAAGATCTGTCCCCTGACATCTTAGAATAGAGTCAGTGCTCTTCTTCTGAAGCACACTTCAGCTAATCTTTTATTTGTTTGCTTCTGTCCCGCAGTAGGTGATGACTTCACCCTCTTTCATTTGGGGGTTTGCGGTCTTTTTTGTTTAATTCCACTTAACACAAAATAGGATTAACAAAACAGTACCAGTAGATTAATTTGAACCATGATTTTTCTTCATCCCCTCCTCCCACTATAATTATGTCTGTCTAAGCTCCATATTTGTTTGCAAAGGTGGGTGCAAACAGGTTGCCTTGCCTTTAGCTTTTCTTACCTAAGGAGCTCTTCCGCCAGTTCACTTTTTAAACAGACAAAGCCCTGATGTCTTGTCCTTGATACCAGGAGGAGGCCCCAGTGGCTCTGGCCCTAGCACAGTAATCTGGCTTCTCCATGAAGCAAGTGGTGTAGCTCACTACTTGCCTCTGGCTTACAGCTGTTAAATTACAGTTCACTGCCCTGCTGCTCTTCTTTCTGGGGGGTTTAAAGGAATGGCTCATTGAGGAGCTATAGCTACTCAGCAGGGCTGGTGGTTCCTTCGAAGGGGACAGGCTACCCTGTTAGTGGGCTGCTGTGGGGATGATGAAGTATTATGGCTAATTGGGTTTAGTCATTCCAGTGCAAATTGTTTAGTGCAGTTTCTTGGTGTTGATGTCACTGGAGATAAAAGCCAAGTTGCACTGTTTCACTCATTTCGGGGATAGCTTTCTCTGTGGTAGAATCCGTATACAACTGTGTAGCACTTGGAACCCATGTTTTAGACTACTGTTTCTATACTCTCTTGCAGCACTGCTTTCTAGGGTAGCTCCGAAAGTGTGACTTAAAGGTTTGGATTGCAGGTAATCTCATTGGCTGTGTCTACACATGCACTTTACTGCAGAATCAACTAATTGGCTGCAGAATAAAGCATCACTGTCTACATGTGCAATGGTATTAGACCACAGTCAAGTAATTTAAATGCTACAGTAAGATATGAGCGCACATGTAGATACTGACCATGGGCATAAATTGCTCCATCAGCCTAGCGATCCAGGTGCCAGACTCTTGCCTGCTGCCTAGCCACATATGTCCACATTTTCAGCCCCCCAGCCAGCCCCTCTGCCCCCCAACGCCACCACCTGGAGCTGATCCCCCAATGCCCCCTGCCAGCCTGGGACTGCTCTGCCCTGGCTCGAATTAGTGCTGTCCTGGGCACATGTGTAGATGCTGCACCTGGGAGCAGCTTACTCTGGCTCAAACTACTCTAGAGTTATTGCTTTGCATTAATTGCATGTGTAGACATGCCCAGTAAGTTCTAAAGGCCAGCTTTGTGTTCCATCCTAGGAACTGAGGGTCAGGATAAATTCTTTCCATTTGTCTGCTATTGCCTGTGTGTTGTTTTTGTTTTGTTTTTTAAACTTGGACCAAATTATTTTCTTTACTTAAACTTTTGTAACTCCTTTATGTGCAGCAGGATTGGCAAATGTAGCAGGATGGCAAACAGAATGTCAGTTATTCTGTTGATAACACATGAGAGAGATTCCAGCGCAGCTCCTTTTCTTGCTGTTGTGCCATTACTGTGCAAAAGCAGTGAACAGTAAAAACCATTATTTCCAAAAGTATAATCCTGAATAAATACATGTAGCAAACATGAGGAATGTAAAAATGTCATTTTATATGTTTTAACTAGGAAAAGTGACTAGGATTTTAACTATGGTTGTTAAAGGCCAATGGTTCCTTTAAAAAATAAGCTAACTACATTTTTTTTCTTTCTACTTATTTTTTTTAAATTGGCCTGTGTTAGAGCCTGAATTTAGTATGACTTAAAATCTCTTAAAGCTTCATTAATGAGGTGTTAAGAACTTTTAATGCAATGACATTTTATGGCTTTTTTTTTTTTTTTAAAGGATTTACAGAACTGTAGCTGGGGAGGGACATCTTTTGACTTTTAAGATTGACTGAAGCTTTATGAAGGTCTTGCTACAGTCAGTACTTAGATAGGAGCAAATGCTTTTGTTTTTGTAAATATAAATACGCACAGAAATGTTTGCCTGACTAACTTTGGATGCTAGCTACAGAGAAAGGAACAGTATTATTTAAATAGTTTATTTAAAGTTGTGAAACCAATTAGAAGTGGAAAATAAGTTTTTCCTAATTTTTTACCTGTAAATAAATAGCAAATGATAGAGGATTAAATCTGTTAAGTTTACAAACTTGGAGACTGGATCAGATTTTTCAAAGACATTCAGGTACTGAAGGTTGCTGATAGGTAAGCTGAGGTTGGATGGGAGTGAAGTCAATGAGAGCTGAGTGGTCACTGGGATTTTCAAAAGCACCTATGAAGTTTAGGTCCCTATAGATTTTTTTTTGCCTAAACACCTTTGTTTTCTGGCTTCCATGCACCAAATTTTCAATTTCAGTATAGTAATACTTCCTTATTTAATAACTTGGTTTTAAATACAAACTGTTTTCATAAAATTTTTCTTGCATTTCCAACACATTAATCTTTATTTTAGTAAATGAAGAAAATAACTTCAAAATGATGTTGTACATTTAAATTCCAATTTCCTTCCAGTTAAAATACAGCCTGAAAGAAATCTGAGGGGCAATAATGATCATCTGGCAAACGTGTCTTTTCTTTTTCTTTTTCTTTTATTAACATGAAGAATTTGAATAGTGCCCTATACTATATATGTTTATCTTTCCTTTTATCAAAAAATACCAAATTAATTATATATAATGTGGATTTGCAACCAAATATAGTTATTTCAATGGTTATTTCAACTAATGAGAGTAAACACTTTTACAAAAGAAAATACACGTACAAATGCAAAACAAGATTAAAATTAATGCTGTAAATCCAGGGCTTCCTGCTTGTTAACTTTTAAATTACTGATATTGATTGTATTGGGTTAAAGTACTCTCTCCTTGTTTCAAGTAATTCTGCAGTGTTACAAGATGGACCTAATTGTGAGACACATGGCATATCTTGGCAGAGGGCTAAACTACATCATTACTAATAGTAGTATATTCCAAGACCTCATTCCACTGTTCTGTTAACCTTTAGAAGTACTTTTTGGATTGAGAGCATGAGCTGAATACTGAACTGTCAGTATTTTTGGTGGGGGAGTAGAGGGGGAGCTATTAGTTGGCAAGTAATAGACAGTCCACTTCTATTAGCCAATGATAGTAACGAGCAGAGGAGTATTCATTTGTGAGGAGAGAACTCTTGCTATCTTAGAAGGGGAAGCTGCTGGGATTTTTACCTAAAACCCCATATGGGGTTCATTTCTTTGATGGGCCTTTGGCTGATTTCATAGGAGGTCAGTACCACTCTGTTTGGTGGAAGAAAGGAGTTTCAGTATTTCCCCTTTGCAATTGCTCCTGGCTGCTGTGAGGGTGTGACTTGTTTCTGATACTCAGTTCCCTCAAACTCTTAGCTGCAAGCTGTAGGTATGGTAAGTCTCTGCTAATGGCTTTCTTCTTGCTTATATGCCTCCACACACTTATACTCCTATCTTACTGTCTGCAACAAGTTTGTGAAGAACTAGTTTCCCACTGTATGGCTCCTTCCCTTTATCCCATCTGCGTATTAGGAAGACACTATGTGCATGGACAGTCAAAGTACATCATGCCCGCATCCTTGCTGCTTGCCTTGACATGACCAGGAAGCAGTGCCTAGTGGCTGCAACACCAGCGCTCACCTGGCCTGTTGCACCCTGTACAAGCTGCCCATCACAAAAAAAAATGGCAACTTCCAGTAGTGGCTGCTGCATGGGTCCCTGGCCTTGGGCACCTTTGTCTGACCCATAGACCTGGCAGCATCAGTGGCCTGCCCTTCCTGCAAGGAGGTGGAGGAGCCTCTCTTCTAGGCCTTCTTGGGTGGCCCCCCAGCTGGAGCTACTCTTTTTATAGCCCTCAGTGCCCTCTTTGGTACGCTGGACATGGCCTTCTCCAGGATCGTGATAATTTTGGGCGGGGGGGAAGGGGAGGTTGTGTTTGTTTTCTTCTGCACTGAGTGGCCAAAGGCAGCATGATTTGTGTGTTCAATTTTGTGCTGGTCTAGGCCAAGATGGTGATCTCGAAAAGATGCAGATGCCAGCTCTCAGGCCATCTCCAACAATGCCCTTGAACTTTTCCACCTCTTGGTTCGAATGTTGGGGGCAGGGAAGGAGTTTCAGTCTCTGGTGACAGGTTAACTTGGTGTAAGTGTTCTGTTGATGATGTTTCATGTCAGGCCCCTGGGAGTGCTACACATTTTTTTTTATCATTTCAGCTTTTTGCTTTTAAGTCTTTATGCAAGCTGACCATATATTTTTGAAGCAGTGGTGACCTAGTACTTCTCTTTAATCTTCCCTCTTTGCCTCTCTAGAGTGTGTACTTCAAGACGTACTCTGTATAGGGAGTCAGCATGCCAAATTCTGACAGGCGTGATTAGTGCCTTAAATTTCTTTTCCCTCCTGGGGAAGGTTGTTTTGGGACTCATCCCAGCTTAATTTAAAAACATTCCTCCGATAGCTACAAGTAGTTCTTAAAATGGTCCTAGTTCCTTCACAGCACGGAGGGGATTTTAAAGTTGGGTAGCCAGACTCGAGCAAAGCAATAAAATAAGAAACAATGGTTGCAGGATTCTCCTTGTAATTGCATTTAGATAGTGGTAAATGGGGAGTGGTCGAAACTACTCAAAAAAGATGGAGCCAAGGAACTTGGATGATACAAATTCTATAATCAAGCAGTATTATTTGTACTGCACATAAGTCAGGAAAAATATGTTTAGTCATACTGGGGAAATGTAGTTATGTTCTCAAGTCAAGCATCTACTCTCTGAATATTGATTTATCATCTCTGACAAGTGAGACTAATGTTTGTGTATGCAGTTAAAGAGTGAAATAGATTCTGATGAGCAAACTTCCTTTGTATTTGAAACTTGAAAATGATTCTCCACCAAATTTCAGTTACCCCAAAAGGATTTTTAAATCTAGCTGTGCCAGTTTACAGTAAGTGGTCAAGTATCCTTGGTTTTTGTGTGTTATTGGGTTTTATCCCTTTGTGATGGCCAGTCGTAAGAACCATCTTCTGAGCCACTCAGTCTTTGGGTGTGATTTTGACTTCTCCCTCTGGTTTTGGCTTGGATTATGGAAGGGGGTTAGTCATGGTCGACCCTAATACCCACTTAAAGATCCATGCAGGATTGTGTCTTTAAATGGTAAACAAGTCAAGGCAGGGACTGTATCTTTCATAAATTCTACAGAGCTCACTCCATACTTGGCATATGGGAGAAAAAATGGGTGAGGTTTTTGGAGGAGTCCAGAGGCCATTAACTGCACCCACATAAATACCAACCTTTTTTTCCCCTTGTTGTAATAACAAGTTGAGATTCTTTGACCAAATGATGTTTTATTCCTTCCTCCTGAGTCAGTCTGTGCAATGCAGTAGTACATAAATCAGCACCTTGTATATGTAAGTATAGTGGTACAGCAGCACCATAGCTCTGTTGTAGGATTTAAGGTAAGTGCCTTGGTTGAGGCAAACTTATTTGGACTGTGTGCATTATTGTTTCCAGATTTTTTTTTAAAGGGGACCAACAGAATGTGAGGCATTTCAGGATAATAATCTGTGCTGTCAAAGATTATCTAATCCTAATAGATGATATATGAAGAAGTGTGACTCGCTGGTAAAATTAAGGATGTGTTTTGTCAGTTTCTACCCTGTTTCAAATTATTAAGTTTGCATGGCTGAGATTTTAAGGCCCAGTCTGTGATGTAGTTTTGCTGCGTGTGTCCTTTATTTGAACTGGCAGATAAGCACCGCCTCTCGGAATGAAAGAAGCCAGCAGAAGGTTGTGTAGAGATTCCTCTGTCGTCTTCTGACTGCCATGCCCCTTTAACATCTGTTTTTTCCAAGGGGGCACTTCATGCCCTGACATTACAGTTGCTGTAGTGTGTAACCCTTCGGTTCTGCAGGAGCTGCCAGAAGGCACAGCTGTGCAGCACATGCACTGATGGCTTTCTTGCCGTAGCTACTGTTAGCTGCTGTAAATCGTGTCTTTAAAAAAAAAACAAAACCCAAAAAAACAAAAGCAAAGTTCCAAAGTGTTTAGTTGTTACGAAAAGAACACTTCCATGGGGGCCAGTGTACAAAAGCCCGGTGAAGGAAATAGTTCAGTCTTGTTGGGGATAGGGTTCTGCGTGCGTGTGCGCTACTGCAAAAGTGACTGAGGAGGAAAGACATAAATGAATTGTTTATGTGGCTGGAATGGAAAGAAGGGTGAATGGGGAAGGAGGGAATGAAAGGAAATGAGAAAAAAGGGATTTCCTATATTAGATCATTTATACTGTATTCTGTCTCTTGTGGCTAGAATGGAATGCCTCAAATGAAGGAATGAGTAGACAGCTGAGAGATGATGTACTTTTAATTGGTCTTATTCTGATGTCTGAGCTAGAGATGGGTTTAACTTTTCTAGTACAAGGCTTAAAATACCTTTTTGTTTTGTGTTGTTAATTTATACTTGGATATAATATGCAAGAGCTGGCCTGTGGATAGTTTCAAAGATAAAGAGTTAATATTTGTACCTGTCCTGTTCAGTGATCTTTGGGAGGGGGAGAAAAATAGGATTTTGGTCTTTTTGACTTGTCATTTGGACATTGGAGCATGTCAAGGTCTGAATGCTTAAGCTTCCAGAGTTTCTTATTTACTCAGAATTGCTCAGACCTGTCTTCGGAGAAGGAAACAGATGGCACACTTTCATACAGAGAAAGTGGTTGTCTCTGCCTGTCACATTATGCTTATCCTTCCCATAAAGAAATGCTGCTGGTCTGGAGCTAAAAAGCCTGTGCAGGCAGTTGGGAGAGTATAGCAAAAAAAAAAAAAAAAGGGGGGGGGTGGCAGGGGCTGGCAGGAAGGTATAAGAAAATGAGCGACTCATTTCAGTTTGCTTCACTTGTCTGGTGGTGCCAGAGGTATTGCATCAATGTATAACTTGTCTCTATTCAGAGTTGCAGTGGCTTAACTGCAGATGTGTATGTGAGAAACTGGTACAATCTCCTCCAGAATACCATGTACCTGATCTTAAACCTGGTTTAAACTGATTCATTTTAGTTCAGTAAGAAATTGGTTCAAACTAAATCAATATTGAAGTTTCTTAAATCACAAAAAGAGTGCCAACCCATGTGTTGTATCAGTTTATGTACATTTGTTTTAAACATGTATTGCTCTTCTGGTTAAAACAGTACAAATAGTTATATACTTGTACATGGTACCTGGCATGTGAGCAGAAGAGGAGGGTTTCACTTATGCCACTTACTCATGGACTCTCCTTGGAATTTGGTTCCCAGGTGGGTGTTTACTCATCTCCTGGTAAGAGAAATCTAGGCTTTGTACAAAATAATATAGTCTTTATTTCAAAAAACAAACAAAAATAAAACTTAAACCCCAACATTTGATCTTAGAACAGATGGTGGCCAATCTGTAGCATGGGCAGCGTGTGTGTGAATTTTGTAAGGCAGGGGCAGATGGCATAGCAGCAGATTGGGAAGGGAGCAGAAAGCAGAGCAACAGATTGGGGAGAAGGGGATCAGAGTGGCACTCAAGTGCATGTGGCTTAATTTGTGACACATCTGCCAAACAGGGTGAACTTCAGTGTCCTAGAATATCTTTGGCTCTTCTTTAAGTACTTGCGTGTCTGCAGGGCATGAAGTAGTAGAGATGGGTGTTATTGTCCTGATGTATATCATTATCTGGTGATTTGGAATTGGAGGTATTCTGTGTTCTTTCTGTACGTGAAGTATTTTTGACGCTTGTAAACTAGACTTGTGTGGGAGTTCGCTGCATTTCTGCCTCAGAATTAACTGTAGCATTGTTTAATTTTGACTTGATGTCAGTCCATTTACTTGCTTCCCCACTTCAGGACTAAACTCTCCTCATTCTTCCCTCTTCTCTGCCTGCTGTACTTGCTTGCACATTATCCAATTTGCATTGTTAATTCTTTAGGACAGTGATCCTGTTTATCATGATCCATGCAAGCCTGTGGCACTCTAAAAGCCAGCACCCGTGACAAAGTTGTGCAGTTACTTAGAAATGGATGGAAAAAAAATGCTTTCTCCAACTGAAACTTTGTGGGATTAAGATGGCCAGAATGGGCACCACAGCACCCTGCGGTCATGTTTGCTAACAATGTTTACACTCATTTTTTCTAAGCTTTAATGATTATATATGCTACACGCTTATAATGAAGCTGTGTACTGAATAGATTGTGTGAGTCTGCATATGTAAAAAAATAAAGCTTAATTATAGCTGTTCTTATAGCAGCAGTTTATTATTTAGTACACCCTGGGGAAATATGCAGTTATGTGGCCATGCAATTTTGCACATAAAACATATGACCCTATATAATTTAACTTGGACGGGGTCTGTGCCCCCATCTCCACGGGGCTCCTGGCACTCTAGCTGGGAGCCCCACATGAAGGCACCAAGCACGCTGGAACACAACTCCACAGCTGGGGAGTGGGGTGGGGAACTCCTGCCTGCAGGAGTGGGGCTGAGGTGGGGTTTGTAAGTGGGTGTGCCACATGTCAGTCTCCCTCCCATGGTGCTCAGCCACTGGTAGTGGTGGCAGCAGCAGGCAGGCCCTTGGAGCACTTGTGGCCATGGCAGGCAGAGTCTCCAGTGGCATGTGGCTCTGACCTAGTCCTGGGGGGCTATACACGGTGGCATGGAGCTTGCCTGGCCCAGTCTGCTGGTGTGCACCTTCAACTCAAACTGGGCTGGCTCCATGCCAGCACGTGGGACTCATGGCACTGCGGGTAGTAGCTGCGCACCATCTGGTCAGGCCAGGCCGACTCCATGCCTCCACGCGTGGCTTCCCACTGGAGTGCTGGAAGCCCCATGTGGAGGCACAGAGCCTGCATAGCCTGATGGTGCGTGGCTCCCGCCTTCAGTGCCATGAACCCCATGTGCAGTCTGGTTTGGTTTGAAGGTGTGTGCCAGCAGACCAGGCCAGACTGGGTTGGCTCTGTGCCACCACGTGTAGCCCCTGGGACTCTGGCAGAGCTGCGTGTCACTGGGGGGTCTGCCTGCCATGACCCTGAGGGCCTGCTGCTTCTGCCACTGGCAGGGGTGGGTGGGGGTGGACATGTGGCCCACCCACCCCTGCCACACACCCAGATGGGGTTTTTGGCATAGGTCTTAAGGATATAAGATGAAATGTAAAAATAAATAAGAGTAATTAATTTTTGCATAATTCTTTTTTTTTTTCCTGTGCACAATTCCCTGGGGTGTAATTTAGCTTGTTTAAAATGAAGCTTTTGGCTTTGAAGAAAGACAGAAATGTAGTTTTACTTTTAAAGACTAGAAGTAAATACATATGCTGTGCCATTTTTTCAAAGTACAGAGCCAAAGTCATTAGATGCAGTTAGTACTGAACTTTACCAATAAGGTGCCTCACAACTGATTGTTGCAATGAATACATACAATTTTTTTTAGGCATTATGAAGTCCTGTGCTTCAGAGAAATGTCTTAATATGGGAGGAGAAAGGAAAAACTACTAAAAGCTATTATTACTCTTGGTACACATGAGAAAGAAACGTTTTGTTGGTTGCATACAATATTTATATAGCTGCTTCTCAGAGGAGAGCAGCACTTCAAAGTTAAGCTACATAAACAAAACATGGAGCCTTTTTGTTTTATCACATGTTAAAATGATCTGGCTCCACAAAAGTAGGAAAGCTGTTTGTTTCTCTTTGACTTGTTTGGCTTTATATCATAGAAAATAAGAGGTGGGAGGGACCTCAGGAGGTCATTTAGTCCACCCCCCTGCTCAAAGCAGGATAGGGTGACCACCCATCCCTAATTGGGTGGGACAGTACCGGAATGGGAACCTTGGGTCCTGGTCCTGGGCTGCATGCCTCCAGGACAGCACTTGCTCCAGATTTGCAGCATTGTGCAGGGATCCATGGGAAATGGCAGGTTTCCCCTTGCAGGCTGGCAGTGTTTCAGCCTGCAAGGGGCTGCTGGGAGTGGGACATAGGGGGGCGGGCGTCACATGCATGTGCACACCCTCACACATCCAGCATGGAGAGCAGTTCCCTACAGAAAACTCTATGGGGAAGGGTAGGGGTGGGGCAGATTGAGGCCTCCATGGTGAGGGAGGGAGTGTGGCTGGGGCAGTGCATGGGACCCAGGGTCAGGGCGGGGAGTGGAATGGCGCCACAGGTGGCTTGTCCAAGGAGTGCATGGTAGGGGAGGCTCAATGCTGCTGCGTGCATCTCCTGGGGAGGCATGGGGGCACATGCCCCCTCAGATTTGTGTGTGGGGTGGGGGCAGATATGAGCTGCCTGCTGCAGGCTTGGGGCTCCCCAACCTGCTGCCTTTTCCTTAGTAGCCCTGTGCCACCTGTGTACCCCCTGCCTGCCTGGCAGCAGCTGGCAGGCAGTGGCATGGAGTTGTGCCCCCTGCTGCTGCTGGGCAGGCAGGGTGCACATGGCTAGTGCAGGACTCTGGGGAAGGGCAGCAGGGCAGGGAGCACTGAGCCCACAGCGGGCAACCTGCATCCATCCACACCCCACTCATCTTTGTTCTAGCCATGGAGGGCAGGCATGTGTCCTGCCTTTCCATTTTGAAAAGGTGGTTACTCTAGAGCAGGACCACCCCCAACTAGATCATCCCAGCCAAGGCTTTGTCTAGCTGGGTTTTAAAAATCTCGAAGGATGCAGCTTCTGCCGCCTAATCCTAATGTACACATATACAGGTTGCAGTTTGTTAGAGGAGTAAAGCAGGAGCTTTTGCTGATTACCTTCATTTCAATGAGGAAGGCCTTTGCTATTTTTTCCATCCCCCCGCCCCAAAGCACTGTTGTAGACCGGGAAGAATTGAGAGAAGTAAAAAAGAAACTGAGAATGCGAGCAATTTAGAAAGCTTTAGATTAAAATCAATGTCAAAAGCTGTTATTTCTAATTTGAAAAGACAAGGTAAAGAGAACAAACCTCTGCTTTCTCTGGCGGTTGCCTTTACGTTATTTTTGTATGTATTTATATTGCATTATGTATTAGCTCCAACTTGGCTGAGACGCTACTACTGTGAATATTTCAAGAGATTCACTTGTAGTGCCCTGTACTTATTATGTAATCTTTACGTTCCTGTTTTAGTAGTTTATTTTAAATTGCTGAGCAGATTTATTGGGGGAGGGAAGAGGAACTGTCCTTGGAACCTGCCTCCTGTTACAGAAAAGAGGAATGCAATAGAATACAGCACGTGTATGGGAAGGTCCAGTGTTGACCTGCTTTTTCCGTGTGGTATTGAAGAGTAGCTGGATCATTTCCATTTACTTCTCTTCTCCACCCTGCTCCATCGATCACCATGAATGCTCTCTGCCTGTTTCAGAAGTATAGAACAAATTGAAACAATAGGAAAGGATTTTTATGTTTCTTCTCTTTTTTTTTTTTTTAAATCATCTGCACTTGTGAACAGCTCAAAACGCCAGTACAGTGTTAGTGTAAATGTTTCCTGTAGGTCTGTGCCTGCACTGAGCTAGTGGGTACAGAACAAAGCCTTTTCCTGTGGTGCTTCTAACTGGCTACAGAATGCTTCGAAACAGTGCTGGGAGAGACGTTTGTCTCCAGGCCCAGTTGTTTTTAATTGGCACTTTTTCACAGCCTGAGGTAAACCAGCTTGTTTATTCAGAGGAGTACCAAATGCTCATATTAGAATGGGGATTTGTAAACTGTTGTGTTCCTCAGGGTTTTTCTCAAATCGCATAACAATGAAGTACCTACATTTCAGATGAGAAATATTCTGAATCCTTTTTTGGAAGGCTCACAGTATTCTCATGTAACTCATTTTAAATCATCTTTCCTACCCTGTGATAATGAAGGGCTTTTACAACAATGTGCAAGAGGACTTTGGAAAGTGCAAAACAGGCTTTGGTATATGTATATGTACGTTTTCAAAATTTAGTTTGCCTGCAGAAGGCTCACCTGGTGCTAGCATGTCCTTGATGAGGGCTGATGACTTCGGCTCTTTTGGGGGTATTTGTTTGTTTGTTGTTCCTTTTTTATTGGTTGATCATCAGGGATCCTGGTTTTCTGTGATTAAAAAATTGCAAATTCTCTGATTAAATCGCACTGTCTGATTTGAAACCCCCAAATCCACAATTAAAATGAAAACCCCCACCCACAGCTCCTGTTCTCCCAGCCCTCCACTCCCAGCCACCAAGGCTATGGTGCCTGGGACCTGAGTGCACAGCCACCTGCCCCTGGCTGGAGGCAGTGGGTGCTATAGTGGAGTGGAGCTGGACTCCCTCCCTGCTGCCTGCCCACTGCAGGCTTAGGCAGGAGGGGCTGCTCCTCATTGCAGCATGCATTGTTGGGAGGGCACGGAGACCCATGCCCCCTAGATCTGTGCATGGGGCCGGGGCTGCATGCTGCCCGCTTCAGGTTCAGGGTCCCGCCCTGCTGGCCTCCCCCCTAGGCTTCTGCAGCCCAGCATTCATGACCGGCACCACAAAGAACAGAGCTGTGCAGGAAGCTGCCTGCTGCTGAGAGCTTGACGTTGCCCTGGCGAGGTGTTCCTTGCCTGCACAGCTGCAGTGGGGGGGCAGTGCAGGGTTGCACACAGGGGATGCTGGCAGCGTGGAGCTTGCAGCAGCAGGCAGCTTCCTGTATGGCTTTACTATTCCCTGTAGCACCAGTCACATGTTGGAGGCTCCAGGGGAGGGCAGCAGGGTAGGAGCTTGAGCCTGATGTGGGCAATGCACCATCCCCATCCCATGCACAGAGGCGTGGGTCCCCTCTGCCCCCCAGGAGTACACGCAGCAGGGGGGAGCCACCCCGAACTCCCCTGGATAAGCTGCCCATGGCCATGCCCCCACTTCCCACTGTGGCCTGCAGACATGCTTTGTGACCCCAAGCCCCATACACGCTGGGCAGCAGTCCCAGCCCCAGACCTGCTCAACTGCCTCTCTCTCCTTCCCTTTGGGGGCCTCAGTCCTGCCCATGCTCCCAACTTACCTGCAGGAGCTGCTCTCCAGGCTGCCTGATGGCCACCTGTATGTGTGCACAGGCACGTGGCACCCCCTTCCTGACCGCCCTCCCCTGCAGCTCCCTGCAGGCTGGAACTATGCCAGCCTGCAGAGGGCTTGTCGCAAAACTGCAAAATCTTCAGTTTTCTCCAGTAAAATAAGAAATCCACATTTCCCTCTGGTAAAAGTAAAAGCCACGGTTTTAATCCATTTTTTTCCATGGGAAATGGAAAAGCCAGATCCCTGATCATCATCATCTTTCTAGGGAGGTTTGTGGTGTAGAGAGGTGGGCTAGTAGTCACTGTAGTATCTGCCCTATGTCGTGGGATCTCTGTAGAATCCAGGGTTATGAAATCCACTAGGATTTTGGTCCCACTAACTTTAAGGAATTTTTACAAAATCTGAGGATTTTTCTAGGGAAGCAAATTTGCTTAAGATTTTGCAGCTACAGTACTGCCTGGCAGTGGGGTGGGGAAAATGCTGTAAATAATGCTAGTAAAAGAACAGAAAACTGGGCAGCCAAGGTTTCGGGGGGGTTTTTTTGTTTTTTTTTAAGGATAGTCTTATATTCACTCTCTCACCCTGATTGCAGCTGATTCTGAAAATTACAGCCTCTTTGTGATTGTAGATTTTATAAGCTCCTGTCTTGTTATATGTTCAGGGAATAAATAGATGTCCGTACAGAACCTTAATATCCTCAGGGTTGTGGTCAGAAATATTGTGTACGGTCACTTAAAGGAAAATATACCTCTTACATTGCTAACACATTTTTATCCCTGTTCCCCCCCCCATTTATTTATTTATCAGTCACTTAAATAGCAGGGAGAGGGAAGCCAACTGTAATACCCCAATTTGTGAAAGGCATATTTACTGCGAAATATGTTGACAGATGCACATTTTTTTTTTAAATTTAAGATACAGAGTTGTATGGCTAGAATGGTACTGCTAAACCATGAGAGGAAAAAATGGTAGTGAAATGGTGGGGAGCCATACTTAATAGTGGAGCCATAACAAAAAAATCCTGTTGTTTTTTAGCAGTTTATACATCTAGACTAGCCTAAGGTCTCAAATTGCGGCTCTCCCAACCCACTGTTTAAACTTGTATAGTCCTGTGTCAGGAAACTTAAAACAATGTACATTTTACATCAGCATTAATTACTTTGAGGGACAGGGGAGTAACGCTCAGAACTGCAGGAGTGTGCGGTGTTCTCATTACGTTTGATTCTTCTGGCTAGCAAGAACGACCCATACAGATGATGACAATAATGAATTGGTGACCAATTTTGGATTTACTGTTAATATACCTTGCAATGGGTTTTAAGGAATTCAGTCTTCTCTTTGTTGAGAGAGACTGAGCAGCCACTTGATCTCAATAGCAAAGTGATTCAATAAACCGAATAATTAATACACAAATCTTAGAATTTTCCAAAATCAATATTGAATCATTGCCAAATTCATTCTCTTTTTTCTTTTGCAAAGGGCCACGGGAGTGATGCCATTAAGAGTCCGAAACCATGTTCAGATTGACACAGGATGAACTACTGATGTATCTCAGGTCCTTATCAGAAAATACCTGGGATCTACATGGCTAAAATAGAGCTTGGGGAAGTTTAAACAACTTCCTCCATGGGGAGGAGAGTTGAGTGGCTTGCCTGGATTGTACTGATGCACAGTGTGTAATGGCTGGCCTAATTTTGGATTGCCAGTTAAGCCCCTTGCAGGCTAAAAGTAAATTTGGCTTAGTGTGGCAAAGCTTCTGTTCTTTTTGGCTAGCATTAGCTATGTTTCTTGTATTTGGGACTGTGGTTACAGAATTGCAAGCGATGCTTGGGTTTGGGCCCGGAACTTTAGCAGTGGTTTTGGGCTAAAATGACAAGATACTGTCACAAAAGAAGAATTTTTGGCATTGTTGGTTTAATGGTCCTTGCAACTGATATCCAACAAGCAGAATTGCTGCTAAATTGAAGGCATTGACATTCCTTTTCCTTTCCAATCTCACTATCATTTGCTCTCTCCTCCATCCTTTTTTTTAAGGAAAAAACTGCTCCTGAAATAATCCTTGCAAGATAATGAGATGAGGATTAGAATTTAGGAATGTTTGTGTTCTTCAGGTCTGGAAAATAACTGTTTGGCCAGTTAAGCTGAGTGGTCTTCTAGCAGTATTGTTGTGATGCTTTTGCAGAGACTGTGAAAGAAGAAAATGAAATAGAACTGAAACAGACGAGACAGTAAGGAGTATGGGGAGGAAGTGTGGGGGGTGTTAGGCAGGAAGGACAGGGATGACTAGAAACTGTTGTCAGCAATGTTTAAACCAAAAGATGTTGAAATGAATTTTCCATGGAGCCACTGTAGCAGAATTAGTGCCTAGCAAGTGCTGATGTATACAGGAATTGGAGCACTCACAGTTGAACCATAAAACAAGAGGTAGGCAATGTTTTTGGCCGGAGCATCAAAAAAACCTGTTATGTCTACCTTGTAAGGTGCTGGAGTGCTGGTGTGTCAGAAAAACAAAACTGGGGTGGGGGCTACACGACAGGATGCACTGCGTATTAATACAGTTAATAATCATAAATGTTGCTTTTTTTAACGGTAATACCAGGTTTTCTAAAAAGTCTAAACCTGGTGGCAATAAATAAAACTTCACATATTGCAGTTGTTCTTGTGTATTCTTTTTTGTTAAGCATGTTTTGATGGGGGGGAATGAAAAAGAGGTAAAGAAAAGAGGAGAGAAAGGAGGTGAAAAGGAGGAGAGAGAAGAAAAGAAAAGGAGAAGGAGAAAGGAAAAAGAGAGAGCGGGTATGTCCTTCGCCACTCACGTTGCCCACCGCTACCAGCTGCAGCTCAACCTGTTGGTCCAGGGCAGTGTCTGGTGGAGAGAGGTGATGATGCTCCAGCAACAGCTGCCAGAGCTGGGGCAATTAGGCCTTCTTGATGGTCCTGGAGCGGAGGGGAGCCTGGGCCCAGGGCCAGTGGGGAGGGGCCCAGTTAGAGCGTGGGCAGATAGACTCCCTGTCCTGCTCAGGTGAGGGCAGCACCAGGGCACTGGGGGCTTGGGCAGGAGCCAGGTGATGCAGGGAGAAGCAGGCACGGTGGTGGAAGAGGCACCGGAGGAGAGCAGGGGCTGGGTGAGAAGTGGGGGCTGCCCTGGGGCTCTTCAGACATGGACTGTGGTGGGTGGGCAGGGGTGCCCAGTGGTACTCAAGGTGGGGTCTGGCCCACGCAGCTCCACAGGGATGGGCTGGAGCCACCCTGCCTACGAGGGGATGCTGCCTGGCCAGGGCAGGATGCCGTGCTTGGGGGGCTTCTGACTCTGGGCTCGGTCTCCCTGCATGCCAGGCACAGTGTGAGTGGGGCAAAGCCACCCTGGTGCCCTAGGAACAGCTAATACAGTTGGTGCTCAGACCTGAGCTGGCTGGGAGTGTGCAGTGCAGCAGCCCTGCACAGCGCCTGCCCCAGCCCTGGTCCCTGGAGGGGAGCTGTGGGTGTGCAATGCTGAGGTAGCCAC
>NW_017728906.1:60112970-60118797 GCF_001723895.1 Crocodylus porosus | reverse complement strand
CTAATTGGCATGCATGCCAGTGGTTACCTATCCTTGCATAAAGCCTTCTTTCATAATAGTGTTTGAATTATACCTTCACCTGAAAGTATTGTGGGACTGGAAAAGGAAACTATATACATGTACATATGATTCGATTTGGAGGAGGTTTGGCCCTATTCGGCAGCTGAATCTCCAAATAATTAAATTGGGAGACCAATTAAAACGTCCAAATAGAATCAGAAGCCTCTAAATTGATTTGGAAAAATTCAGTGCTGTTTCAGAGATTCAGCCATAGCTGGTAAGTTGGTTGTGGTGGGGAGAGGGAAGGGGCAGGGGGGAGGGAGGGGCTGGGATAAGCTGCCCAGCTGGGGTGCAGGATACGGGTGCAGCAGTGCTGGGAGTGGGGGCTATGCCCTGCTGCTGCTTGATCATCTGGGGGTGGGGGGTGGAAATCAATGCAGGCGCAGCTCACTCTGGGTGGAAGGGGGGCAAGCAGCAGCCCTTGCTCCCAATGCCACCATGCCCTCATCCTGCACCCCCTGTCCTGTCTGGGGGTGGCAGCACCCGCCCCACTCCCCAAGTCCCGAGCCCCTCCCCCCCATCCTGGTTGGGCAGCTTATCCCTGCCCCAGCTGACAAAGCAACAAACTAATTGTTGCCTTATCAGCAATTAAAATATTCTGTGCTGTCCAACAGAACCTCTAATTAAGCATAAATTGCAGCATAGGAAATTAATGAATGTGAAGTGGGAGATAAATGTTATCTCTTGCTTCATTGGATAATGTTCATCTAATATTAGATTTGGAAGCTCTGTCTTCCCAGCTTTAATTTGTCCAGAGAAAAGCTGATGAAATAAGATCATTCTTTGATTCTATCCAGAAGAATGAGAGTTTTGTTCCTCTTACATATTTTGGCCTCTCTGGTAATTTTTATGGATAATCGTCAGCATGTAACTTCTGTATATGTGTGTCCTAAATAATAGGGTTGGGTTGGCAAGTGCAAGGGTTCGCAAAATGTATTACTGAGGTATGTGAGCTTGAGGTTTCATCCATTCACTTGACAGATTGTTTTTAAGATGATGATGCATGGGGCAGGGAAGTTTGGGAGTTGTGGAACTACTGATCTTCATACCTGCAGGCAAAGATTCTGGATTCATAGGGCTTACTTGGTGTGCAGGGGCATGGGAAATTGACTTGTCCCAGCCTAAATTTATTCGGACATGAGCTGATACTATTTTTTAATTAAAAAAAATAATTGGGGGGGGGGATTTTTATTGGTATAACCATAGTGGAATAATTTTACTGTAACTGTGTCAGTCACTTTCCCCCTGTATAAGGGCTGTTAATCCAGGTTATGCCTTGACTTGTCATGTGATAGCTGGTTTAGAGGATCTGCTTGCTTATATATATAAAGCAGCTACACCTGCTGATTCTCTCAAAGGGTTGTTTTAAAGAAAATTACCTGTGTCTGACTAGCACCTTAAGTTCCATCACATGCAAATCAGGACAAAACTAACTAAAATGTAAGTTTACCAGAATCACTGGTATAACAGAATATGGGTAATACATATCGGATAGAAATAACTTGATTACAGTTGGCAGAGAATAATGTCCCTCCCTCGCATTTATTTAAGGTAATAATGACTCTCGTCCTTCATTTTGGGGGGGGGGGGGCTAAGGCAATTTATATAAATAAATGACAACTTCTGAGGAAATTGGCCATAAGACTTTCCATTGTATTTTGTATCTTTTGTCTACGGGAACCTTAATTTCCTTTGTTCTGAGTGGCAGGCAACCCAACATCTGCATGGCACGTGGAGGTCAGTGCTTGGTTGAGACCTGAATGGTAGGAAACTGTTGTCTTAACATAGATCTACAGACTGATTTTAATAGATTTCATAGACATTAGGGCTGAAAGTACCTTGCAAGATCATTGGGTCCAGCCCCCTGCCCAAGGAGTAGGAAGTCACCTGGGTTCAAATGATCCCAGCGAGATAGGCATCCAAGTGTTTCTTAAGTGTCCAGAGTAAGTGCTTGCACCACTTCTGTGGGGAGTCTGTTCCAGGCCCTGGGGGCTTGGATGGTAAAGAAATTTTTTCTTATGTCCAGCCTAAAACTTTCCAGAAGTTTGTGACTGCTGGATCTTGTCTTCCCTTGGGGTGCTCTGGTGAACAGACGTTCTCCCAGTTTCTACAGTCACTTGGTGGAAAAGAGGAGTGAAAAGTATGGACTAATTTTGAGAGGAGAAAAAAATGCATGTATTGATTTTTCTTTCCTTGTTCTTTACACACCCAAGTTAGAGCTGTCTTATCCTTTTGGCAACTCAGGTTTCCCTCTTTAAAAAAAACCTGTTGTTGAACCAAGAAGGAACAGGTAAAAAATTTGCCTGTGCCCATCCTGCTGTATCAGAAAATGTTAAAAGAATGTCAAAAGTCGTAGATGACTAAATATCCAGTTATTTCAATGTAGTAGTCATTATGGCCATCCTTACTATTTTAGTTGCTTATGAGTACACATAAAGAAGACTGAGTTCTTCTGTTAGAAGTAAAGGAATAATGGTAATCCTGAAAAACTAAACAAATCTCCCTTTATATGTTGATATTTAGCACAGTAGGAAACAACCTGATCAAATAATCTCCTATAGTAGAATTTCTTAGTCCTGGAACATATCATAAGGGGATATGATGCATAAAGATTTACATTTTTTTGTTTTTGCCTTCATATGGTGTGTACAGTTGCAAACTCAAGTGTTGTTGTTCCAATGAGAGGAATGGGGGAAGATGTGGTACATGGTGTATATATAGTAATTCAGGTTGCTATGAAGAACTATACAACTGCTTTTAAAAAAAACCCAACCTTGTATTAAAGAAGCAGATGGAGGAAATTATGTGAGAATATCTCAGCTGATTATGTATTTCCCTCTTTGATATTTCAGCTGATTGCAATGCCATTCTTAAAGGTCTACAGCCCATTTTTCAACAGCAGAGAATGACAGAAACAATTCACAGTTGGGAAGATCATGGTTACCTAGCAACTTACACCAACAAAAATGGCAGGTAAGTTGGATATTTGTACTCCAGAAACAATGTTCTGATTAGTGTAAGACAGTTGGGTACTGCGTTAGACTGCTACAATTAAATATTGCATCTAAAATGTACCCACTCCCCCTTTTAAGGTGTTAAATTGTATGACTATATTCCTCAATCATTCTTTTGTTTTACCACCTTTTTCTCCTCTCTTTAATTTTCTTTTCTTTTCTAGATCAGTTAGTTTCCTGTGGTTCCCCTGTTCCCCTGTACTCCCACCACTTTTAACTCCTTCCTGTCCTGATCCCTACAATACTTAATGTACTTCTTACAAAGTATATTTTCCTATTTCACTTTCTCTTTGCCAAGCATCTTGGTTCCTGTGAATTTCTTGGTAACCTACTTCCATCTAGGTTTGTGTGCGTATGTTTTTCCCCCAATGGGAAGGGTCCTTGGTGACAAAGAACTAGACAAGATTCAGTTCACCTCCTGAACAGAACCATTTTGGTCTGCTTTCATTCTGCTATACACAATGTCTCAGCAGCAAGGACAGGAGAGTCATGTCTAAAGATCTAGGACAGTCTGCCTCAGATTCCTTAACTTTTCAGATATCAGCTTAATTATTCAGCCAGATAGATACTTCTAAATAACCACTTAGATTCTGCAGAATCGAAAGTTCTCCATATGTATTTTGGGTGAGTTGTATTTCAAACCCTTTGTTTATATATCACTGCTGTTATGGCCTCAGAATCTCAAAGTTTTCCAAAAGTAATATTTAGTTGAATACATCTAATCCAACTTTAGAAAATTGCATCATTTTTACAATAATAGTTATAGTAATTAAGGTATTTCTTCCCCTTTATTGCCTTTGTTTTGGCTTCTTGAAAAACTTGATTGGTTCTTTGCAAGTATGGTCACTTAAAAATTGACTGTGCACAAAAATGGTTGCTTATGGTGTGAGTGGGGACCATATGTTCATGTAAACAATGCTAATTGAGATGAGCGACCAAACAAAACTTATTTTCATCTGTTTTATGATACAGAAAATGATTTTGCAGGGTTGTGTATATATAATTGGGTTATTCAACATTTCATAGAACCTGTTAAATGAGCTTTACTGCACTTGATTTGTACCTGAGAATCTGTTAATTTCTGTTCCCAAGGATGAGCAAAAGAAAAATCTGAGGAGTTTGAGTAGGGTTTTATGCTTTGTATCGGTTAGTGTGACATTTGGGTCTGCCCTCACTGCGCTCTCACCTGCAAAGCTATACAGAGCCAGTTGCACTGTACCAAGTTACTATCTGTACAGTGTGAAAACATTGTCTTTGGCCATACGAGGTATTCTTTAGTGTGACTCCTTTTTTAAGCAAGGTTAAGTATGCTAGTGTGAAATTGCATTGGTGTAAGCAACAAGCCTTTTATTAATCCATATTAATAACTACATTCTGCAGGAATATAAAATTACTTCTGCATAGGAAAGACCGTGAATTTGCCATTAGAAGAAATACTGTCTGAACTTCGCTGTGTAGAGGTTTACAAGACTTCAGTTCCCCTTTTTGTAGACTCCTCTCTGCTGAACAAGTTAAAAAAAAGAATCTCTGCACTTTTTCTAACTTTACCTCCCATTAAAAAAAAAAGCAGTGCCGCTTTACTTATTGGTCCAATATTTAGAAACATGAAGGCCTTCTCTAAACAAAAAGGTTTTCTCAGTGTGGTTGAAGTTGTGCAGCTACCTGGATAGGAAGGGGAATAAGAGACTTTTTGCCAACATAGTGGTATTTATTTTTGAGTGTTTTGCCTGTAAGAATGAACATACCCTTTAATAAAAATATTATGATAGTAAAATGCTTAAGTGTAGGCTAGACCTTTGGTACTGAATACTTAAGTAGTGAAGGGAACGGTAGACTGAGGAACAGAGAGGAAAAGAGCTTTCTCTGTGTTTTTCCTGCCAAGGGCAGGAAAGCGTTTTGGTTTTTTTTTGTCTGAAGCAAGCTTGGACCTCTAGAAAAGTATCTGTGCCCTTGCAAGGCCTCTGAGAAATAACCTAGTGTTTCTAGTCTAAAAGGTCCCCACCAGGCTGCATAATGCACTCGTACATGAGACTTGAACTTTATTTCTACTCTCCAGCTTAGCTTCCTTGTCAGTTGAAACTAATTTCCACTGGATTGACCTCAAATTTCTCCTTCATGTCCTCACTTCTTTTGCTATATTGTACTGTTGAAAAACTGGATTGAAAAAAAAAAGCTGGTGCATGTGCATTCTCCACTTCCTGGTTCTTTCATTTTTTGCTTGGCTTGGCAATCTAACTTCCCCAAATAGTATGTAGACAAAGCTAATTAAAGTTAAAAATGAAAAACTGAATTAGAGCCAAAGGATTAAAGAGATTCTGTTGGGCTTTTTTCTCATGGGAAATTTTCCTTTAAATTCAAGCAGCACAGTAGTTTCCAATTCCAGTCTGGAATTTGCAAGGTAAAAGGAATAGTTTCCTTGACTTAGTTCTAGATTTTTTTCCTGCGCTCTGTGGAATGTAACACTAAGGAAAGACTCTGAAGATGCCATCCGGGAATATAAGATTCCAGTAATGATCCACATTGGATCCCCCTTTGTTCAAGCTTTCTGTCTCAAATGTCCCTCTGGCCAGTTACTTGGGTGACCTGAGTGGGAGGGCCCATCTGTGAAATCTGAACACTGCAAATCCTGTTAAAGATGCAATCATACTGGCAGGTGATCTGCAAGGATCTTGTCTTGCCAACTCTACCACAGTCATTTGTACAAAGACTAGCGGTGGATATAGAGCAGTTGAGTCTCCTTTTTTTTTTTTTTT
>NW_017728906.1:60056553-60112870 GCF_001723895.1 Crocodylus porosus | reverse complement strand
TTGTGTATATATAATTGGGTTATTCAACATTTCATAGAACCTGTTAAATGAGCTTTACTGCACTTGATTTGTACCTGAGAATCTGTTAATTTCTGTTCCCAAGGATGGGCAAAAGAAAAATCTGAGGAGTTTGAGTAGGGTTTTATGCTTTGTATCGGTTAGTGTGACATTTGGGTCTGCCCTCACTGCGCTCTCACCTGCAAAGCTATACAGAGCCAGTTGCACTGTACCAAGTTACTATCTGTACAGTGTGAAAACATTGTCTTTGGCCATACGAGGTATTCTTTAGTGTGACTCCTTTTTTAAGCAAGGTTAAGTATGCTAGTGTGAAATTGCATTGGTGTAAGCAACAAGCCTTTTATTAATCCATATTAATAACTACATTCTGCAGGAATATAAAATTACTTCTGCATAGGAAAGACCGTGAATTTGCCATTAGAAGAAATACTGTCTGAACTTCGCTGTGTAGAGGTTTACAAGACTTCAGTTCCCCTTTTTGTAGACTCCTCTCTGCTGAACAAGTTAAAAAAAAGAATCTCTGCACTTTTTCTAACTTTACCTCCCATTAAAAAAAAAAGCAGTGCCGCTTTACTTATTGGTCCAATATTTAGAAACATGAAGGCCTTCTCTAAACAAAAAGGTTTTCTCAGTGTGGTTGAAGTTGTGCAGCTACCTGGATAGGAAGGGGAATAAGAGACTTTTTGCCAACATAGTGGTATTTATTTTTGAGTGTTTTGCCTGTAAGAATGAACATACCCTTTAATAAAAATATTATGATAGTAAAATGCTTAAGTGTAGGCTAGACCTTTGGTACTGAATACTTAAGTAGTGAAGGGAACGGTAGACTGAGGAACAGAGAGGAAAAGAGCTTTCTCTGTGTTTTTCCTGCCAAGGGCAGGAAAGCGTTTTGGTTTTTTTTTGTCTGAAGCAAGCTTGGACCTCTAGAAAAGTATCTGTGCCCTTGCAAGGCCTCTGAGAAATAACCTAGTGTTTCTAGTCTAAAAGGTCCCCACCAGGCTGCATAATGCACTCGTACATGAGACTTGAACTTTATTTCTACTCTCCAGCTTAGCTTCCTTGTCAGTTGAAACTAATTTCCACTGGATTGACCTCAAATTTCTCCTTCATGTCCTCACTTCTTTTGCTATATTGTACTGTTGAAAAACTGGATTGAAAAAAAAAAGCTGGTGCATGTGCATTCTCCACTTCCTGGTTCTTTCATTTTTTGCTTGGCTTGGCAATCTAACTTCCCCAAATAGTATGTAGACAAAGCTAATTAAAGTTAAAAATGAAAAACTGAATTAGAGCCAAAGGATTAAAGAGATTCTGTTGGGCTTTTTTCTCATGGGAAATTTTCCTTTAAATTCAAGCAGCACAGTAGTTTCCAATTCCAGTCTGGAATTTGCAAGGTAAAAGGAATAGTTTCCTTGACTTAGTTCTAGATTTTTTTCCTGCGCTCTGTGGAATGTAACACTAAGGAAAGACTCTGAAGATGCCATCCGGGAATATAAGATTCCAGTAATGATCCACATTGGATCCCCCTTTGTTCAAGCTTTCTGTCTCAAATGTCCCTCTGGCCAGTTACTTGGGTGACCTGAGTGGGAGGGCCCATCTGTGAAATCTGAACACTGCAAATCCTGTTAAAGATGCAATCATACTGGCAGGTGATCTGCAAGGATCTTGTCTTGCCAACTCTACCACAGTCATTTGTACAAAGACTAGCGGTGGATATAGAGCAGTTGAGTCTCCTTTTTTTTTTTTTTTTAAGGCCTCAACAAGCCAGGGCTCTGTTTTGGCGAGTAATTTTCTAGGTGACAGGACAGTAGGAATTTCAAACGTGTGGTACATCCTTTCCAAGCAATGAGAGAGCCTGTTTTGAAAATTGCCAAGGGACTGGATTCTCAGTGCAAACTTAGGCTTGTAAGTACCCGGTACATTTGCAGGCAAGGTTCTTTGGGTGAATCTGTTATCTTTTATTAGACCAACTTAAATAAACTGGAGAACAATTTTAAGCAAGCTTTCATGTTCAAAAACCCTTTATAAGGCTAAGGAAGTTAGTTTTTTGTTGCTTTCTATGGTGTTTTACTGTTGCCTGAACTCCAGTTCAGGCTGAATTTATTTTTCTTGGAAATCAAAAGTACATACCAAGCAATGTTCATTCAGCAACAATGAAGACATCCTCTAAGTTCTGATGATGATACTCGAGACATCTCTCTGGACTTACAGGCAGCTGTTTTGTGCTTCATTTTATTATGGGGATGTAGTTTTGTCTTTGTCAGCAGGCATTTATTCCTACATAGGCAGTAGCCAAAATTCCCAAATAACAAACAAAACTTCACATGACTTTTGGGAGGAAGCTTGTAACTCCAAAAATAATACGCTAGCAAAATAAGCAACAACATTCAGGGCAGAGTGAAGGTGTTGCCTGAATGCCTCTGACTTTACAGATATGAGCAAAACTGCTCTCCTGCTTAGGTAGCTGGGTCTTAGCAGGCACACACAATCTGTAGTGTGCAGAAGTGAGTAGCCAGTTCTAATGTGAAAGATAAATATAGAAGACCTTGGTTTGGGAAGTGCTACTACTTCATTTTATACTGTTCATAACTAGATAAGAAAAGCTGGGCCAAGTTATGACTACAGGTATAAAGCTGTAGTTTGTTAAAATACTTAGTCTGGAAAAACAAATGGGAAAACATACAAATATACTGCTAGCTCTACAATACAGACTCTGGAAAGATGACCTTGCATACGCTACAGTTGTAATGAATTTAGTCCATTACTACTGCTGTTGGCAAAATTTTGTCTCTGACAAAGACCTTGTCATTTGGTAAGCTGCAGCTGTTAAATGAATTGGAGTTGATTTGGGGATTAAGGCACACTTTCCCGTTGTCATTACCAGAACAACTGATCCATGTTCTGTTTTGTCTGAAGTTAGGCTACCAAAAGTCACATTTTGGCAGCTTTTACCTGGTCCGTTTAATTCATGGTTTACCATGACCAAGGACCTAATTGAGGAGGGTTCAACTGTAAAACATCACTCATCCAGTTGTCAACACAAACATGGATGAAACGGCCATTCGCAGTCAATAGCAAGGCAGGACATTGCTCCCTTGAACCAATTGAATCATTGCCTGTAGAGGTGGGAATGAACAAACTGGAAATTTCTTTTTGTAGAAAGATAGCTCAGGAGATGGACTGTACAGATGTTCCCCCAGCCCTGTGGCTGGAGACCTTTCCTAGACCAGGCATGCTGGAAGTGGAAAAAACTCTGGTCATACCCAGTTTGCTCTCCTTTTCAGCATTTGCTCTGTGCCATTGTGATGCAGGACGCTGGACAAGATGGACCTATGGTCTGACCCAGCAAATGCAGTTCTTATGTGCTCTAGCCATGAGGCACAAGAAGGCTGCTCCCTGGGCCACTCCTGCTCTTAAGGGAGTCCATTAATTGACAGCCTGCCCTCGGGGAGTGGGGCAGGAGCACTCAGTTGCTATGGCAGGGCTCTGTGAGATTTCTGCAGAAGCACAGCAACCTGCCTTGTTTCACTTCATGCTATTCTGTGTCAGATGGGTGGCAAGGGGAAGTTGGTGGGGCTAGGAATCTGCACTGAAGGCAGCTTTTAAATTGTTGTCCCAACTGCTCAGCTGAGTAGCAGAGGGGCAAGAGGAAGCTGGAGGGGTTGGGAGGTAAGGGGCCCTTTAGCTGAGTTGGGGAGGGGTGGGAGCAAGAAGAAGCAAGCAGGGAGCCAAGCAGAGGAAGTAGAACTGTAAACTACCCTCCTCTTCCCCCCACTCCCTTTTTTTTTAACTTGCACCCAAACCTCCAGTATGACAAGCAGGTGAGGAGCAGCTGGGGCTGCTCCCCTTCACTCCCATCTATGGGAGGAGGAGAGCAGATGCCCTCTGCATTCTCCCCAGACCAGGGTCCCCCAGTCCTGGAAAGAGACGGGAGTCTTTCCTCCAGCTCCAGTCCTCCTGGTCTCCCACAGGAGTTAAGCCAGCAGAAGGTGTGCAGATGTTTAGTCTCCCAAGAGAAATTCGCCTGGGAATGATTTAACCCTGGTTGTTCCTGAAGCTCCAGGGGAAAAAATAAGTTTTAACTTCTGCACGCTTTTATTTCCTACCAGAACGGCAATTCTCCTAGTAAAAACTGAACATAAGTACATGGCCTTTGCCAGTGACTTCTTTTGTAATGTTGGATGTTTTCCAGTGCCTTCATTTTTTCTTATCTGTAAAAGTAGAATAAATAAATCCCCTATATTTAAGGAGAGATTTGAGAGGATTTCATTTATTAAAGCGTATTAAATGCATTGACATCATTAGATGCAGAGAACTATTTGCTCCAGCAAGATTTGATCTATTAAAATATATTGGACTAGATTTGGTTTGGCAAGTCTCTGACTTAATGTTAGATGTTTTTTACTTGAGATATCTAGCTCCTTTGAGTCACCTCTCATCTTCTGCTTGGTTCACTGTTCAAAAGTAGATCTAACCTAGAACTGGCAAAAAAGTTGTTTCTTTCTCTGTAGTCTTGGCATAAAAGAAATAAGCCTACTCGGATAATCCTAGCTTTTTAAGGTAACAAGGCAGCTTTTAATAGCAACCTCTCCCAAGTTGACCTGCAGCCTGAGCTACCTCTTGCTGTTTTGGCACGCATACCACCTGCACAGGACATCTCTCCAATTTCCCCTGCAAACTGTGAAAAATATTTTCACTAGATGTTAAGTGGCTAAGATAAGCAAAGCTGGTTAGCTACGAAAGAAAATTGTTAGGAGAAAAAACTTGTCAGAGAAGAAAGGATGAACTTTAGCTGAAGTGGATCACAACAACATCCCATTTAATTTGGATTTGGCTGTTTTGTTAAATAAGCCATTTTGAAAACAATAACAATCAAGGGCTTCTATCAGTTTAGCAAAGTAGATTTTTAAAAGCTGTCTTTAGTTAAACTAGTATAGTTTTGTGTTTTCAAAAGGTCCGAAAAAGGGAATTATAGGCCTTTGTACCAGTTCCAGTTTGAGGAAGAGAGGAGAGTACACCAGTGTTCTGTTGGCATGAGGATTCTATTTTGACATTAGAAATAACAAACAGATAAAATCCAAATCAGTGTAGAAGTGCGTCTGCTCTGTATTCTTATACTTCCCGTAAAATAGCCTTATGTGTTTATCATATTACTTTTTTAAAGAAAGAATGCTAAAGAATATTATAAACAGTGTATGTACATACAGAGGGAGCATATCATCCAACTTTGAAATGCTTTCCCATTTGGAGGAGAAACCTAACAGCTCTTGAATACAGTGATTTAATATAAATGGCTTAGGAGAGGAAGCTCAGGTTAAAGGGGAAATTTAGTTTGTGGTTAGGGTTTACCCAACTGAGTAACTGATCTGAGAGAGGTTAAATAACTCCCATTCTTGCAATATATGTATAATATGATAAAATGTTACCTGTAATAGTGCAGCAGTCTTTGGCACTGTGCAGAAACATGCATTTAGTTCAGAGTGCAAGAGTGCCATCTAGTGAAATGAAAATATTACTTTCCCCTTAACACCAGAGAGAGAAGTAGAGGCTGTCTCCTAATAAAGCTGATACCACTCTGTACCATGTAGTCTCTAAGATACCACTCTGATCTGCCTTCTGCTTAACAGCATAGCTGGACCTATGGACTGGTACAAGTTCATTGACTTTAACGAAACTATTGCCAGTGACTTGAAGTATCTGCCTCTTGGGCTGAAGGCATTGTATGAGCCTACAGAGGTAGCCTAAAACTAGGCTTGACAGAATTTGATTTATATTTTTTAATAATTTAGAGTAGATGGATAGTATCAATGTTTGTTCATTGTTAAGCATTTATTTAGATTTCTTATCCATTTAAATTTTCAGGATTGCATGAAATTGGGGGGGCAGATAATTTATTAATGACATTGTACTATTACTATAGAACAATTTGACTGCCTGCTGCGACAAATGTAGGACTACTGTAGGACTGCTACCAGCAGAGCTGCCATCAGTCCCAGCTCCGCTCACCCATAACTCCCTCTTCCGCTTTGTCACTTCCTCTTCCTTTGTTCCCAGTCCCCTGGGGTTTCTGGGAGTTAGTCCAAACTAGTCAGCATGGTTCTGTAGGACTGCTCCCCCTGTCGTCACTTAGTCCATCAGCAGTTGTATTTCTTATGTCCCCGTTCTATAAATTTTGATTATTAGAGATGGAAATACTTTTTTGTCAGTCCAAGTATGAGATGAAATTGATGTTTAATAAACTTTACCAATTTAAAAAATGGAATCCTGCCAAGCCTACGTACATGTAACATGTTTAAGCAAGCATATTTCTTTATAACTAAATCTCCTCACGTACTGGAGGGGTTATACTGTGAATTACTCTATTGTTTGCCACCTTTTTTTTTTTTAATTAAAAATTTTTTTTGAGTATAGAGCTATTTAAGAAACGCTCAAGAAATGTGGAAGGCACTTTCAGGGACGCGCGCGTGCACACACTCTCTCAGTGTTGGCAGGCAGTTGAGCTTGTCAGGAAAGATGTGGGGAAGAACAAGGGGTAAGTGGTAGATATTTTAAAGCCTTTTTTTCTTCCTTGTCACATCAGTCAATTTGCCTATAACTTTTTGACCAGCTCTGGCTACTTAGCTGAAGTAATTTATTTGTATTTTATATAAAATTTTTCTCAGTCTGATTCATCTCCCATGGACTGAAGGCTTGACTATACCAGAACTAGTTTAGCAGTCTAGTTGCTGCCTTTTTTTTTTTTTTCTTTTTCTCTTTAGGTAGGTCCTAGCTACATCCCTCAAAAACCAAAAAAAACAGTCTGTCCTGTTCTTGCTGATTCGTAGTTCTGTAAAATGGGGGTGTATGGTACTGTAGTTTCTCTGGTAACAAAACTTGCAAAGATACTAAGACTTGCACACACTTGAGGAGGAGCAGAGTTCATCATCAGCCAGCTACTTGGTGATGTTTAAGGGACTCAAAAATTATATTTGGGAAGCATCTATGTAATTAAAACAAATTAGCTACATCTGCTGTGCAGGTACAGTAGACTAAGGGAGTATAAAATGCGTAAATATTTCTGCTGAATTCAGGATTCCTGTCCTACTTAGCTAAAGAAATATCCAAGAGTTAAAGGTAGGTGTATGTACTCATTATGTGTATGTATAGACAAAGCATTACAATAGGTGAATCCTGAGACAGAACATTTTTTAGGAACCCTCACAAGCCTGCCTTCCTTTCTTTTTTTCTTTTGCCTTTCCTTTTTTTTTTTTTTTTTTTAATGCATAACGTAAGAGTGCTTACAGTCCCTGCTTTCAGGAAAAATGTATCCTAGGCATTTTAAAACCAGTTGGTCCTATCTAATCCAGGCTGGAACAATTCCAAAGAAAGATTTGTATTGCTGCTTATTTACAAGTTATAGGCTATGCAGAATTAATTTTATAGATAGTACAAGGAAGAATACTGGTCCTTGGCTTTGCTAAGTCATGGTTTTAATGGGATTTATTGTTCATATATCTCTTAATTAGCCGTAAGGGAAAGGAAACTAGTTAGACTTTTTGAAACCATCTGGGGCAGAGGGAAAACTAAATCTGCATACTATTGAAATTTATTTTATAAAAGAAAAGTATTTGATATGCTGTATACAAACTCCTTGTCTTCCAAAATAGAGTCTGGCATGATCTTGCATTAACCATCTCTTAAAGGCCTTCCTTCTCTTTTTCCTTAAAGAGAGGGGGAACAAAAAACTGAATGATAGATAAATTAAAGTATTTTTCCTTGGTGTTCAGGCATATTGTCCAGAGACTCCAGCCAGTAGGAGCAATGGTAGAGACTGCCAAAGATGGGACTTTTCCAGCCAACTTTATGCAGATTTCCTTGGACATTCTCTCCTGCCCCTTCTTTCTTCCAGCTATGTACCATGGCTTCATTCCATACCTGTCCCTCTTAACTTGGTTTAACCAACCCTTTCTTTATCAGACCCCTTTTCTCTTCCTTTTTTTTCTTTTTCTTCCTTCCTAAATAAATCCATCCAAGAAAAATATGGAACTAACATGACATTTGCTGCTAGTGCTGTTGTTTTCTTTCTGCCCCCTCCTCCCCCCCAACCCTGTGTTTTTTTTCTTATGTAACCTCTTTGAGGCATGGACTGTCTACTAGGCCTGTGTGAAATGGCTAGTATTTGCTCTGGATTCGGACTTGGCTGATTTGGGGGCAGTGATTCAATTTGGTGATTTAAATCACTGTCCTGAATCAATTCGGCCAAATATGATTTTGGAGATTTGACCGCTGCTGAATTTCCAAGTCAAACAGGCCCCAACACACACCTGTTCTCCCAGCCCTGTCCATGGCTGCCCCACCCGGCCCCAGTGCTGTGGCTCTTAAAAAACCAAAAACAAACAAAAACCTCCATATTCATGGGCTCCTGCTGGGGGGGGCAATCCCCACTGTCCTGTGCTGCATGGGGGGGCTCTGCCATGAGCCCCCCAGAAGCCCTGATGACTGCTACAGCAGCTGGTGAGTGCAGGGCTTTTTTTTTTTTTAAAAGAGCTGGGGCGGGCAGGGCAGCCATAGGGAGGGGCTGGGGGAGCACTCGCGGGATCCGGGGGAGCAGGTGGGGGTCAGAGCCTGGTAGGGGTCCCCCAATGGTCCCCTCCCACCACCTTCAGTTCCCCTCCCCGCTGCTTACCGGCATGGAGTCTGGGTCTAGCTCCCTGCGGTGGTGAGTGGGGACTGCCTGAATCCCCAAACTCTCTGAATCTTTTCTGAATCTATTCAGAGAGCTTCAAATCTATTCAGACCTTTTTATTGGTCTCCCGATTCGATTCAGAGATTCGGCCACCAAACTGGGCCAAATCATCTCTGAATTGAATCAGCACCTGAAGCTTTGCACGGGCCTACTGTCTACTGCTGTGTTTATACAGTGCCTAGTGCAATAGAGCTCCATTCTTGGTTGATTCTTAAACACTACTGTAATAGATGTAGAGAGTAATTATAGTTGCCCAGTCTTACATCATGAAAACATTTTTCTTTTTGAATTGCTGTTAATCTTTGAACATGAAAATGTTGGTTGAGATCATTGTATAAGCTTTTTGACTTTGGAAGGGTAGGGAATGTAATCGTTTCCTGAAGTTTGTTTTTGCTTTAAAAATCTGGCTCTTTTTATAGCTGTTCGGAGGTTTAGTACCCTTTCTTATAAAGGGTACCATTTGCTGACTGTTAGTTTCTGGCATGCCTTTGCAATTCTTCTCTTGTTTTGCAGTGATTTCTTGAAAAATAAGAATTGGAAAAGTAATTGTTGACATTGTTGCAAAAAAAAAATGTTACGAAAATAAACAAGCATTTTGACTTTAACATGGAGTTTCAGTTTTTCCTCCTGCTAGAGTCCAGTTCTGTTAATAAACACAATCCTAATTGATAACAAATACTTCTTTGGTTTTGCAGTTTTGCCACGCTGAGAATTTACCCTCATGGATTAGTGTCAGTGGATCTGCAGAGCTACAACGATGATATGAAAGGAAGAGACAAAATTGATCATGTAACTATATACCTCTTTTATTTTAGCTCTGGAAAACTGTACAGGAAAAATGCTAGCTGCTGATTTGAATCTATTGTTTTGGAAATCTGCTGTGGGTATATGTGTGTGCACCTAAGGCATGTGAGTTAAGAAGAGTAGTCTTTGCTGGAGTCATGTGTGCATTCCCTGTCTCCTCCTGTACCTTTCCTATCCTGAAGTAGGATAGTCCCCAGCCACCTCCAGGCTGCATGTGCAGATTTACCTGCACAGTTCAAGGCTGGCTGGGAACTGTCTCAATCAGGGGCAGGTCCCAGCCAGCTCCAGGCTGGGTAGGGAATTCTCCCCATGCAGGAAGCTCCCAATCCCCACTCTGCAATCACGGAATAGGGGCTGGGAACAGGCTGGGAGCTTGCTGGGAACACACTCTCAGCTCCTGCTCCACCATCGTGGAACTGAGGCTGGGAACAATCTCCCAACCTGTTTCCAGTCCCTGCTGGGGCAGAAGGACATTTGTCCCCTCCTGGGCTATGGTGGTGGAGCCCGCCTTGACAACAGGGAGCTCCCCAGGGTAGGAACCACTCTCCTGCCCCCTGCTGTCCAGCTGACAGGGAGCAAATTTGCTCCCAGTCGGCCATCTACATGTACCATACTGCATAGTAATTCATTACTCAGCAGTTAATTTGCTACTTGTATTTACAGGTAGCAAATTAACTGCTGAGTAATGGAAATTACTGCGCCATAACAGTCAGCACCTGTAAACAGTGACACTTACTATGCAGTAATTAGCTCTTCTGCACAGTAAAGCATCTTGTGTAGACGTGCCCCTAGATTGGGATTCACATTGAGTTACGTGAAGAAAAATGGTCATGCTTGTTTACGAAATGCGTGGTCATTTGAGATGTGGGTTCCATAATCTGTCCTTCATCCCTGTTTTTTGAAGTCCTCAATAACATAGGTTTTGAATTGGTGACTGAACTGAACGTCTTGGTTACTTTGCCGTGGTGCCCTCACACAGTAACACAAGGAGGAACAGGTTGTGCATTGTCATCGTTGTCCGCTAGTCAGATGAATTCCAAGCTCCTGATGCTTTTGTTCTGTCTCAATAGCATGTGTACTTGGAATGCCTGACATTTTAGTTAACCGAAATTTATTGCTTTAACCCAAAGCTATTTCTTTAAAAATCAACACACAAAACCCCAAATAATTCAAACATACCTTGAACATACTAATTTCAGGCACATTCTTTATGGAACTATTGCTTGTGATATGAGCTGGGTTGGCAGAGCCATAGACAGAAGTGAGTAGTTTCTTCAACAAAGGTGTACAATCCTGTTAGTAGAAGAGAGAATTTCCATATGCTGCTGTTTTTTAACCCTGACATGGAGAATTAATTATCTTTTTTAATAAATAATTTGCTAGGATCTGGGCAGCAACCATTACCATATTTTACACTGACCTCATAAGAACAGCATCTGTGTTGGTAACTTAGGAGTGAAAGGCACAGTTTAATACATCTCTCTTTACCACAGCAGTTTAAATGATGCTTCATGGGTGGAAAGTACCTTTCTAGTCTCTATATGGTCAGCCTTTTTTATACTTTTTACAGATACTGAACAAAATAGAAGAAAGAATGAAAGAATTGTTTCAGGGGAGCATCAAAAGGGTGAAGCGGTAAGTTTTATACAAGCTCTCTTTCGTGTAGATTGGTCTACATTATTATTTCATACTATTGAAGACAACGGACTAACTTCTGCTTTGTTACACTATTGTAAATCTGGCCTCATTCCTTGAAGCCATAGAATCACTTTGAATTTATACAGGATTTAGACAGATCTTTATTTGCTTGCTGGTACAGATATTAACGAGGTAGACCTATACATACCCAGGTGACTTACTGTTGATTTATTTCAAAAGTGATGAAAAATGCTTAAACTTGTCAATAAGGACTGATGGACTCTCCCCTCCCCAATTTGAATAATTTGTAGGGCAGTTAATGTCTTCTCTAACTAGTTTTTAAAAATGTATACATCACTTGGAAAAAATTTTACCTTTAGTACATCTTATTTCAAGTTCTACATGGCTACTAATGGGATTTGCTAGTGCTGTTTTTTTGTGTTGCTTCCACGAGCAACACTAATAACATGCAATAGGCATTTATGGGGTAGGGACATGTTTTCAGGTAAATTTCAGCTTCACATTTCTTAGGCTTTATTAAAAGCATTTATAATAAAATGTTTTCAGAAAGAGTGTGTATGTGTGTTTCCAAATAGCTACAAATATTTTTGGCTGTTTTATTGTAGAATTGATAGATGCCATCTCTAGTTAAGTTGCAAAAATTCTGTATATTTTTTTCATCTTAGTTCTTTTGTGTAAAACTTTTTTTTATGCTGTAGGATAATTACGATACATGGGGAGAAGGGGAATCCAAAGTGGAAAAAAGTTAATTGTTTTGTTATGGAAATATTTGAAGTATGGGGTGAGGAAGAAAAAAACCCTTTTAATTTACATTGATCCTCTGGCAGTTTGTGCTCTAATGCGAGGTTGTGTCAACTATATATGTTTGCGAGTGATTGAAAAATTGTACTCCAAAGAGAGTACCCTGCCGCTTCCAATTGTGGAGCCTCTGACAATAGATCTCAGTCTTGGGGGGCTAGCTCCCCAAAACTGAGATAGATTGTTAAGAGCTCCCTGATCAACCAGTAGATCACGATCCACCAGTTGGTGACCACTGATCTATTGCTTTCTGTGTCTGCCTTGGGTAGCACAGGAAGGAATCATCTGAATTCCCAACTAAAAGGATTTAATTTACATGTGAAGTAGAAGTTTACGGTTTTAAAGTTAGGTACAAGATTGTGGAATCTCTGTTGTTAGATCCCTCAGTGATAGTCTCAGTGCAAAGGGAATGCAGGCCAGCAGGCCAGATAGGATCAATTGGCAGGCTGGATTTAACTGTGGGCCATCTTTTGTCCACGCCTGACCTAGTATTTCACAAAAGAGATAATTTACATCATGTCTTTTTAGAATAGTTGGAAACTAAAAACTATCTCTTCCTTCCCCTCCCCTTCCAGAAAAGCTTCATTTTTAAATGCAAATAGGAAAATGTATTGAATCAACATTTGGGTACTCTCGTACAAGTGTTTTGCTCTATTAGTGTGGTCTCACATTCATAAACCTTATAAACATGAATTTTTCTTTCTTAAAGTATATTCATATTTTTATGTCAAACTTGTATACAGTTTAGACACTCTAAAATGATTTGAATTAATTCTATTTTTATCCTCACATATTTGAACCAGTTATGCAGAATTAATGCATGCTTGGCTGTAAATGCCCAGGCAAAATTACAGAAAAATAAAGTCAAAGATTATGCTTGCACTTTGTAACTTGCAGAAAGGAACCCGAGAAAATGTATTTGCCTTACCAACAAAACCTGGCCCTAAATTAAAACACTTGTAGGGATCAATGCTTGTTTTATGACTGAATTAAAATAATAGAGAGAGAACTCAAGTTACTTTGTTTTATATTCTGTATTTGTGACCTATCACTGTCTCTCATACTTTTGGCAACTAACTTTGTATTGTATGTATTCAGTGTATTAAACATGTTCTCCCCTGTTTGAAAGATTGATTCCATCCAGACTGCATAATATTCCTTTGAAGTATCAATGCTTTGGTTCTCACTTAAACATAGCTATTGCTATAAACTTCTTGAATATTATATGCTAAATGTGTTTTATGGAAAACTGTTGCTGTCTTTATAATGTAAAAAAAAAAAAATCCCACCTTGGCAACATTTTACTGTATGAATTTTGTTTGATTTGTGTTTGTCGTTAGAGATCTGATCTGAAACACTGGAACAGGTATCAATACTGTGTTTAGTATTATCGCTATCATTTTTATTTAGATTTATATCCTGGTTTGTAATGCTACATTCCTAATAATAATCAAGAAAAACATTAACTGCCATGGGGAGAAGGGATCATCCCCTCACGTTATGCATTCACATAAAATTAAGATGAGACCTATTTAACTTTTAAAGGTTTTGTAATATTTCACCACCTCCTTAGATTGCCAGCCATTGTGCGAGGAGATGCCATTGATAGATACTGGCCCACAGCTGATGGACGTCTGGTGGAATATGACATAGATGAAGTTGTTTATGATGAAGATTCATCATTTCAGAATATCAAAATTCTTCATTCAAAACAGTTTGGGAATATTCTTATCCTCAGTGGAGATGTTAGTAAGTACTGTCTCTCTAAACGTACCGTCTGAAACTGTAGGCCCTTCGGATTCTGTCTTGTCAATGTATACCCATCTAGTAGCCAATAGTCTTTTGGATAGCTGCTCAGAAAGTGTTTTAAATAAAACGTTTTCTTATGGAATCCACACCACCATATTCTTTTCACATTTAACTTTTTCAATTTGCAGTATTTGAAATTTTATTTAAGGATCAAGAAAGCAAACTCAGTGATCAGTCCTCTAAACAATTTTTCATTTTTGAAGAAAAATAAAATGGTGGGATTGGGGGATGGAGTAGTTTAATCCTGTTTATCATGTGAAACTCTGTTTATCTTACAGTATCAAAGCCAAAGTGATGACTTATTTTCCCCTCAGAATTATGTCTTTATTCTGGTTAACTGGCTTTCTTTGGCTGAGGAGCTGTAGAACACCAATATATCACCCTTCCTATTAGCCCTTTATTAAACTTACCTGGATTCTTCTTGTCCCACAGAAATTTTGAAGAAGTATTAATTAAATAAGGATCCAAACTTATAGAAGTCTGTCTGTGTCAGGGGTGGACAAAATATGGCCTGCAGGCCCCCTAAAGAATGTAGAAAAAAATTATCTGCTCTTGGCTACGTGTCAAAGATGACAGGAGTCAGTGGCAGTAGGACCCAAGGGGAGCTGTCAGCAGCCCAGGCCTACCCCCCCCAGCCATTTCCCAACCTTCCTGCTCCCATGCTGCTCCACTGCCACATGGCTCCCAGCTGCCTCACAGCACTGAGGAGAATCAAAGAAGTAGGGTTGGAAGGGACCTTGTAGATCTTCAAGTCCAACCCCCTGCCAGGGCAGGAGAAAAAACTGTACTCAAATCACCCCAGCTAGGTAGGAATCAAGTCTCCTCTTAAGGACCCCCAGGGTAGGAGCCAGCACCACTTCTCCTGGAAGCTGGTTCCAGATCCTAGCCGCCCTGACTGTGAAGTAGTTCTTACAGATGTCTAATCTAAACCTACTCTCCAACAACTTTAGCGATTTTAGTAAATCTACAAATTCAGAGTTTCTGTTCAGTTTTTCTCTTTGTTCTGTTCAGATCTGGCAGAAAGTGACCTGGCATATACAAAAGCCATTATGGGCAGTGGGAAGGAAGACTACACTGGGAAAGAAGTGCTGATCCTTGGAGGTGGTGATGGGGGTATACTTTATGAAATAGTCAAACTGAAGCCAAAGATGGTCACTATGGTAGAGATATCCTTTCAGTGTGTAACTGATTACTCATTTTAAAGTTTCAGTGTTGTTTTTCTGTGGTATCTATGGATCTCAGCATTAAACATATTGTTATGCTAATATACGTTGAAAGACTGAGTATAAAACAATTCCTTTCTATTGATTTAAAAGAGTCTGATTCTAATATCTGAGCACTACTTCTTTTACTTGATCCTGCTCTAGTTCCAGGATGTAGTTCCCAGTCCAAACTGGGATCTTGCATAGGACAGGAAAGGGCTGCTTGTGCCAAGGCTAGTCTTCTGCTGTTGCAGCCAACCTACCTGAACTTTGGGCTGAACCCCTTACTTTATTTGCCTAATTTTTAAAGCCACTGAACCAATGGGAACATCAGGATTTAGTCCTTGGTAATAATGACTGACCGGTCCTTTTTTCAACTATGCAGTTTAAAGAAAATAACTTTAAACCTCAAAATTCCAGACATTGCTTGCAAAGTTAACCATTAGATACATGAAATCTATGGTCATCCTGTACTCTCTTGCCTTCTTGCTGGAAATTGAAATTGTAATTTTAAAATGAAGTCCAATCCATCACTACCAGTTTTGTTTAATTTCAAATTATATATGTTAACTATAATATAAAGCTTTTTAATTATGTGGGAATTTCTAGTGCCGGTAAGGCTAATTGGAAATAAAACATTAAAAAATATATAGTTTCTTTAAACCTGTCATGGAGGTTGGGGATTAATTCATATGTAAATGTGTTGTTAGTATTCTTCTATATGATTCAGTTTCTTTGAGAAGCTCCTTTGGCTGAAATTAAAAGCACCTTAACTGACATCAAACATTGACCAATTGGTGATCGACGGGTGTAGAAAATACATGCGTAAAACATGTGGAGATGTCTTAGACAATCTTAAAGGAGAGTGCTATCAGGTAATCTTTCTGTTTTCATTGCAATTAAACTTATGTACGAACATATAACTGAAAGAGACTTGAAAAACTAAATTTTTCAGAAAGGCTTTTGGGTGACTTCAGAATTACTTGACACTTTCTTTTCCTTTTGATTTGCAGTTTAATTGATATCTGTATATCTAGATCATAGTACAGTTTGCAGAAGAGTTAAAATTCAAATGCTGGTGTATTACTTTATTCTCCACCTCCAAACCCACTACAAATATTTTTAAAAATATGAACAACCTGTACTTTTCACAAGAAGGAAACTAGGAACACAATAATGCATGTTGCCACAACTGAACCTTGGTATAGGCTAAATGGGGAGGAAAAAGGCAATGGCTATAAAAGAAAGAAACAAATAAAAATACAGGGGGATTTTTTTTTTTTACTATAATCCTCTAAACTGGTTGATAAATTATATAAATCACAAACTTGAATTGATTTATAATAAATTATTCAGTATCTCTGATGTATTTCACATGACTGGAGCCCTTTAGAGCACAAACATGGAAAATCCTATATCATTAGCCTATAGTTTAATATTGTGCCCCCATTGTAAGGAGGAAAAAAAGGAGGTCCCTGACCTATATTAAAATGGTGCAACTGGGACATGAGGAATGATGCCTCACTCCAAACATTGTATATCCTGCCATGCCACGTGCTTGGCAGGATGCTCATTGTTGAGATGCAGCATAAAATTCCTCAGATTAAAATCATGCCACTTGCAGAGCTGCCCTCAGCTGGGTGTTGGGATTGGACACCGACAGCCTTGGATCCCAGTTTGGTTTAAGAGCTGCCACCAGCTTGATCCTGGGGATCAGGGAATCTGGGACTGGTGCCAGCAATCAGATGATTGCCAGCACCATCCCTGGGGACCCATGATCTTTGAAGTACTGGGTCACAGTGGGTTTCCTGGGGCATGGTACTGTAATGAATCTGATACCTTTTAAAGAGCCTTGCCCTACAGCTGCTCCCAGGGCCAGGGGCTGCAAACAGGGCAGCAAACATGCTGGATCCTGGCTAGCCCTCACTGGTTGCAGGCTGGGTGTTGCTCAGGTCCTGATGCCAAAAATTACCCAATTGGGAGCACCAGAATGGTGAGGTATGTATGCCACATATTCATTTTATGGTGCCATACAAATCAGCTGCAAAGATGCTCTGTTTTTTTTCCGTGGAATATCTTTGTGCCTGGTTTGCCATTTTATAGTTAGTGCCATAAATCTGATGAATTGCAGTATCTTGGTACTTATGGTGGGATTAACTCTTCAGTTGTGCCATAAATATCTTGCTTGCCAGGGGCCATATAACAAAAGGGCATATAACATGCCGTATCTACCAGATCAGGCCAGTTAGCCCATACTTACTGGATGGTCCTATATCATAACTGCAAGGCTGTATCCAAAATTCTTATCTTGCTAGTTAGGATTTATAAATGTCTGCTTCCTACAGAAAACATAATAATTACATTGCATGTTGTTTTGACTTTTGTCAAGTTCTTGTGATTTGAACATTTAAAACTTTCCATTATCTTGTAAGGCTGGTGATGGTCATTACGCTTCAACTTCCCCATCATCAAAATGGCAAACTCGGTCATCGCCCAGCAGTTGGTGGTGGACATGGGAATAGAAGTTCTTTTTGTTTGTTTGTTCTTTATTTTTATTTTTGCTCAATTAAATTCCCTATGTTCCCATTCCCTCAGTTAAGGGAATGTCTTTTGCATGGTAATGTAAAAAGCCACAAAGTAGTCCTTGATTTTAGAGGTAAATGTAATTTTGACCATGTTTCAATTTTCAGTTTTAATCCCTATGAATCCATGTTTTGTTTTTTTTTAGATAGTCCCATTTAAGAGGATCCTGATTATCAGGGATCCTGGTTTTCTCTGAATTAAAAAAAATCCCCAATTTTTGGTTTAACTTTTTTTAAATTGAAAAAGTGGGAATTTTTTAAAATCAGAAAACCAGGATTCCTGCTGATTACACATTTAAAATAATATCTTTTGTTCTTTTAGGTTCTAATAGAAGATTGTATTCCAGTGCTGAAGAGGTATGCCAAAGAAGGAAGGAAGTTTGATTATGTAATTAATGATCTGACAGCTGTTCCAATCTCCACATCTCCAGAAGAAGGTTAATTCTCTTTGTTTCTTTTCTGACATTTTATTTTTAACTCTGACAATTTGCAGCAAAACATTTTGGGGCTTAAAGATATTTTAATCCTTGCTATAGCAGAGTGTGAGCATTGAAGAGCAACCATTTCTAGGTACTCCCGTTTCCCTGGATTTAGGTCCCTTTTAAAAATTACACCTAAAATGCGATTGACCTGGGTAATCATGACATAAAGCCAGCCACAAAAACATTACATGTTTTTTATGACACATTTTTTTCTGGCTTGTTTCCACTGCACCTTAAATTTAATGTGTTGTAGGGTAGCAACAACTGGAGCTGGTTCCAGACTTCCATGCGGTGCTGGGGCTGGGACTGTCTATCAGCTGATTGTTGATCATAGCCCTGGGACCACTCCAGCTCATGCTGGGCTGTAAGCCTGTGGCTTTCACCTTACTGGCTTGGGGGAGCCTGGGATCATGATAAGCAGTAATGGCACCATATCTTTCCCATATGCATACAGCTTCATTTAAACAGTAATAAAGTATGTTAGACAATGGCAATACAAATCTGCCTCTACAGCTTGCCATGGGTTTTTGACCTATGTAGGGAACTGTTTAGAAGGATTTTTTGAGTCATGTAGTACCCTGCTATTGTTGATGGTTATGTCCTGTAATTCCTTTCACAGTATAATTTAAGCTGTATTTTCAAACCCATTAGAATACTTGGGGTAATACAATGCAAGTGTTGTTTCAGAACTGCCCTCCTCTGATTATAAACCTTTAGCTTCCAGACTAAACTTTTGTTAATAGTCAGTGCTACTCATATTCTTGTGCTAACATTTTACTTTAGCGTGCATAGCTGTTTGTTCTCTCTCTCTCATGTATTCTTCTGCTAACAGTTTAGTGTGCATAGCTCTTTGCCACCTTCCAACCCCTCCTCCCCTCTCACTCCATTTAAAAAAATGGTAAAAGCTTGGGTTGCTCTGGTATGATTCCAGACAGCATCTCACTTCTGTTACTCCAGGTCTCGAGGCCCACTTCCCTTACTCCAGTCTTTTCAAAGAAAATGTCCAGCTTTTCTTTGTATGATGTATTCTTATCTGCTGCTGTATGGGTGATGCATCCCAATTGACTGTCCTTAACAAATTTCACTGAATACAAAGACAAATCCTCAAGCAACTTCCCTCTAGGCCACAGCCTCTCCTTTTAGTACAACCCATTTTTATCTACTTTATAGCCCATTTTTTTAACCTGATTATCAGATGGTCTCTGATCTCAAACTATAATTTAACTAGCTAGTTTGATGCCTTCACCAAAATTTTAACAAGAGTATGTTCTTTTCTCTGTGCTATTATTTTCTTTTAATAGGCAATGGACCTCTGGCATGCAAACTGGTAGACAATGTATTTAGAAATCTAGACTTTTGCTGATAATATTTGTCCCCTGAATAACTCTACAAATGAACAAAAAATGCAGCAAAGAAAGTAGTCAAGTTTATCACTGCTAAACTATTATGCCTTATAATTATAGGTCAAAAATGAAGGCCATGGCTTGACTTATTTTTTCCTTCAAAATTTGTGTGCCCTTTCTTATTGTTGAAATGAGACTAAGGGCCCCATAGCTCTTAAGATTACCTCCCCTTCACCCCTCTTTTGCTTTTCTTAAAATATAGGACTTTTGGTGTTCCCCAGGCCTGATTTGATGGGTTCAGAATCTATATGTACACTTTCTTGAATTGGGCCTTTTATAAAATTGGAATATATAACATAAAGATGTCTTGAGTATTTTCTGGCAGGCGTATAATTCAGTTTTTAAATAAAATTTACTTCCATATTTGAGGTGCATGTAATATACATTTTGAGCATTTTTTTGTTCTGTTCCCTTTCCTCTTGGTGGCAAAATCTACATTATGGTATCAGTAAAAATGATATATTATCATAATGTAAGCATTAAAATTGGTCATAATGTGGTCTGCAGAAAGACTGTCATTTCTTTACAGAGCCATCAAACTCTCTTTGATCTTGTAATATATAGCCGTCAGACGCATTCTTGAATCCATGCAGAATTAAATTCAAGGTTAAAACATAAGGATAGGCAAGCCTAAGGCATGATTTGTTGACTGGAGAAAGTGGGAAGGAAACCAACAATGACTTGCTCAGGTTAAACACAGTCATAAAATGTATCTTTTACATGCAAGTTGTACAGTTGAATCTTTAGTGTTTTAAAGTAGTCTGTGCTCTTGTTTATATTTGACATTAAACATAAGTAATGTTTACCTGCTTTTGACCTTTTGTATATAAGCACATATTCTGTAAAAGAACAGTAGTACATAAACTCTGGATTTCAATTTTCAGAATACTGCTTTTCTTTTATGAGGCCAGCTCTGACTTAATAAAAATCCCACTGCACAGATGTTTTCTAATACTGGTATAAGTCAAGGATATTTTTACCAAGCTTAATCCAAAATAAAGAGTAAGAAAACTGACAAAAATTCAAGTCTAAAAGAATCTCATAGATCCTGAATTGCACTTTGATTTTTTTTTTAAAAGAAACCCTTCCACAGACTGCAAATCCATCAGAAAAAGACTTTAAAAAAATATAAACAGCACTTCATTTGCACCTTAGGCTTTGGGAAGATAGAATGCCAAACCATTTTCAAAGAGGCCAAAGCATTATTTCTTGGAAACGTATCAGCTAAACTGTTGCAACTCTTTCATCTGCTTGTTTTTATGCAGATAAATAGAATTGAACCTCTGTGACTCTAAACATGTACGAAATGGATTTAAAAGGAGAGCTGTTTACCTTCCATTTAGAATGGATAAATAAATCAGTAACAGTTGATTATCTGTAAATAACTGTAACTTTAAAGTTTTTAACTATTTTTTTGATTACCCCCATGGAAGAACTTTTGGAAGAAAAAATGGTTAGTGTGAGAGAGTTGTTTTAGTTAAAAAATGTTTTAAGGTACAGATATCCCCATCTTTCTCCATTCCCCAGCTTTAAACTAGATTCACCAGGAGATGGAGACCAAAGCCCTGGGGTAAGTGGGTGACCTGGAGGAAGCACAAGCAGGAGGGGACAACAAGGGAGGCATTCTCACTCTTCCTGAGAAATCAGGACAATTGGCTAGTTACCTTAGGTGCCTGTACGTGAATGCACAGAGCCTGGGAAGCAAGCAGGAAGAATTAGAAGTCCTTGCACAGTCATGGCATTATGATGTAACTGGAATAACAGAGATTTGGTGGGATAGCTCGCATGACTGGAGCACCATCATGGATGGGTACAAACTGTTCAGGAAAGACAGGCAAGGGAGACAAGGAGGAGGAATTGTGCTGTATGTAAAAGAGCTGTATAGCTCATAGCTTCAGTCTGAAACTGGAGACAGGCCTGTTGAAAGTCTCTGAGTTAACGTCAGAGGGGAGAGCAACAATGGCGATGTCATGGTGGGGGTCTGTTATAGACCACCAGATCAGGAGATTGTGGTGGATGAGGCTTTCTTCAAACAGCTAGCAGAAGTTTCCCAGTCACAAGCCCTGGTTCTCTTGGGGGACTTTAATCACCCTGAGATCTGCTGAGGACAATACAGCAGTGCACGGGTAATCTAGGAAGTTTTTAGAGAGCGCTGGGGACAACTTCCTGGTACAAGCACTGGAGTGGTCAATAGGGGCCATGCTCTTCTTGAACTGCTGCTCACAAACATGGAATTATTGGTGGGAACGTAGTAGTGGTTGGCAGCTTGGGCAGCAATGAGCACGTGGTTAGCATTTGATTAAATTGTTGCCTATGAAAGCTCATGCCTCTGTGAATCATTTAGTTTGTGAGGTGCTACCTTGCCCTACCTTCTGGCTGACTTGATGCTAACATGGCTAATCACCTCTGAACTGTTCTCTAAAACAAACTCATTTGGCCCCATGGGTGGGATCTAGAGCAAGGATCTCTGTTATCTGGTCCACTGAGCTGCAAATTTGGTGGTGGGGTGAGACACATGGCAGTGTTAATTGGAGCTTCAGCAGCAGCTGCTCATTCTACCACCAAATACCTGACCTATCGGCAGCCCCACAGGCCAGATAACATGGCTCTGCACACCAGATCTCACCTGTGGCACTGCCAGGAGGTCAGAAATTTGGAGTGAGAAAAATGGTGGCTGCTGGGGCTGCTAAAACCACTGGAATTAACACTGCTTTCTCTTGCCTCAGCACCAATTTTCTGGCCTCATTGGCTGGATGACAAGACTGCATAGGCTGGGTCTGGCCTGCGGTTCATGTATTTGAAACCCCTGCTCTATAAATAGTAATCAGTAAAACTGATTAAATATTAATGGAAGCCTGGTAACTTTTAAATGTGTTAATTCTTTTCTTCTTTTTTTGATCTCCAGATTCTACTTGGGAGTTTCTACACTTGATTCTTGACCTTTCCATGAAAGTCCTGAAACAAGATGGAAAATATTTCACACAGGTATACAGCTAAATATATATCACCAACAATTTACATCTTTGGATAGTGAAAAATATCCAGGCAGACATTTTCTTTGTTTAATATATCCCTAGAAATATTTGTGTGAAACATGGACTTTGCTTCTATTGGACTTAAGTTTTTACTGTTTATTCTCAGCTGAGGTCATACTGTTCATGTCCTGCCATCTATAAACACAATTTCAGAAACATGATGAATTGTTGTAGAGGATTATACCTTCAAGTGACATTCTAAAAAAAACAAGAACAGATGAACTGTTATAAACAGAGAACTGGTTTTCATGCCAATGACTGATAATAAAAACAAAAGATGAAAACTTGTTTTTCATATGGCATGACTGAGTTTAAAATTGATCTACTGGACATCTAACAAGCAATACATTTGGAATAAATAATACAGTGTAATTCTCTTCTTTCCCCTGCCATAATTTCAGCTTTGCTCCAAGGATAAGATTTTGCAAGACACAACCTTTGAACGATATGGTTTAATTTGTTAAAACTTCAACTTGTGAAACCACTTTGAGCAAAGAGAGTGGGAACACTCTTCGTTTTAATAAGGATAGGATTTCACCCATTAACTGTGGAAAGGTTTAGTCCAATATCTTTCAGTTCCTAACTTTTCCTTTTTAAGTGTATGTTTTTTTTAAAGTAGCTGAAGTACGACCACTTCAAATCTAATTCTAAAATTCATTAGGCAACACCTTTTTTATATACAATTATAGAATGATATAAAACCATACATAAACATAGCAAAAACATTTTACCAAGTACATACTTGTACTCTTGAGTTGTTGACAGTGGGTTTTTTTTTACCAACTAAGTAAATCTCTGAACTGTTCTTTTTGCATGTCTAACATCCAGGTGTAGTAATAAGTTAGAATTTTTTAATACTCTAAAACTTGTATTTAGTGAGCAAGCTAACTGTGATGGCTCATCAGAATTTTTTAATTTGACCTTGATTTCTGTTTAAGCCAGCGGCGCACTTGATAATAGGAGACCTGTTGGTGAAAAATGAGAATTTATTTGCTGTTCTTTGCTAGATGATTTTAGTTCAGATAGTCTCTTAATTGGCTTGCTGATTTTCTTGTACTGATTTCCATGCTATTTAGAACCTAAACAGTTCTCTGAAGCCTTGACCATGAGACTGGAACATCTTTGAAATATTGGAATCTGGGCAATTTCTTAATCACTTATTAAGTATTAAAGACGCTTCTGTGGTTGTCATGACACATGTGGCATATAGTCTCCTATACAATGACCATATACATCATTTTAGGTTTTTTTTAATTGTAGGTTTTACATTAATGCTCAGTGTATAAACTCCATCTATATGCCGGTGTGCGTAGTAGCATTTTATAAAGAAGTTCCAGAAAGAGACTTAAAAATGTTTTGCTTTGGTATATGAGTGGTGGGCTTTGTTTTAAATCTTCCTTATCCCAAAAGAATATTTATAGGTCAGTTGGTAGAGGGAAGGGACTGCTAATAGAAAGAAAACCAATAAAAATGCTTTGAATTGACATAAGCTGTTAACATTTGACATACTACACAAGCACAGGAGAGATGGGCTCTTGGACAGCTCACCCATGCTGAGGAGGCTAAATGTATTATTATTTTCAAAAAGAAAAAGAAAAGCCTATACACTCATTGGGTTCACTAGCTTAGGAAAAACTCATTGCTGCACTCACGTTTTTTCAGAGCCTTCAATGACAATGCAGTTTCTTAATGTAAAGACAAAACAGGGTTTTTCATTGACATACCTCTACCCCTTTGAGACCTGTTTGAACCCTTTACACCTGGATCTGGTAATTGAACAGTCCTCACTCAGTTCCTTGAAGGGGCGTTTTTAATGCTTAGTAAAATCATCTGTCATTAATTGTGTGCAGCTTGGAACAGGGGTGGCCGGCCTGCAGCACGCATGCCGCAAGTGGCAGTCTTACTGGCATGGGGCAGACCAAGAAGACAGGCAGTAGGGTGTCAGATAGGGGAAGAAGCAGAAAGCAAAGCAGCAGGTTGGGCAAGGAGCACGGGGCAGGGAACAGAAAACAGACCAGCTGATTCCACAGGGAAAGAGAACCAGTGTGGCTCCCAGGAAGTTTGGGGCAGGGGTTAATTTTGAGGCATGCCTCCCAAAAAGATTGACCACCAGTGACTTAGAGTAATGTACTTCAAATTTAGATATTGCTGAAGCAGGGGTAAGCAACCTTGAAGGAGCTTCAAGCTAAAATAAGGCAGGCTGGTCCAAAGGTGGACCACTGCTTGTGTCCCAGCTGCCATTCCAGCCCCCCCCGACTGTAGCTTCTGCCTCCTACCCCTTGCCACTGTTTCCTGTTACCCTTTTGTATCATAAATGACACATTCAGCAGTGAGAAGTGGCAGATGCAGTAAAGGGGTGCACAAGAGAGAGAGCAGGGAGGACTGGGATGGTAACAGATGGAGAAACTGGAATAAGGTGGCAAGTGGGATACACAGGCAGAGGGGACCTGAGGGGTCCCCCTGTAGATCAGTACTAGGTTGGATACATTAACTTGGTGAATGTGGCTTGTGGGCTGTAGGTTTCTTACTCCTCTTTCTTAAAGGATGTGCTTAACATTAACTTGTGTCTCTAAAGTTTATTACCAGTAATTTCCATTTGGTATCAGAACTTACTGTAGTGAGGTATTGCACAGGATCTTTCTGCAGTTTCATGCAGTTAAAGCTGAAGAGCTGGTAGAGAGGTTCTTTTAACGTTTGGTAGAGATACTAAAACATACAAGTGATTGTAAACAGGTAATTAGATACAAAAGCAATAGAGGTATAATAACTTTAGGAAACAGAGCCAGCATGAAAGTCTGGAAGAGTAGTAACTGAATGCCCCTTGCTATTGTATAACCATTATGCCCTCCATATTTAGATGTGTAATGTAATTTTTCCTTCTATGCAATATTATATTTGGACTAATTTAGCCTTTATAGTTATTTTTGTTACACATGCAAGATGCAGTTCTGAATTTTTTAGAGTTTTTCCCCTTATTCTTTAATTATTTAAAGTTTTGAGTATTTAATATAAATTAAGGAGGATAAAAAAGCCCTTAATGCTCCAAACTGGTTAAAAATTACTGTTTCCAATAAAGTGATTTAAATTTCAAATTCATCTTCATCAAAGCTGCCTTTATACATAGACCTCTCTGTAGCACCTTTTGACAGGCCTAAGGCAGACTTATGCTTTAAGACTGCAACGTGCATTGTCAAAGCAGGATTGTGAAGATCAAAGTTGTGAAAAATGTGTCAGTATTAACATCTAGCAGTTCTAAAACAGATGTGGTTGATGAGCTAAGCACAGCATATGTAAATTATAAGCTATATTACAACAGTGTCTAGGGAACACTAATCTTTATTGTATCATTTTGCTAAGCACTAACAAATGTGTAGTAAGGTACAATTTCTGCCTATAGAGCCTTCCTCCATTTGGAAAAACATGTTTAAAAATACAGTATCGTAAGGAAAATGGAGCTGTAATGGTATTAAGGTCTGCAAAAAAGTGAATGATGCCCATTCACTTTTTAAATTTTTACCATTGAATCAATAATATTGTGGTTTTTGGGATCCATTTGTATTTGGAATGGGAGACTCCTTTTTTATTATTATTAAACCTGCAACTCTTCCAAATACAAACTATGAAAGAAAGCAAGACATGTGGCATGGTACGATAAAAATCTAAGCCTATCAGTAGCAACTCCTTGATGGTTTATAATTTGCTTGTACATGGTATGTTATTGTACATAGGTTATGAACAGTCCATGTCTTTGTTGGCTGCCAGGTTGTCTAGAATTGTCACGTAGCATTACCACATACGGGGATCCACAGTCTGGTACAGCATGTTTTTTCTCTCTTCTGTTACCAAACCGATAGGCCTGGCATTGCTGTAGGGATCCCTCTCCAGAAATGTTTAGTTAGAGTTGCATCTCAGGTTAGCTCAGAGGGCTTTTCATGATGGCTGATTTGTAAGAGGGCTCCACATCACTTCAATAAAGTGGAGAGTGGAGCAAGGGGTAATGTAAGTGAACGATTGATTGTTTTTGCCCTTTACATAGTATATATAACAAAATCTGCAAAATACTTAAAAATTAATAGAAATTGCATAACAGGGACAGGGTCTTTCATTATACTATGAAATTATATGGGTTTAGTATTTTATACAGTTGACAGGGCATGCTATTATAGTGGGAATATCTTTCTAAGAATAGTAGAAATTAGATTGTTTTACCTTTTTTTCTTAATGACTAAAATGTACTTGCAGTTTTTAGTTTTTTATTGATATTTGCAAAGTAGCTTTGTTCTTTGTAAACTTTTCCTTGCATGTAATTTCACCTTGCGACATGGTCATTCTTTAGAAATACAGATGAAGCGCTTCAGGCCAGGTCCTATTCTACCTGCTGATGTGTCTAAGTGAACTGAGGTGCCTAAGTGTAATTCTAGGCCACTGTTCACAAAGTCCTTGAAAATCCATTAATATGTCTCTACTTTGTCTTGTCCATTCACAGCACCTGATGAAGTGAACTTGGGTTCATGAGAATGTGTGCTCTGTCTGTCTGTCTATATACACATGTACATATAACATAAATGGAATAGAATCTAGCCCATAGGGTGTGGACAAATGAGAACATTCGGAGCCCTTTCAAAAAGGGAATGATTCAGAAAGTCAGCAGCTGGTATATTCTACTTCTTACGTGTGAACAAGCTGCTCCAACTTTAACATTCCTTCCAGGATTGAAGCTGAAACAATTTTGCTACCTTTGAATAACTCGTATCACACTGTTAAGAATACTCTGGGTATTGTGCAGTATTGTCTTGTACCACTAGGTGGAAGATGATGACCGTTGGCTAGCAGTTTCTCAGCACAGCGGAATCTAGAGGAAGAGAGCTTCTGGATAATCTGCATTATTAACGATGCTAAAACAGGCTTGTCTAATTTTAGGATTTGTTTTTAGATAGTTATGAAAGGCAGTTAAAATTTAAATTTTTTCCCCGTCACCCAATACTAGGGTGGTAGTATTCTTGTGACTTTTGACCTTTAACGTAGGCTGTTCAGTTGCTCAGCTTTCACTCTTGACTTGTATGAACTCACTATTTCAGTATGCCTGCACAGGACCCACGTTTCCAGTGTAGAAGCAAGCTGTCAGTAACTTGTTACTGATAGAACTCCCAGGCTTTTTATATATTACAAAGAAGCAAAGGGGGTTATTTGACCCCAGCAGTCTTTCCTGGCCAGAGCAGGGGGGCTGGACCCGATAATCTCATGAGGTTCCTTCCAACCCTGAAACTTCTGTGAATCTTGTGCGAGGTTTGATCTTGTACACTTACTCCTGAGCATAATCCTTTTAATCACCTATTGCTGCATGATGTAGCAGGAGTTGAAAAGACTTGGTCTTAGTATAGCTTATTGCTTCTCTGGTGTCCTCTCATTTTGAAGCTCAGGAATGAAGTGACTTGACTTATGCTGCATAGTGAAAATGATGCTTCTGTGGGGTGAGGAGTATCATCATGTCCCAATGAAGCCATTAGACACTTTGCACCTCAAAGATAGAGCCTCAAGGTAGCAACTGACATGAGAATTTAGTTTTAATGCCATTTGGTCATTCTTTCCAGACCCCACCACGTCTTGTCCTCCTTGGACCGTGTTCTTGTCAACTGTTGATCCTCTGCATCATGGTTTACACACAAGAGGTCTAAGTGACCATCACACTAAGACCTTCAGCATGTCCAATTAGGCTAGAGTATAGAAGAATGGAGGCTGCCCTTGATCTACCATCCCCTCCTTTAGATCATCGAGACAGTCCAAAGTCCAGAGTGAGTCCAGACATTCAGTGCCTCGATAGTGGTAGCTTCTGCCAGAGAGGATAGATTAGAGCTGCTGCCTTAGAGATGGCACATTTCTGTCTAGGTGATATCCCTTAGCTTTTCTCCAACCAAGGAGTACCCACAAGGTGGTGGGAGCTAGGGTTTTGAGGTTTGGACCATGTACCATGCATTAAATGTTAACAGTAATCCTCTTCTCAAAAGCATAGCCTTGGATTTTCAAATTGTTTGAGTGACTTAGGAGTAGATGGCTTTAGTGAAAGCAGACACCTGTGTCAGGTCAGTTTGGTGTCTTGAGAATCCTGCCCAAGCTGTCAAAACTGCCTTGAAGCTCATGCTACCCAGACCTATTGTAAGGCTGTCTTGGAACTGATGTGAGATGCTTAATTTTTTTCCCCTTATTATATTAATGATAGTCTGCTCTTTGGTTTAACCCAGCCATTTTTCAGCATTTTTAATGATTAAACTATTGTTTGTAATGTTAAATCCTTGTCCTGCTGCTTAACAAACTAATCTTTGATGGCTGTCATCTTGAGCCCTTAATAAAATGAAACTTTTAAAAATACTTTTTGCACAGAGCCTGCACCATCTTCCAGCCTAGGTCATCTTACTCTTAAAGAGAGACATGTTCTCAGTGTTTATAAGTTGTGTGTTCCAGTAAACTCTGACCGCTGTAGCGAGGATCAGGTTTCTCCCCCCATGCTGCCATCTGTCATTGCTGCATTTTTCCGGGAGCTCTCCAACACATTGTGGCTCTGCCTTATTCAGGCCACTTATGCCATTGCTTCATATTCACTCTCCTTTTTTGGCTTCTTTGGGTTTTCTTTTTTTTAATTAGAACTTCTGTTGGAGTGGTAATTGTAGGAGCCCCAGGGGCAGCCGTGAGGTCCTCTGGTGGCCTTGGCTTCTCTGATCTGGCTTCCTTTTTCCCTCATCTGCCACACCTTGATGTAATGAGTTGATTGGTGAAAAGGGAGGCTGTCCTTGGGTCCCAGATCGAGCCCTTGTCTGTCTTTCAACCAACCGATCCCTCTCAGACCCACTGGTCCCAGTCCTGCTCCTCCCAGGCTAAGTGGGCCCTCTTGATCTGCCCATACCCCCTGGGCACTTGTCACCTTAAGGGCTATTTGTTACCTCCAGCTGCCCCCACAGTCATTCCCATTCCTTGCAGATGTTGTTGGTTAATCACTCTCATCAAGCCTCCTTAGGCCTCTCCGCCCTTGTTGGGGCCTCAGCCTTCCCAGTCTCCACCCCTTTCCTCTAGCTGGGCTCTTTCGCCCAGGCCCATTGTGCTGGACATGACTTCTGGGCTCCACCCCCCCGTCTTGCCTTCTCATGATCCTGGTGTCTGCACTTCTTATGCCCTGGACCCCCTGGCCCTGTCTGGCTTTTGCCCATGCTAGGCTTCAGCCTCTCTAAGCTTCTGCTATCCTTTAGCTTAAGCCTACTCTGTGAACTGAGCCCAGGTTCCTGGAAGGGCTGAAAACACTGGCGTGTGGCTGGGCCCCCATTGTGGGCTGACTGCAATGTAACCCTCAGGCACCCAAGTGTGGCCTCCTTATCTCCCTTTGTAGCCACTCCTGGACCACCAGTATAACCATAAACCAAAATACAAGACCTCAGGCTGTAACTCAACTATTCCCATACTGGGTGCAGATGTAAACAACAACTCACTGCCTGTACACACATACAGGATCATACTTCCCTGCCAGTTTAAGCACCTTGCTTGCAGTCCCAGAGCAGCTCAGGTAGCAGGTCAGTGTCTCCCCTGCACCCATCTTGCTGTAGGGCTGTTTTCCTTGCTGCTTAAACCGGGGTGGGCCAGATGCGGCCCGCCAGGCCACTGTGTCTGGCCCATGGGGCCCCTAAAAAATTTAGAAGATTAATCTTTATCTGCCCGTGGCTACCTGTCAGGCAGCCCTCAATTGCTTGCGAAAACTCAGTAAGCAGCCCCCCTCCCAAAATAATTGCCAACCCCTGGCCTAAACCCTTGCTTGGGCTCAGGCAATAGCTTTATGTGCTCCTTCCAGTCTGGTGGCTCTTCTCCTAGACATGGGGTGGGGTTTCCTGTTAGAGCCTAGCAACTAACTTCCAGGGCAGCATACAACTGCTACTCCTGCTGCCTTAGCAGGGCTCTGCTTTACTGTCCTACTTCTCAACTAGTAGCCCAGCAGCATGTACTCTTAGTCTATGAATAGGGACCTATCAAAATCGCAGTTTCGTGATTTTAATGGCAACCCCAAAATTGGTAGGTTTCCCATGAAAAAGCCCAGTCCTCACAAAAGAAGTGCAGGGACTGCCAGAAAGCAAAAAATGGACAGCATGCAGGAGACAAAAAAGGTGTGGGGGAAGGGAACCTACAAACAGAAAAACAAAACAAAACTAAGAAGCCATGGTGTAATGAAGCATGGGGGAGGAGGGAAAATTTTTGTGGCAGAGCACAGTGGGCCCTCCCACACCTCTGCCCTGGAAGTCCTACCCCTCCCCAGAAGTCATCTGTCAATCTCTGGAGGGCGCAGAGCATCCGGGGCCCCTCTGTCAATCAATCAGAGGTGTGGGGGGGCCTGCCATGCTTAGACTGCAAAACTGGGGGGGGGGGCAGTGCAGGTTCCCCCATTTCAGTAGGCCTCTATCTATGACTCCGTAGCTGCCTACTTCCCTGCAACCAGTCCATAATATGCAGCACTTCCTGTCCAACTTGGGATATCCCTGCTACTGCCTCTGCCTTCAAGTACCAGGAGTCTCTGGCTCCCTGTTGCAGTAAGATTCTCCTGAACTTTAGATGTAAAGAAGACTGGAGCCACAGTTGTGTGCATCACGTATGTAATTCCTTTCAAAATTCTTCAAAATTCCATTGCATCAAATGTAATTGTATTTTCGGAAACTTTAAAGCCTCAAAACCCTTTCTGGCCATTCACCACCATTTCCAAATGACCTTATTTGGACTGAATGACTGCCACGCTTTAGCTGTCTTCAGGCCTATAGTCCATTCTGAAATGAGTAAAATAAATATTGGCCCTATTCAGCTGTTTCCTTTTCCATCCCATGTAAGGAGAAATCCACTGATACGTTACACTTGAATACTGAGAGAATTTACTGCCACTTCATCCAGCACAATAATAGCTTATATGTTCATGGCAGGGAGAGGAGATAATGTGATTTTGCAAAGGACAAGAAGTCTTTAAAGTATGAGGAGCTATTGGTAATGTTCTGTATGTGATGTCAAGCATTTAAGCAGGGCTGGCTGGAGGATGTTTGTTCGTTGGTTTATCTGTCTATCATGAGAGTGAGGCATTACAATAGGACAGACTTTTTTTTCTTCAAGAGCTTCCCATTTTCCAACCTAATCCACCTTGATTATTTAAAAATTATTTCAGAGCACTTGCTTGGAGGTGTTAACCATGTCAGGGTTTATGTTATGTACTCTGCAAACACACCAGTGAGGACTTCTGTCCTAAAGAGCATGAAACCTCTGCAGTACACCTACCTTACTTCAGTAGTATTAGGGAAACATTTTCCTGGGCATGTCCCAGCCACCTGCTCCTGAAAAACCCACAAGTGCAGTGGTGAAGTTAGTCTGGGGCATTACCTAGTGGCTACTTTCAGGCACACTGGAGACAAAGGTGTCAGGAGCACCACAGAGCAGCTCCACTGTTTCATTCCCATATTTAATGGGAGTGGGTGAGTAGGATATGCTTGGAACTATCCCTCCTCAAGTGTGCTGTGGAAGTGATGTAGTCTTACCCTAAAAGGTAAGGCAGTTTTCATGGGGAAAGGTGTGGGCAGCTAATCTATGTGAGCATTACCATGTATGTAGGAATTGTAAAAATATAATTATGTAGAAAGATACGGGGTAAAAGAACCAAAGTTCAGTCTCCTAATCACTAGTATGCCTGAAACTTTTAAGATGGCTTTAGACTCTCTCCAAGCCAAAAGAGATACTGAGCTAATATCTTGGCACTAATGATAAGGTGGAACTAATAAGAAAAGAAAAAACCTAAAGGTTCCAGGTGAATTTTCCCCAGTTTTAATAAAATACAGTACAGAGTAAATTTAACTAACTCTTTGAAAGTTTGCTGTCTAGACAAAATGGGAAAAATTAGCTTTCTGATTTCTGACCTCAGATATATCCCTGTAAGGAATAATTCCCTCTTTTGAATTGTTTAACTGCCTTAAAGTTTGTGAAGTTGAGATCAGAATGCATGTGATTCCTTGACTGTGGTCTTTGTCCAATGTTGCCTGATACTGGAGAACGGTAGGGTCAGGATATATGGCTGTTCCTTTAAATTTATATTCTTAAAACTTTAAGTTTTAAACAATTTTCCCTTATACAGTACACCGCTGTGCTCGATTCCCTCTCCCATTGATTTTTAAATCTGGGGTATCCAGCTTGTTATTTGATCCCCATGGACTGGATCTTGCCTACAGGGCTTCTTACAGGATGGACAACATACCTCCAGCAGCATCGTGGCAGCTTGTTGGTAAGGCTGCTGGAGCTACTGCACTGGTGTGGCTCCAAAACCCATGGTGTGAAGCCACTATTGCTTGCCCTCTCTTTTCTCTTTCAGCTGACTCAATCTCCAGTGGCAACTCAAGCCCCTGACTTTGGCAGGCAAGGGAGGTGGCGGAGTGGCAGTGGTGTTCATTCCCTGGGTTCCAGACCTGTCCCAGCATAGCAGCGCCAGTAGCTATAACCAGTCTTACAGGTTGCAATTTAACCACTGCCAGCTGGACAGCTCTGACTTAAATGACTCAGGGATTTCACACACATTACATTTTAAATTGACGACAAAATGTAAATTATGGGTGTATGGACTTTGGAGCCATAGACCAAATCATCCAAGTTGTCTAATACTGGCTATTAATAATGAAAAGAATTGTATTTTGTTTCTATTATTGGCAGAAACCTGTGTAAATCTTGTAGGTACAATCTGTTTGAGTTTGGACCTATTATGTAAAACTGCAATAACTGTTTTTGAAATTGAAGTTTTATATATAACCTACATTTCTATATGAGCATTCAGAAGAGGGAGAGAAACTACAAAGAATGTATCTGGCTACTTTTAAAGTGAATCTTGATTTGGGGAGTGGGCGTTTGTGGGTTTAACAAAATGCAGAAATTACACAATGAAGTGTTATTTTCTTTCCTGTAGTTTGTCTGCCCCATTGTCTGTTGTGATTCCTCTGTCACTTGCAAAGACAGGAGAAGGGAAGGAATCCTGAGATGACAGTCTGGGAAACAGTCTGTAGACACTTTTATCTCATTGTGTATCTTATTAAACTTCCTCCATAATGGTGGTATGTTCCATAAATTACCTAGCAGAATTTTCTATTTGTGATCTTAAATTACACACGTAGATTGGTTTTTTTACTCTCACATTCAATCTGATGTCAAAACAAAATTATATGCTTGGTAAAGGGCGGCTGAACCAAATAACCACTGCAGGCCCCTGGATAATAATAGGTTACTAAACCAGTACTACAGCAGTCTCTTCAGTCTGGTGTTTTATACAATTGTGCAAAGTTAGAGTGCCTCTCTTACCTTTTTATAAATGTCGCCTTTCCTGTTTCCTGATACTTATGGTATCTGTTACCTTTTCAGAAATAAATACGAAATGTACAGTGTGAAGTGTTCTGACTTGAATCAAGAGTGCTAGACTGCATTTATAAACAAAATTTTACTTTGGTTTTTACCAGGAATGTGTTTTACCTAGCTGGGTTTTTTGGCATGTCAGCAAACTAAGTCACTTTTTTCCAGAGAAAAATGTATAAATCTTATAGAAAAGTATGACTTACGCACATGGAAGTTGGAGCATAATTCAGAAAGCAGGGGGAGGGGGAGTAAAATGAGCTCTTCTCTCTCCCTTCCAAACTCCTAAATTTTTTTCATATTTCTAATACACTGTAATGGCTAAAATCCTAGTACTACTGGGTGACAATGAACATTGTTCCATACCTTTTTTATTCCTGAAGCCAAAACAGACTGACAGCATGCACTTGCTCTGTACTCATTAATAGAGGCTACATATGGGCCATGAGGAAAAAAGTCTTGGAAGAAACTAAATGGAATTGATGCAGTGGATTAAATATGAGCCCCTCTTGTTTGAGGCTCATCTCATGTGTGCCATTGGTTAAACTCCCTTTTGTGCCTCATTATTTTGGACTGTTTGTTTCCAGTTATACTTTTTGTATGTTCTAAAAGAAGCCTAATAGAGGGCTATTTTTTAAAAGCTGAGCGCTCTGTGGCCGCAGCAGAACCTAGCAGCTAGGCCTGCAGTGGTTTTCCCCCACCTCTGCCCCAAGACAGACATAGTTGCACAAGCACCCATGACACGTGTTTTGCCTACCTGTGGCCAGAGGTGCAGGGCCCCAAAACCCAGAAACCCTGTACCTATCTTGTTGACAGCTGGCAGGCTTTTTGCCCTCAGCAGGGGCTAGCAGGCCTGTAGTTTTCACCCTGCTGCAGCCTAACATAAACGGTGTCACCCAAGCCATGAGTATTGCTTGTCTGCAGCTTGAGGTGCAATTTCCCCAAACCTCCTGCACCTATCTTCCTGAAACGTGACACGCATCATGCCCTGGGAAGGGGCTACCATTCCTGTAAGTTTCATCCAAATCTGGTCAGAAATGACAAAGTTAGAGCCTGGTTTGACCTTCCCCATTATAGCCTATGGGCAAAATGTCAAAACGGAACAGCCATTTTGACTTGAAACAAAAGTTGAAACAAAACAGTGTTCTGTTGAAACGCTGGTCAAAACGGAATGCTTCCATTTCGTACAGCCCTATTTTAAAGTAACTTTGTAACTTGGCCCATGTATCTGCACGTGTAGCAGTATGTTTTTGCAGTGCTTCAAAGTGCCTGTGGGCCCTGTCTGTCTGTGGCTCCAGTTATGCATGTAAAGTTCTCCTGAATGTTTAGTGTTACTGAGTTTGCCCTTACATTTTTCAAACAAGTTATGGAGTAGCGGTTGCATGACAGTCTTCTTTACATAGGGACTCATACCTCAGTATTAAATGGCCATTGAAAAGTATAATTCTTCAATGCTGGCTTTTTCGTTATTCAAATTTAATCCCATAGAAGGATGTGCATAGTCCAAGAATTTTTAGTTGATCTGGATAGGTTTTTTTGGTTACTTGAAGTTAATTTAATTCTTAGCTTGGACTTTGGCTGGTATTTCTTGATAGCTGTTTTTGTCAGGTTTTACTTTCTTTGTTCAGCAAAAAAATATTGCTGATATTATTGAGGGGTAAAAAACCACTGTTGGTTGCAGAAAATATGACTGCTTTTTGTAGGAAGCAGTTGCATTTCAGTGACCTGACAGGGAAGAACTAAAGTCTTTTAATACTTGTTTCAGCTTTGTAAGGCAGAAATATAAATAACTTTGCTGGATTTCTCTTATTTCATCATTTCTTGTATGAATAGATTATACTGTAAAAACAAAACTTTAACACATGGCTTGACTCATAGTATAGTATGTTAAGATATTAAGTGATATTAGGCAGGGTTTTCTTCATCATTTACTAATGCATACAATACTCCAGTAACAAGGTAGCTGGATCATTGTCCTGTCTGGTTTGTTGTAAAAATACAAAATAATTATAAATTGTTATTTTCTAAGTAAATGCAACAAAATAAAAGAGTTGTTCAATCGATATCATTCATATTACATTAGAATCCCTTTACTTTAAGAAAAAACTTTTATGTTTCTGTAGTGCATAACTGCCTAGAATTCAATCTTAAAATGTATTTGCATTTGCTGATGCGGATTTCTTTACATATGATTGCAACTAAGACACTATTTTATTTTTCGGTCCTGCCAGGGAAACTGCATCAATCTAACTGAAGCCTTGACCCTCTATGAAGAACAGCTTGGCAAGCTTTATTGTCCTGTGGAATTCTCAAAGGAGGTTGTATGTGTCCCCTCATACATGGAGTTGTATCCTTGAAAAATGTAAAAGATTGCTCCTGCTTGGTTCATAAACTAAACAAGCTCAGGTATTTTTTGGTGTTGGAGTAAACTGAATAATAGGTTACTCCTAAGTGGTCAGTAAATTGGGTTTAATGCAGTAATTTAAACATGTGATTCATTCACTATAAAATGAATATAAATTATGAAAATACAGGGGCTTTTTTTTAAGATGCCATGACCTCATAGCTCACATTGACATCTGTGGTATGCTTCTTTCCCAATTGGATCCCTTGTTCCTTCCAAAAATGTTAATACAGCTGCTTATATACTGTGAAAAATAAGCTTAGATAGAATGATGATGAGTTCTATTCCCCACTTTATGGATGTATTTTAAAGGGATAGAAATGCTAGAGCCAAACAAAATAATATTTTTAATTTAATGCTAAAGTCCTTTTTAAGTAGTTATTGCACCATTAGCACAGTTGTATGCAGAATAATTCAAGAGAACTATGGCTACATCCGTCTTTTGGAAGGTCCATTTAAGTGATAAATTCTGCTGTTTTGGGCTATGAGGCAGGCATAATTTGGCTGCCAGTGCAGAAAGAAGCCTTTACACAAATATGTGTTTTAGTGCATTTTGCCTTCTTCACTTGTAATATGAAATGACTGCTATATGTACAAGAATCCCAAGGCAGGAAACTAGTCACACTGACTTCAGACTGGCCCCTACCAAGCAAGGTGTGCTTAGCAAAATACTTACTTTGTTCTTTTTTTAATTTTGTCTTTGCTTTTTGGTGTATATGCAGGATACGTGAGCTGTTAATTAGTAAGATTTCCAAGGAGGAAGCTCACGTCAGAAAGGGAAGCAGATTCCATCTGAGCTCTGTTTATAGACGACTGATCTTCTGACAACATTTTACAGTTGCATATATTAGCATGACAAATTATTAACAGGGAAACCAGAGTGCTTTTTGTGTGCTGTATGGGTGGCCTCAAGACTTGATTCCATTTCTCCTTGAGTATTTTGAAACAGGTTGATACCTTCTCCTCCTGCTCAAACCTTTTGCTGTTCTAGGTGTTTTTTTCTCTGTATGCATGCAGATAGTCTGGCAGAATAATCAGCTGATGAGTATCTCAATACAGTCAAAATATTCAACTTTTTATTCTCTCCATGCTTCCACAATTTTTGCAAACTTACACAAACTTGAGAATGCTCATGCTGACTGTATTGTCAGAAGAGGACTTCTGAAATGTAGGTATTTGTTGATATACACGCTAATAATTTATTTTATGGACAGTCCATCATTTCAGTTCCTTGCAGAGGCCTAAAACGATGATCCAGGCTGCCATCTAGAGCATGTGCGAAATCAATTTATAAACTTAAGTGCATACATCTATGTGAAACTACTTTCCATAGAGTAAGCTCCAAATCCTGGAACTTTGTTTTGCTCTCTCTGTTACTGCAATCCTAAAACCTACAGAAGTCTTTATGTCCCCTTGCTGTGTCCTATTCCACAGAATTGAGTCTAATCTCACTTACACTTCATGCATAACAGAAAATGGAAAATTTAGGTAAATCAGCCCTTTGTGCTGTTCAAAAGTTAAGTGGTTTCTTCAGATCCTCTGAGCAATTGGAGTTCATTGATTCTGCTATATCGGAGTCATTTTTCCTTCAGAGGGAAAAGGAGGATCTGCCCTTTTAGTGCAACGTCCTGTTCAGCCTGTTTTCAGTCCTATGTACAACATGGTTATGCGAGAACAAGGCAGATACCGTACAAAGGTAAGACTGACCTCTTCAAAGATATTTAGAGTCCTAATTTCTGTAGAGCACATACTTCCTGTTAGTTTCAATGGGAGTTATATGCCACAATACCTCTGTGGATCTGGACCAGGTCTGAGTGTAAGAAAGAGATCCTATATTTTGGATTATGGAAGCAAGTGTAGGATTTTGCCCACTCAGTCTTTTTGAGCTGCTGTAAACAAACTATCGGCAGACTTCTCACCAGTTTTAAAAGTGTTACTTTGTCAAAGTATGACCCACTTTGCTTTATTCCTTAACTGATTTATTCAGATGGGTGTTCTATACTGTTTGGAAGAAGAGAACTGAAATTTGAAGCTCAAGATTTCCTAAGTGTACATGCTGCATGGAGCATATAGGCTTGCCATGTGTTGCATATTGGCATCTTGAACCTTTAAATTATATGCTGTAGATGATTCTGAAACTTAGTCATGCTATTGATTGTGAATTCTTTAAATGTTTTTTATTATTATTTTAATTTAAAAGCAAATGGAAAATGTATATTTTGATGAGCTAGGGTGTTATTTTTGAAAGTCAACTTAAAGATGAGTTAGCAGCAAGTCTATAGCTGCTGAATGCACTGAACCTTTAGAATGTGATCCTTTTTATTTTTTGTAGATCTTCACAAACTAATTAAAAGCAACATCTTTAGCATTTCATCCCTGAGGGTGGTCCATGTAGTCTTTGTTTGGTTTTATCTTTTTTTCCCCTCCAGATACTTACTTTGAAGCTACAATGCTTTTATTGGAGAGAGGGTTGCTGGTTATGTTTTTGTTTTTTAAGCGAACATCACAATGCTTCCAATACAGTAATTCTGAAGGGCATAACTTAAATCAAAATACCCTATGTCCTTGATTATAAAGTGAAGGAATGAAGTTTAGGTTTGTTCGTTTCCTCCTGCTGTAGTCCTTCCAGCAGCAGATTTGACCTGTTGCCACTTGAAATTATTTAGCTGCTGTCACATTTATCACTTGGATTTTAATGTAGGTTAACAATAGGTTATAGAAGCACTTTCAGCACCATAGATTTTGAACATTAAACCAGGTTTTCATTCTTGCCATTATGTGAGAAGTGTAATGAGGGCTTTCCTTAGAAAGACTTTGTATATAGTTATGGCCTAATACTGTGTTAACAAAGACTGGAAAAATTATTAGATCATTGTGTATACACGCACACACATTTCAGTTCCTTGCAGAGGAATTGTGTGCGCTCAATATAGGTGCACCATTTATATAGGTGTATAATGATTTAAGTAATGTTCTGTCTTGTTTTCCTTTTTGAAAATGAGAGAGAACATTATTTAGATCGTTGTATACCTATATAGATGGTGCAGCTATATTGTGTGTGTACACACATGCACACATATAGTACAATGTACAATGCACATATATGTGCATGTTTAGAAGCAAATATGTTTACTTCACTAGGATGAGCTCTGATCAAATGGCTGTATGAGTTCCCATTGACATTAATTCAGGATTAGGACCGTACATTGTATCCACCTCCAAGTCAGAATTCCAGCGGGAAGCAAGATTTCATTGCTTTTGTTTTGTTAGGAAGGTAAACATTTCTTCCTTTGGCTGTTTTCATATTATCACAAAATTTATTTTTGTAAAAAGTTGCTATTTACCAATTTCATAACATTGATCCTAGTTGATCTTTAAAAAGAGCCCAATACATAGGAGGTAAGAAGAATAACTCTTATATACATTTCCAAGAGAGAGAATAAAGAAATGCTCTATCCTTCCCTGAATATTCCACGCTTTGGACCAAAATTATATTTTTATTTTTTTTAAACCATTTTATCTCCATGTCCTGTATTTTGAGACAGTGGTGGGTTTTCCTTATGTTGATAACAAGATTGTCCAAAAAAATCAGGTTTCATATTCGTACCCCTAAATAAATAAGAAATATTTTTATTAGTCATCTCTCAGATCCAAACAGAATTCTAAAATGGTGTTAGATGTTACTTGCAAAGTTTTACTTGCAAAAAAATTCTCTTTTTTCTTTACTTGGTGCATAATTATTTTTGTAAGTATGATTACATTGCTAGAGACTACTTTTAATTTGGAGACCTAAATGGAATATTCCCCCTTTTTAATTTAACTGTTTCAAATAATTGCGGTCAAGATACTTATTTTATATATATCTGGAACAAAATTGCTCCATGACTGAGAGCCTGTGCAACCCTGACTTATTCAGTAAATAAAAAAATAGAGCAACTGTAACTCAGTGATGAAGTCAGTCCAGTCAAACAGGGTACAAGCCAAGGCTCTGATCCTGCAAAATGTACACGTATCCTTAACTTTACATGCATGAATAGTCCCATTGATTTAATTGTGATTACTCATGAAAATACTGTTAAGCTTGTATCTGTGCATGCATTTGCAAGATCGCGCAAGGTAACACATGGCTATATATTTGGTGCCTGAATTTGCTGTGACATTCCAGTCCTCAAAATGGACCAGAGATTTAACATGATTGGTCTACAGCACCAACACTAGTGCTTTGCTTTTCACGGATACACAAGGCTCCATGGATGAAAAATAAGAGCTGTTTGAGGGTGAAGGGATGTTTGTGAAGTCAGCCCCTGAAATGTTCAGTGAATGAGATCACTCGTGGGTGGGTGAGTGGTAGGGAAGTAAAAAGGTCATTTAGAAAGCTGGTCAATATGTACAGCTTCCTTCCAGTTTGAGGGGGGAGGGTTGTTTTTTAATGCATTTAATATAGTGAAGGGGGGGCAGTGCCTATTTTGATTTGAAACCTTTTATGTAGTATCTTTATAAAATGATGTAGTATAAAAAAAAAAATTGACGAATGCTGAACACGGCGGTTTTTTTTCTTTTCTTCTCGCTGAACAGGAGAAATGTGTAAGCACTGTCATTCTTTTTTTATTTGTTGCTGTAGTATAACTTTTTTTAAAAGAAAACCTCGCCATGTTTGTGTTGTGAAAATTTCCAGATGAAACCTGCAGTACTGAATAAAACTTACATTTAAAGCTAGTTGGGATATAGACAGGTGCCTCACTGCACAGTATTCAGGCAGATTTCTGAGAGAGAGTTGATGTGGGTTTTTCTTATTCTTTGCACTAAATGCTGCTTCCACCTAAAAATGTGATAAAATACTTAAAAACCTGTTTCATAGAAATTTGACTGTGCGGAAAGAAGGCTGCTGGCTATGTATCTGCCACACTAACGCAGTGCACGTATTAAATTAAAGGTACGCTCTTATTTCTTGTGTGATTCAGTTGTTAAAAGACAGTTGTGGATTTGATATTAAAACCATGCAATGATTTGAATATGGTAACTGCCAAACACACACGCACACTATTCTGTGTCCTTCTACTGAGAAATTAAAACAATCTTTTTTTGCCTTTTATTATTTAATAATTTTGAGATTTGTGATGGAGAAAGGTGAGAGCAGTTTTATATTCATTTACCTTCAAAATTCTACAGCCTTTATAACAAATCAAAACACAACTAAGCAAGTGCTTTGGTAAAATAAAAGCATCAGTCCAGTACTTCACACATCAGGGACGTTGTCTGCCTCTGCAACCATTGTTGTGCTTTGAAAAGCTTCTTGGAATACTGTTGTCTTTATAGAATACTAGAAAACTTTTTAATTCAGTACCAGTAAAGATGTTTGAACAATCTCTTTGTGCATACAAAGCAAGCCATGACGGAATTTTAAAGTCATACCCATGGATAATACCCAAAGTCGTGGATAATAATAACAGAACTGAGTATATGCAGTTCTAGCACTTAACCGTTGTCATATTTTTTTTTTAGTGTTTTGGCAGTTTCTAATTACAATAAATAACGCTTTGCTGTTTAACTTTTCTTCAGTTACTTATCAAAACTGACACTTTTGCTTCCTATTATTTCATTCCTTGTCTAAATATTGCCATAAATTTCACATTGGAGCATCCTGTGGAAAAAGAAAAAAACCCCAAAAACATAGCAACTGTTGGCTTTACTGATCCCTGCGTGTTCTGAATATTGTTTTATAACCACCAGTTAGTTTATTTTTCTTGGGAACCAGAATTTGTAGGCAACAAGTCCTTCATAGGGCATAGTTGTGTTAATGCAGACAAAACTCAGAAGCTCCTCAGTGACTACAGAGTGCCATTTCCAAGAAACACTTAGGTACTTAAGTACTTTAGAAAATGCTATGCCTTTTGAGAGAGTTTTCCCACCACCATAAAATTACCTCATGTCCTACAGTAAACTACTGAAAGCCTCACACCACCTGCGAAGTCAGTTTTCCAACTATATCTCAAGACTCCTTCCAGGATGCATTTTCTGTCTCTTGTGAAACTTCTCCAAACCATCTCTCCTTATTTTAATGATACCACTTGATACATCTTTGGGCAGAATCAGAGGAGGAGAAAGAAAAGGCAAGAAGAATAATGACACTGAAATTCAAAGAGAAATTGGTTTATTAATAGACTCTACCATTCCTACTAGTGATTCTAGATATAAGACTTTCTCTAATGAAGGACTCAGTTGTCTAAAAGTTAAGTTTTCTAGCACTCCTAGACCTCTGGCCCATGAGGTTAACTAAAAAGGCTTGAGTGAAGCATTTGGACTCCTTTTATAGAAAAGTATTGAAAGAGCTGATTGCCTTGGAAGGAACTCTCTGAGTTTTAAGCATTTTGCTTGGGCCTGCAGGTATATGCTCCACAACCTGGAGTTCTCTCATGAGTGTAGATTAATACAATTTAGCAGGGGGGTTTTGCATGCTGTGAGGAGTAGATTCTGTCTGTGTTTGGTAGTTTTGTTGATCTGACCCATAGGTATGACTTACATGTACAGTTGAATAATATTTTCTAGTAATATATTTTAGACAAAAGTTCCAGATCTACATGGTAGACTTGAGAATCCTGACATGGAATTATATTTTTGTAGTTCATCTAAGCTAAAGAAAGTACATATCAATTTAGTAAAACCTCAAATTTTACATTTTATATTGAAAATAATCCTATTTATGAGCACTGTGACTCCCAGAGAACTTCATCAGAGGAGATTTTTACAGAGATCTGTTGCACTGTGATGGTTTTGTTTTTAAGTTCCCCATTAGTTGTATCATACCGCTACCTCCAAAGAGTCCCGAGTGATAGAGGCACAGCAGTTCTTCTGTTTTAAAAAGGAGTGTCCATTCATAGTGTGTGCCTTAAAACTAATATGGTTCAACATCTACTTCTATCTAGAAAAGTTAGTAAATGTAGCGCAAACACCAGGACTGGAGAAATTGGAAAATAGGATCAATCTGAGTGAGTATGTAAAGAGGAACTATGTAAGGTGTCTAATTTACTTTAAGGGACAATCCTGCACTGGAAAATGAAGACTTAGATTAGAGTTGAAGAGACTTAACTGCCATTAATGTGGTTCAAGTGTTGAATGCTCTTGGAAATCCAAACCATAAAAAAACCCACGTGAATGAAGATGCTGTCAGGCTTGATTTCAGAAAAACATTCAAAGGTTTAAATTCACAGGTAAAATGCCTCCAGGTTTATCTGAGCATCTTTATTTTGTAGGCTGTAATAGAACTTTCTAATTTCAGGGAGACTGAGAAATGCAATCAAGATAAGTTTCCTTATGGTATGTTTTGGTGTTTCCATTTTTCTGGTGCAGTCTCAAAATAGAAAATGCAAAGGTGCACAGGGATTGAATAAATCTCAACTCTTCGAAGTCAAAAAATCTTGACTGAACGCTTGACTGAACTTAATGGTGGTTGTTCTGTTTTAACATTTCAAGCCAGTTTGCCCATTCCTACAAGTGCATGGCTGAAATATCAAACCCTTTGTTCAAACCTCGTAGGGAGAGAGGAATCTGAAAAAGGGTTAAGGCTTGAATTTCATTTTCTGAATCCTATGAAAAGCATTTATCACAGCATTTCTGGGCATTCACAATTTTCAAGTAACCAGAGTTTTGGAGCTGCAGGACAATTCACCACAAGCCACAATTTTACTTCAGTTAGCTGGGATTTCAGTTTAGGTTTAATTCTAAATCCATGTTTTGAGGCCATGTGTTTTTTCCAGATTTTGCCAGGCTTAACCTGCTTATAAAGAAAGATTTTCTATTATTTAAGAGTATCCACTCTTCCTTCCCATTTCACTTTAGATAAATGGGTATTGTCTTTGGCTGGATTTTGAATAAAGTACATTTCATAATTAGTTTTTAAGAGAGGTTTTTAGTTTTAAGAATTGCAAAGGTAAGACTGAGGTTTAAAGCAGTTGTGTATTTGCGTATTTTTCCACAGTTCAGAACATCTTGGCAATTGATGCTTTTAGTTACATTCACTCAAAAAAGACAACCGCCTCATTTTATTGGAATAGTATGCAATAAGAGCAATGTGCTCTTAATTCCATGTCTAGCTATTAAGTTGCTTGTAAAAGCAGTGGTATCACTGTATAAGAAATCATCTGATGCTTTTATTTAAGGATCAGAGTACAATTATACTTACATGGTGGGCTGTAGCTGGAAGGAGGGTGGGATTCAGTAGGGTTGGACTGAAGCATTCTATGATTGGTTTCTTAGTGTTAATGACCATCTTGTTGCAGGTTGTGCTTCATGCTACAAAGTTGGAAAAATCTTAAGATAAACTTGAGCTATGCCTTTGAACCAGCTTTGTAGCAGCACTTAACTGAAAATGTCGTGGATGATTAGTGGTTACATTTCAACTCTAAACTCATTAAAATTATATTCTCTTGATTTGGGGAGGGTGATGAAAGCCCAGCTGCATTCTGAGATACAAGGTTTAGAAGTGAAAACATAAGCTTTCATCTTATCTGCAGTGAATCAGCAATGAAGTGTATCACTTTTATTTGAAAGTCAACCTAATTGTAAATCAAGGTTAGTAGTTACCTTTACCCACTGCATGTGGATAACTAATTAGTAAAAATGAGTCGTGTAGTAGAGTAGCATCAACACTACATGAATTAAAATGGCTTTTAACTTCAACCTTTTAAATTGCATTTTATTGCAATAAGCTGCTATGTTCAATAGTCCTTAAATACTGTATTTACTTGTAAAATACAAGATGAAGTTTTTTGGGTTTTTTTACCCCAATCATCAGGGGGGGGAGCCCCTCCTCATATTTGCATACAAGGAAACCTCATTGAATATACTGTCCATCATTAAACTGCTGTCAAAAGCAGCATGTTCAGTGATGGCAAGTAACTATGAAATTGATTGAATACAGCCAATGCAAAACATGGCTATAAAACATGTGGCCCATATTGGGCAAACATTCTCATGGTAACGTACCACAAGGATAGGTTATTCCTAGGGATGTAAATACTGTTTAAATAATTACCTGTTTAAACTGTAATGATATTGGTTAAATTGGTTAAAGTGTGTTCCACACTGCCCAGTGTGTGTAGGCCAGGTCCCCTATGCCCCTCCCCAATCCCCTGAAGAATTTCCCACAAAGTGGAGCCGGGCACCCTGTGGCTCTCTCCTAGGATGGTGCCCATAGAATGTGGCTTCTTTTTGACTGTTACATCTTTAACCTATGGCATGCTGCAGGGAGAGGAAGGTGGAGGCAGAGCCATATGCTCAACTAGTCCTACTACCATCCCTCCCAAGTCACCAGCATGCTGAGGGGGAGGAAGCAGAGAGAGAGCCACATGCTAGCTACCTTCTTAGGGCATTGCACTACTTCCCTTCCCTACTGGACAGTGTCCAACACTAAATGTTAACTGTATAAATATACTTACCATTTAAGTTTTCACATCCCTAATTAATTCAGACCATCTGAATAAGATATATGGTAGTGCCCATTGAGCACAGTTCCTCTCAGCACCAAGTCGTAAGTCATGGAGAGCTAGTACATCATGTACATTTTGACTTCCTCTTCATTCCCATAGCTGAGCTGTGCCTTTCTTTCCCATGTCCAATGATCCATGTTTATTCACTGGCTTTAATGTCTGGAAGATATCACCAAATGGTACCCCAAACCATTCATCCAGAATCCCTCTGTCACCCCCCTGTCTCAGCCTGTCACATGATTAGTGTGACCCTACCCTCCATGAGGTGGAGTTGGACCATTTTGCCTGGTGCCTCATCTGTATATGAATTTTTGGAGGATTCCAGGACTCGTGACAAGAACACCCAGTTCCAATTATGAGTCGGAGCTAATTAGCACATGAATCCTGTGGGGTGGGTATTGAGTACACACATACCAAACAATGCTGAGTTGTGGGGTCACCATGGCTTGAAATCTTGACTGGTGGGGCCCATCCCAATGAACTACATGGTAAATCATGAGCCTTTTGGCTGTGGACTAGTTTGTAGAGAGGATAGAGCATTACAGTCCTAAACTTGGATAAGTCCTACGACAGTGTCCCACCGGTTCCTGTTCTAGATGCTGGAGTGGATGGGGGTCCCCCTGACCTTTGTCCTCTGAATTAGGATCCTCTACACAGAAATGAGCTGTGAAGTGCAGATCAATTGTTTCCTGAGTGCCTGATGCGGTGGTATCGGGTTCGGCAGGACCGCCTGCTCTCCCCAATCCTGTTCATCTGCACCATCGAGCCCCTGGCCCAGTGCCTGAGCCAGGACCCAGGGATCCACGGAGTCTACATCCTGGGTAGCAGCAATCAAGTGGCCAAGGTCTAGGCCTGCATGGATGATTTGAACATCCTGTGCCAGAACAAGTGGTCAGTAGAGAGAGTCCTAAAGCACACACAGGTATACAAGGTGGTGGTAGAGGCCAAGCTCAGCTTGAGCAAGAGCACCTGCCTGGCTGTGAGTGAGCTCAGGGACCTGGAGTCCCTGGGAGTTTCTGTCCCCTGTGAGGGGGATCAGAATCCTTGGGATAGATTTCGCCCCTGAGCTGAGCGGCAGGACAGAATGCGAGAAGATGGAAGCAAAGGTAAAGCAGAGAGGGGCTGTGGAACATGCACTCCCTTTCCATGGGGGGGGCAACACATTGCGTTTGTCAAGGTGTTGTTACCAATACTTCTGTACACTGTACTGGTCTTCCCTTTGTGGCATGAACAGAACTAACAGCTGATGTTAACATAGAGTGTAATAATAGTGAAATGTAACCATGTTAGTTTTGTCCTGTAAGTAACTTGAAAACTCCATTTTTGTATTCTTTTGCTTTACATAAGCAAGTGAACGCTGTATGCCCCTTTTGAGTGAATGGATGTGAAAGGGCGAATGGTGAGAGAATGGCATAGAGACAGGAGAAGAAGATTTAACTCTTTTTGTAAGCAACAAGGCAACAAATGTGAGGTACCGGTCAGTAAACTAATTAATGGATGCCTGAAGAATTCCTTTGAGACCTAAGACACAACAGGAGAGAGCAAGGAGAAGAAAGGCACACATCCTGTCAGATGGGCAGCAAGGACACTCCAGGGCTGAGATAAGAGGCTGAATGAGCTACAACTGCAACAACAGAAGCTGGGTATGGAAAAACCCCAAAGCACTGAAACAAAGGATGCCAATCCCTGTAAAAGAAGACTTTGAAAATGCCAAGTTGGGTGAGTCTCTTTCTACTGTTTCGTCAGGGGACAGATGCATCTGTTTTCACCCTGCTCCAAAGCTGCTATCTATGGAATCTTTCTCAATAAGGCCAGGGGCCGGCCACCCAGTGCCATTATTGAGCAACTGCTGCTAGTAACTGTCTGAATGGAATCATTGTATTGAGTGTGTGTGTCCGTGTGTATGATACATGATATATATGATGATTTGTGTGTGTCTATATGAGTGGTGTGTTGGAACCTCTATGTCTAATTCATGTAATCAATAAACAAGGCATTTTGCCGTATCTCCCTTTTATAAGGTCTGTCTTGTGATTTGAGCAATTGGCAATTTGTGTAACACCTTCTTTCTGAGTGTGTTGCCCACAGGATCCAGAGGGCTGTGTGAGTTTTCTTCTGGGGTTCCAGATGGAAAAAGGTCTCCAGGAAGACCTTGTACAAGGAGGCAGGGGCATGCCAGACATGCTTGGTTCCCGTGGACCAAGTATATAAGCCAGTTCTGCATGCTGGCGATGGGCACGGAATCCAAAACCTCTTGCCTTGTGAGATATTTTGCAGGGTACATCCTGAGACAGTGTGGGGGGTTCACCCCAACCAACCACAGACCATGGATCATGGGCTCACTGTGGTTCTAAGAGGTCCTAAACCAGTGCTGCAGCTTGTATGGCCTCCCACCATGAGCAACCACAAGCAGATCAAGGAGACAGGCTGAGGCACATCACATCGCCTGTGGACCTGCTCGCAGTTGACGTGTGCCAAGCCTTGTGGGAGCACTCGCAAGGACCTGGGATCTGGAACAAACTTCCAAGGGAAGTGGTACTGGCTACTACCTTGAGGTCTTTAAGAGGCAGTTTGATTATTACCTAGCTGAGGTCATTTGAGCCCAGTTTTCTCTCCTGCCCGGGGCAGGGGGTTGGATTAGAAGATCTACAAGGTCCCTTCCGACCCTACATCTATGAATCCATGACCTAAGCTGGCTAATAGCCTACCAAGCCTGGCCAGTGAGGGCCCAGAGGCATGGAGAGGGTCAGCTCATAGCCCAACTGCCATGGAGCCACCAAGACAATCGACCACCTCCCCTGGCTCTGCACCTGCACCAAGGAGGTATAGAAAAGGGTGAAACAGCTCTGCCAAATGGTGACTGGCATCAAGTGGCTAACCAGAGTTGTATCTCTGGCATCTTGCCAAACAGGGGAACCCATCGGCCCATTTCAACCAGTTTGTGTCCTGCATCAGGAGCGTCCTGTGGAAGGCTAGCAACTGCCTGTTGTACAGACACATATGTAGATGTAGTAGGCTGTGTGAAAATGATGCTGAGTGAACTCCAGACCTACAACCGGAAATTGGTAGTGGAGGATGGAGAGGACACGACCAAAGCCACCTGGCACAAAGACACATGGCATAGGATCTTCCAACTTTCCCCTAGCAGAGAAGGGAGCAGTGACAGTGAGGGAGAGACGAATGGAACTGAGCACAGCGACACCAGTAGCAGCAGCAGGTCCTCCAGTGGGAGCTGGACTGACAGTGACATGGATGACAGGCGAACTGAGTATGTGACCCTGGAAGTGGGGTGGGGATGAAAGGAAGAGAGAGACCAGGGGTTGTTTGTGAGTGTAGCATGTGAAGCGGATAATGTAATGGGTCTGGGTGGCCAGTGGGCCTTTGTACGGCTGTGTGGGTGTGGTTTTTGTAACGGGTTAAGGTTTTCTTTGTGGAGTGATACTTGGAGTGTATATAACCTTATAAAGGTATGGACATAGACATATAGACACATATTTTTACCAAAAAAAGTTTTGTAGTATGTATACAAAAGTACAAAAGTGTTGCTTAAAAGTATATTTATGGAGTACCTGTGCTAAAACTTGCAGCAATTTCAAGAAAGGTAAAATGCATCAATTCTGGATAAGCTAGGTCTATGGGTACTGTAAGCAAATTACTGCAGCTATGTTTATTTCAAGGTCAGTGTTTCACTCCTCACTTCCATGTGCTCAGAGAGAGTAAGGTCTGACAGTAAGGCTGGAGGCAAGAAGCTGCAGAGGGAAGACGTTTCTTCCTGCATGAGCAAGGGATAGAGGGCTGCCTTAACCCCCCTGATTTATTTTCCCAGCTGTAGCAGTGGGAGGGGGACAAATTCAAGACACACCTCCAATAATTAATTCTATACCTGGAAAACTGATTAATTTGTTATAATTTTCCATATATAGAATCTCATTATTAGGGGGTCATCTTGTATTTGAAAAAATATGGTAACTAAATCACAGTGGTGATAAATGTGTTTCCTCAGTTTATGGGGAAGGAGGTTGCGGGGGGAGGGAGGAAAGGAAACAGGATTTGTGAAGAAAACCCCAAACATACCCGATTCACTGCATCAGCCTATTTAGCGCACACTTTCTAAGTACAAAGCCTGCAATTCTGTATGTAAAAGACAATAATTGAATCCTTTCTCTGCTGACAAGTTAGGCCTGTACTCTTTTTTTATTTTTATTTTTTATCTGCTTCTTCTAAATAACACTGCATTTCATCAAGTTGTTTGCCTTTTGAGTGGCTATTTAGATACAGAGTATATCTGCACAGCCCAATGTGATGCTGTAAAGGGTTACACAGGGTCTCTGGACAGCTGTATTACCGCAGTAGGCTCCACATAGCCTAACTACTATTTCTGAGAATCATTGAACCAGATGGACATAACCAAATTTGCAGCTCAAGCAGTTCAGATGTATTAAGTCCAAACTGCCTGGTAGGATGCTCAGCTCTCCCCAGATGAAATGAAATTCAGCTACCCTGTCTTTGTAAAGAAAGACTGGACTACAAATCTTGTTTTTCAGTTTAAATGCTAGAAGATGCATGGAGGGAGGATTATCAACTTAATTTTCATTTCAGCCTCCTCATTGTGGCTTGAACTAAACCACAATATTCATTTGACTTTGGGACCAGCCGTGGAAACTATGCAATCGTAAGAGTCGGTCACAGGGTAGTTTGCCACTCTAAGGTCTGAGAAGCCTGGGGTCAGCCCAATTTTTCTGAGAGCAGGTGTTTAAGCCTGCTTGAGGAACACTTGATTTTTTTTTTTTATAAAATCTTGGAGGTCAGTTAATAGCTAAAAGCAGTGTGTTGAGTGAGGGGAAAACACCCAGCCCTGAGGCAGGTACTGAAAAAGGATTCTAGCAGTAGAGAAAACATGGTAAAGAATTAATTTCTATGCACTTGGAAAAGGAGAAGATGATTAGGAACAGTCAGCATGGAAACACTAAGGGCAAGTCATGCCTTACCAACCTGATTGCCTTCTGTGATGAGGGAACTGGCTCTGGATGCAGGGAGAGTGGTGGCTTTAGCAAGGTACAACATTGGATTTATGGCACGTTTTAGCCTGCCTGCCATCTGATTAGCCTATGTGCATTTTACCAACTACATTTTATCACCTTCTCCTTCCTTCCCCTAACTACCTTTTCACACCTATTGTCTCCCATTCCCTTTGACACTTACTGCCATGTACTTGCATTTTCACAGACCTGCATTTTGGCTTCTATTTTACCCAAGAAAGCATGCACACATCAACAGACTTTCCCTGCCTGGAGAAGTGCGTTTCTGCCTGAAAGCTTGCAAAGAACAATGTTTCCAACTATTTAGTTGGTTTAATAAAAGATATCAAATCTACCCAAAGAATCTTGTCTGCCTCTTGACTTTAGCAAGGCTTTTGATACGGCCTCCCACAATATTCTCGCAAGCAAGCTAAGGAAGTATGGGCTGGACAAATGCACTGTAAAATTGAAAACTAGCTAGGTCATCAGGCTTAGAGGGTAGTAGTCAATGGCTGGATATCTAGTTGTTAGCCAGTGTCAAGTGGAGTGCCCCAGGGGTTGGTTCTGGGCCCAGTTTTGTTCAGTATCTTCATCAATGACCTGGAAGATGGGATGGAGTGTGCACTAGGGTTACCATATGTCTGGGTTTTCCCAGACATGTCCTCTTTTTGGATGCCTGTGCTGCAGCTGGGTGGGGTTTTTTTGTTTTTGTTTGTTTTAAAAAAAAGCAAATGCCCAGGTGTTCTGCTGTCCCAGACTGGCTGCTTCCTGCTGGGATCAGCGGGCAAGGCGATTGGTTGTCAGGAGTCATGTGTTCCCCACACAGGCTCAGGCAAGAGAAAGAGAGAAAGCAGGGCTGGGGGTGGTCAGGGGTCTGTGGGGGGAGTGCGGGGCAGGGTTGGGGCAGAGGCTTAAGGTCCAGAGTAAAGGACACTGGCAGGGCTGGGGGGTAGGATAGGGGGGAATGGGTCCAGAGTGAGGGGCAGTAGCAGGGCTGGTGGGGGTGACTTGTCAGTGAGGAGCAACAGAATGGGCAGGGGCAGGGCACCACTGCCCCCCCCAACAGGTGTCCTCCTTTTTGGACATGGAAATATGGAAACCCTGGAGTGTACCTTCAGCAAGATCATGAATGACACCAAGCTGGTGGGAGTAATGGAAACGTTGGAAGGTAGGGCTAGTATTCAGAGAGACCTAGACAAATTGGAGGATTTGGCTGAAAGAAATGTCAATAAAGAGAAGTGAGAAGTCCTGTACTTGGGATTGAACAATCTCACGTGCTGCTACGGGCTGGGGACCTATTGGCTAAGCAGTAGCTCTGCAGAGAAGGACCTGGGGGTTAGTTGACAATAAGCTGAATATAAGCCAACAGTGTGCCCTTGTTGCAAAGGAGGCTAACAGCATGCTGGGCTTCAGCATTGCCAGCAGATTGAGAGAAGTTATTCTTCCCACTTTATTCAGCATGGGTGAGGCCACATCTAGAGTACTACACCTAGTTTTCCCCCTCCCCCCACTACAGAAAGGTTGTAAGTAAATTGGAAAGAGTGCAGCGGAGGATAATGAAAATGGTTAGTTGGGCTGGGGTGCATGACTTCTGAGGAGAGCCTGAGGACCTGGGCTTATTTAGTCTGGAGAACAGAAGACCAAGGCAAGATTTAATAGCAGCCTTCATCTTGCAGGGTGGTTCCAAAGAGGATGGAGCTAGACTAGTCTCCATGGTGGCAGGTAACAGAACAAGGAGCAACAGTCTCCAGTTGCAGCAGGGAAGTTTAGGTTAGATATTGAGAACAATTTTCTTACCAGGAGGCTAGTAAAGCACTGGAACAGGTTACCCAGAGAGATGGTGGACTCTCTATCCCTGGAGGTTTTTAAAACCTGGCTAAACAAATCTTTAGCTGGGATGATATAATTGGGGATGGTCTTGCTTTGAGCAGGGGGTTGGGCTAAATGACCTCCTGAATTTCCTAATTTTCTATGATTTCCTCCCCCAACCCTCCAAAAAAAAATCTCTACCCCTTGTTTAAGGATGATACTAAGTTTGAAAAGAGCATACCAGCAATAAAACAAAGCACAAAGACCTTGGATCAATTCTACCCCCTCTCCTCCAAATAAATACCACTTTTTTCATAGCTCTGATGTTAACCTGCTCCACGTTTTTAAAATTCAGGGAGATGTGAAGCAATGATCTTCACAATGTATTTATGAACACAGTGTCCAATCTATTTAAGTTTCCATATTTTCCTCTCTTGGATTTTTTCATAGAGATATAAATGGAGAAAAATGCATGGGAAATATATCTGCACACTTTATGTAGACTTGTGTTATTTATTTTTAAATTCCTTTAACATTTCTATCTGAAATAATAAAGGAAACATCAGGGAAGGGCTACCAGGGACATAGTAATTTGGTTTACCATGATAATTATATTTAGTTCTTTAATGTTTGGTTCTTGGGGACTTCTGTGACTTAAAGAAAGCAAACATTTGGTCTTGATTATTTTATTCTGTCAGACTGTGTGCAATGGTTTTAACCCAAAGTGATTCAGGTTTCCCCCACCATGAAAACTTTGCAAATAAAAGCCATTTAGATCCTTCTGAGCTGCTGCTGTTTGTAATTACTAGATGCATGCACAATCATTTAAGTAACATTAAAAATATGACCCACACAGACAATAGCTATAAATATGTAAGCCAAATACTAATGCTGACATGGCATGAGATGCGTTAAGGATGAAGTGTTTGTTTAAATTTCTGAAATTTCTGGATGTAAACCATATGAAAGCTCTAGTTTAATTTTAATCCTGCATTGAGAAGGATGGAGGGGAGCAGGATTATGCTTTGTGAAAGACCTAAAATCAAAGTGAACTAGTTTTAGCAAAGTCCACAGATTTTTCTAATATTTTTTCTACGGTTTCTAACAGAATGGAGCAGCTTTTTCTGTAATGACGGGTATAAAGATACAGTTGGATTTAACAGAAGAGCAAATTCTTGCTATTGGTGTATGAAGATAATTAAAATGGGTGGCTAATCTGCATCACAGATGCCAGAAGCGGCATAGGCAGCTTTTGTGTGTGGCATGCAGCACACCAGGAAGGGGACAGGCAATACAGCAGCAGATAGAGCAGGAAGCAGAAAGCCAAGCAGTAAATGACGCAGGGGCACAGAGAAAGAAGCAGAGAGCAGAGGAGCAGATCAGTCAGGGATCACAGGACTGGGACCAGAAATCAGAGGAGCAGATTTGGCAGGGGGAGTGGACCGCAGTGGCTCTTGGGAAGGATGCAGGGCTAATTTGTAGCACACCTGCCAAGAAGGTTAGCTCCCGTTGATTTAAAAGATATGTTCATGGAAAGCAATTATGGCAGCAAGGAAAATGGGTGAGATCCAAGCCCTTATGGCAGACTACCTTTTTCCCTTTGGACTCCCAAAAGTTCCTTACCAGCCTTCATCTGGGGCAGCAAATGAATTTGCCAGTCTTCTTTCTGCAGTGAAGGAGATGCTGCATTCTCTGGAAAGAATTTTGGTCTATTACTTTCATAGTGTTGAGCTATTTAGAAAATCTCTGTGGTTTTTTTGTCTTGGTAGCTGAGAGATGTAAGGGCACAGCAATATTAACTCACTGGTTGCCCAGCTGGATCATAGCCTGTATATGTCTGTGGTATGAGGTCCCTGAAATATCTCTGCCATCTATGCTGTGGGCACAGATGGATGGGGGTGAGGAGGAGGAGATGTGCACTGGTGCAATTGCACCCTGCTTTGTTTCCTCCTCCACCCAATCTTTAAAACCAACGCCTGGGAGGGGCAGCAGCTATTGACTTCATGGCTTATTATTGTTTACCTGAGTCCTGTGAATGTCTTCATTCCACAGGTGTTAACAACCCTTTCTCCATTTTAAATAGTGGAACATCAAGACTATTAAACTATCCTTTCTTTTGCAATATTGTTGTCTGTTAGCCATACCTGGTATTCTCTGTCTTCTTTTGTGCAGCTCAGCGGACTGTTTCTAGCATTAGCTAAAAACTTTAACTCAGCTGTAGTAATATTAAGTCAGATGTAGAAATGACTGACAGTGAGGTATCAGAGGTACTGTCAAGACACTCAAGAACACTAGATTTTGTTAATTTGCATAAGAGTTGTATTTCTAGCTTTAATGACTACAGGACTAATGAAACAGTGTCTTTTGACTATTTTGATTTTTTTTGTTTAGTTTCTCCTTTTTTTGCTTAATTTATAATCTAGCAAATTAAATCACATTCCAATAAAGTTATTTTTGCTTTAATTTTAATCTGAATAATAGTCCTAACCTCCTAGCAGATTTATAAAGCTTCTCATTCTCTTTAACTGGGGAAAATGTGTCATGTTATATGTGAGGATGCACCACACCGGGGTGGGCAAAATGCAGCCCAGGGGCTGGATGTAGCCCACCAGGCCATTTTGTCTAGCCTGCAGGGCCCCTAAAAAATTTAGAAAATTAATGTTAATCTGCCCTGGGCTGCCTGTCATGTGGTCTTCGATGGCTTTCCGAAACTCAGTAAGCGGCTCTCTGTCCAAAATAATTGCTCGCCCCTACACCACACCATCTGCTCCCCGTTTTTCAAATCCTAGGGCCTTGTTACGCCTTATGCTGTAAACCATAGAACTGTTGAGCAGTTTAGTACAGTTTAGCTTGGAGTTTGGAGCAGTCTCACCTTAAGACTAAAAACTTTCTTCAGCTATCTCTCACCTGCACAGGTGTGACTTGCCACTAGAGGCCTGGTGAGCAGGGTGGTGAGCCAGGACAGGTTTCTATCCCTGGTCTATGGGCAGGTGTGTGAGAGATGGATTGCATGACTGTCAATGTTACCTGCCTTCTGTGGAGCCTGGTATGGGTGCAGGCTGGTGGCTCGCCCCAATGAGGCAGTGTTTTCCCTTCCTCCTCCTCCCCTCCCCCCACCTCTGCTAAGGCTGCAAAATGCTCTCAGCAGCCATGACATGGTGCTGCAGGAGGAAACCAGCAGGGCAGCATGGTGCAATGCTCCTGGGCCAGGCGACAATGGAGCCATCAGCACCTTGCAGGGCTGGGGAGCAGAGTCAGCACCAAAGCCTCCCCTGTGCAGCATCCTCTGCATCCATGGTACCATCTCACAGCTTTCCTTTTTCTCTTGCGCTGGGCCATGCACTGCTTAGACCACAGCAGTGGTCAGGCAGAGTACTGACCACTGGCCTACTGGCTCTGCCCTTCCATGCTCACCCCCACCCCACTTGCTACTGGCCCTGACTCACCTCAAACTGTCAACATCTTCAGCTCTGCACAGAAACCCACATGGGGGAGGGGGCACTGTACCCTGGGATACTAGACTTCAACTTGAGCAGCACAGTTGTGGGGAGTGGCCACACCTTAATGCAGGGGAGGGCAATTACTTGGGCTGGAGGGTAACTTAAGGAGTCTGGGTAAGCTGTTGCAGGCTGGTGGGAGGAGGGGTGCTGACCCAGCCTGGCATGGAGGGGGTACTAACCCAGCCCTGTACAGTGG
>NW_017728906.1:60019972-60056453 GCF_001723895.1 Crocodylus porosus | reverse complement strand
GGGCAATTGATCTTATCTGGCTACAGGCTCATCCCCCACACCCACCACCAGGGGCACTGGACAGAGTGGATGGGCAGGGTCTCCGTGAAATCCAGCTTGGGACTCCTGTGGGTAGGGTGTGCTCAGCTGGGCAGATGGGCTGGGGCTGCAGGTGGGCAGGGTGTGGTGTACAGGAGCAGGGCAGATGGGTGAGGATTGTGGGGCACTTGGAGTTCAGGACCGGGGCCTGGGGCAGAGCCACAATCTACTTGTACATCCCTGCAATGGGTGCCAGTTCCATGGGCAGGCACATACAGGGAACAGACTATAGCTCTGGCCTGGGCCCCAGCCCCATGCTTTTAGCATCCCTTATTCCAGCCCTGGCTCTACCTGCCCACCCCTGCCTTAATGGAACAGGAGCAAAGTTATGTGGATCAGAGAGAATCCTGTTCTTGAGTGCCATAATTTTGAGCCACATGGGTGCTTTAAGCCACTTAAAGGTGTTAATGTACAGCTAATCTAGGGGTTAATTGCTCCAGGAATTTCCTAACATTACCATGTAACAAGCCATCTCAATATGCCCATGGCTGTGGGCACATTTCACTAGAGTTCAGGCTACTTCTGTAGAGTCCCTTGGTTTCCATAGTTGACATAGCATCCACCTGGAGCTTCATCCAGACCTTCAGGAAGTATTATAACATCATAGAAAGCAATTGTTGTTTGTCTATGGGGACTTTTGACATCTACTTCCATGTATGTAGGCACTCCTTTGAGTTGCTTGCAAGTGAGTATATAGATAGTTGCTCAAAGGCGAAAATGTAATTTCTTATCCACAATGAGTCATTTGAGGTGTATTGTCCACATATGTATTTGAATCCTACTTTGCTTCCCCTTTTCCTCAGAGTCGAGACTAATATAGGATTTTATAGTTGAGAGGAAATTGAGAAGCAGGAGAGGCTTTCACCACCTTCTCCCTTGGTGTTCAGGCACATGAAGGGCAGGGTAGGGCGCATTCTATGGGCGCTTCTGAGGCAAAAATGTCTCCAGCTAAAGCACAGGCCAAATGAGAATGGGTATGTGGATGATAGGTTTCCAATAGCAGCAGTTATTGGTAGTTAATTTCATTTTGTTGTGCGTGCTAAATAAGGACACTACCCTAGAGGTGCTAAAGGATGAGTTCTGCATGCACAGAGGATGACCATTTATGAGGAACACATTTACAAATGTGAACACAGCCCTTAAGAGTAGGCTTCTTCAGTTTTGCCTTAATCCTTTCTGCTTCTTGAGAATAATTTATCCAAAGGCCTGAAGCAATTCATTTTTCTGAGCTATTTGCAAGCACATCTTTTTATTCAGTTGAAGCATTCTTTAAAACACTTTGAAAAAGGCTTTCCAAACTTGAGTGCTCAAGTTTAATCACTCAAGATGTTGGCTTTCATTGTTGCTCTTTGGGTCAGATACAAATTGTATTTGAAAGAGAGGCTACAGGTTTCATAAAATAACCCATAACACAAAGAAACACGTTTGTTCTTATACTAATAAGAGTAGTTTAAGCCCCAGTTTGGAATTCACATTTTCAGTAGCATACTGGGTTGCATTGGTAGGTGTGTTACCAGCAGGTCAAGGAAAGTGATTATTCCCCTCTATTCACTGGTGAGGCCACATCTGGAGTACTGTGTTCAGTTTTGGGCCCCCCACTACAGAAAGGATGTGGACAAATTGGAGAGGGTCCAGCAGAGAGCAACAAAAATGGTGAGGGGGCTGGGGCCCATGGCTTACGAGGAGAGGCTGGGGGAACTGGGCTTATTTAGTTTGGAGAAGAGAAGACTGAGAGGGGATTTAATAGCCTTTAACTACCTGAAGAGAGGTTCAAGAGAGGATGGAGCTAGGCTGTTCTTAGTGGTGGCAGATGACACAACAAGGAGCAACAGTGTCAAGTTGCAGCAAGGGAAGTTTAGGTTAGATATTAGAAATAATTTTCTCACTAGGAGGGTGGTGAAGCACTGGAACAGGTTACCTAGAGAGGTGGTGGAAGCTCCATGCTTGGAGGTTTTTAAGACCTGGCTAGACAAAGCTTTGGCTGGGATGATCTAGTTGGGGATGGTCCTGCTTTGAGCAAGGGGTTGGATTAGATGACCTCCTGAGGTCCCTTCCAACCCTAACTTCCTATGATTCTATGAACCAAGCCCTGCCATGCAGCTGGCATGATGCAGGACCCTGCCATACATTCACTTTAAGGTGCAGGGGATCAAGCCACAAAATTATTTATACCTATTTTGTGGAATTAATTTTATGGCTAGTATTGTATTTTGTGGTGCCATTAATTGCTTGAATGAAGGTGAGTTAATATTTAAGATACATTAGCCAGTTAATTGTCAAGTGTAATATCTGCCAGGGGCCAAAGATTAGGAGCGAGACAGTACACAAAATAGGTATAAGCTGAATCTTGTGCTCTTCTGCTGACTCTGCAGCATCTGTTTGCTGGCCAGGTTCTTCCAGCTGTCCTGATATTTTCTGAGCTGTTGCTATACCAATAACAAATTATTTTTTTCAGCTGTCTCAGAAACACATGAAGAGAATCAGAGTTTGTGCCAGGACTTGGCTGCTGCCCATCTGAGCAAGGCCATTTTTTAAAGTGGAGGAATGCAGAGTACAACTTGTGAGATTCAGAGATCCAGCGACAGATCTTCTGCCTATGTTCAAATATAGGGTCTGTGCTTTTTTTTCCATATTGTGTGGCCTTAAAGCACAATTGACTAATTCTAAAGGCAACAGATGCATAATCACAGGGTTTACAAACTTTATCCCAAATCAGTCAACTTTATTAGCTCTTTAATTGGGTACATTTAAACAAAAGAAAAGACTTTCTCTGGTTTTTTTTTTTTCTGTTGACCCAAATTAATGTGTTTTAGCTAAGAGTTCTCCCTCAATCTGAGCTCTTCCTATCCAGAAACACAGCATTTAGTTCCATGAGTACTGATATGCCTATGCTCTTATCTGGACACCACCTTAACAGCATCTCAGTTTTTTAGATTTCTCTCAAACAGCATTAATGCCTTCTTTTAGTTATGTACTTTTTGTACTACCTTATCTTTAGTCAGCACACATTAAACTAGCTCCCAGAACTATGCATTCAGGTTTCCTCCTCTTACAATGGATTAAAATCACTCACTAGAGAAATCAAGTTATTTTTACTGAAGCTGAAAGTTGGTCTCTGAACTGCTCCTATCAAGCTAGACTGGGGTTTCTATATGGTAAACTGTCAATCAAAGCTGTATGTTCTGTCATAGACCCCATCGAGGAATCTGTGGCCTTGCAGGATGCAGATGCAAGGGACCTGAGATCCAGGCAGGCAGGAAGAGATGGTCAGGAAAGAAGTGTTCCTTCTCCTGATCCCTGTATAACGCCTTTTTGAGTTTAAAGAAATGGGAAATAATTGAGTGAGGAACAAAAATGTATTTTCAGACTTTTAAGATTTCCAAAAAGGGAAGAATATATAAAATCCATCCCTTATGTAGTTAGCAATGTGTTTTAAATTTCACAGATTTGGTTTTCGTTTTGTGAGATTATTCTGATTATTGCCTTAAAATTATTATTATTATTATTTTTTTAATTATTTTAAAAATCTGAATGAGCACTGGGCAAGCATTTCTGAAAGCCTTAACTCATGTCAAGCAAACCTTTTGGTTAACTTGGGATGAGTTTGCGGCAAGTTATTCCCGACACTATGATGGAAATAGTGCAAACTCTGTGGTTTTGAATGTTTTTACTGGAAACTAGGCAAAATTTGTGGGTTTTGTGTTTCTGAAAGTTTTTGAAACTCAAAGCTCAAGAGACTGAAACCCACATGAACCAAAGGCTGGAGTAAAGGTTCACACAAACCACTGTGAAACAAAACATCCAAGTTTTTTGAAGTTTTAATTTGAGATCTTTCAGCTAAATTTTACCACATAATCAGGCATGACTAAATTGATTCCAGTGGGTCTAATACACATTTATACTGTGAATAGGTTTGTTCCTACCTCCTTAAAAAAAGTGAAGCCAACATACATGCACATCCGCAACATGTGAGTGAATAATAAGAGTAATAAAAAACAACCTAAACAATATTTCATGTTGTTCCAACTTCCAGTTGGTTTATTGGGTTTTGAAAATTGGGTACCAATAAAAATACTGATTCAATATTTTGTCCCTGTTAACTGATGCCAACATGATCCTATTATTAGACTGAAAACATGGCCAGGGTAACAGAGATTAAAGGTGTCAATAGTCAGCGCATGTTGTACTTTTCTTTCTGGGATTGCTCAGTTTTTTACAAATGTATAACTATATGTGAGAGGGGAGGCAAAAGCCGCCCCAGCATGGCCCAGACCCTCATCCAATGCACCCTGACACTCACCTTGAGCCGGGATGAACAGCAGCTGGGAGGAAACGACAGTGCAGGCTTGGCAGTTTTGCAGCTGGGGACATGGCTTTGGAGCAGCGAGGTCTGCTCAAAAGGCAGCTGGGGATTCAGCTGAGTCGGTGCTGGGAAGATGGGAGCAGAACGCCAGCTGGGACATGCCGCCTGCAGAGCCAGGACATTTCAGATCCAGCTGCTCTGGGAAGAAGTCAGCCGCCTGCCAGAGGACCCCAAATGGTGAAGCAGAAGGTAGCCTCGGGGGCCAACCAGGGCAAGGGAGCCCTGCGGAGGGGCAGCAACCAAAAGGGACGTTGCTGGGGGGTGGCAGGGCTCTGACCAGGAGCTCAGGCACCATGGCTGGGGATGGATCCTCAAGCCTGCAGGCTTCCTCAGACAGTCTCAAAGTGGGCAGAGCACAGGGGATCATGAGCCCCCAGAACGGGGAGAGAGGTGATGCCTGCTGGAAGGACCAGGACAAATGGACCTCAGTTCAGCTGGGCCACAGGGAGGGGATGCCAGAAGAGCTGGTAGAAACAGGGCACAGGGTGGTCGCCTATACCCACACCTACTAAAGGAGAAGGGGATGGACGAGTATCCCAAGGGAATCAAGGGTCCTGAGAGAGAGAGAATCTTGGGATCCCCACCAGCAGGGGCTGGTCATTCTCAGTTAAGTTCATAGTTTGACCCTGGATGGGGCAGGTTAATTTTTTAGAAGAGGGGAAGCCATCCCAAAGACAAGTGGCAGATCCCTGAAGACTGACAGCCAGAAAGACCCGTCCCTTTCAAGGTGGGCAGTGTGGCAGATATGACGGGAGCAGCATCTACCCAAGGCCGAGGATGTGATAAGTGTGGGGTAAAGGGGATGTTTGGAGCCCCATGAAGACACCCCAGGGCCGAGACCCCTCCGGGTCACCAACAGGGAACTGCCTCCCCAACAATGACATCAACGTCGTGGCAGGAGAGAAAGGGGCAGCACCCAAGCCATCTAGGTGGCACTGAAGCTGGGTCTCGCCCTGACATCGCTGTGGGGCAAGGCAGTGACAAAGAGGGCCCTGAATCCTTACAACACATACCAGTGACATTAAACCACATGCAACCTCATTCCAGCTCTCTTTGGATAACAGTACTGTTGGCAGTTATAACAGGAGCATGGTGTATGATAAAACACTAGTTGTTCTCTTGCTCTTTGATCAGCTAAAGTAAGCACTTCTCCACAACATTAAACTTTTCTGCTAAAAAATAAGGCTCATGAGATTGGAGATAGCTGAGGGAGAGGGGATTTGAGTGTACTGGTCTATCTTAGGAGAACCATGAACTGTCAGTGTGATGCAGCTATGTAAAAGGCTTGGGGTAATTCTGAGGTTTTAAGAGGGGTAGCTTTAGTACAGGCAGTCCTCAGACTTGCAATGCAATTGGTTCCTGAAAACCGTGTCTTAAGTCGAAAAGTTGTCACTCAGAGCCAATTTTCTCATAGAAACAATATTATAAATGGGGTATTGGTTCCTTTATGATGCTTGATACAGCTGCATCCAGCTGGTAAGTCTGGGGTGGTGGAAGGGGAGGGGCAAGGGAAGGGAGTGCGGGGGCAGATTTAAGTCCCCCATGGTGAGGGTGGGGCTGGAGCAAGTTGCTTGTCTGGTGGCTTGTCTGATGGCTCCCACTGCTCATCTGGGAGGGCATGGGGAACTGTTAGGGTGTGGGGTGGGGGAGCATGTGGGTGTGTGTAGATATGTGTGGAATGTGTGTGGGGGAGTGGAAGGTGACAAGGGTCCAAGAAAGAGGCTGGTGGCAGGTACCAAAATGGTGAAAGCTTTTGACATACCTACCTGCCCCCCACACTGCTTGCCTCCCTGCAGTGGTTGGGTGGGGGGCGAGATGAATTAAAGATGATTCTGCAATAATTAGATTCTATACATGGAAAATTATAACAAGTTTATAAACTTTCCATGTATCAACTATAATTACTGGGGAGTCATCTTACGTTCAGGGTTATCTTAAATTCAAGCAAATATAGTATTTGTTTTGAAAATAGTCAAGAATCATCCTTTAAAGCTGTGCCTTGACTTCATTTGACCTTTATTAATCACTTTCTAGCATCTCTGACCCTGAAGGAGCCCAAAATGTTTTACAGACTGTGGGCCAGATTAGCCTGAACTGCAAGAAGATCTATGCAGATCAGTTCATCAACCCTATTCAACCTCTCATTCTGAGGTTTCAGTTTTTGGGCCAGGGCTGAATCCTCCCATTCCACTTCCTTCACAGCAGAGTACAATGTATAGCCGGTTGGTGATGCTTTTTGCTACTTTACACTATGGATGTTGCACTATGAATTCAGGGGACTGAATCCTGCCTTCTCTGTTGGAGAGATCACCAGGGATCCTGGTTTTCCCTGGCAAAAAATCATAAATTCTCTCATTTAACACCCCCCCCCCCCAAATCCGTGATTAAAATGAAAGCCTCCCCCACAATCCCTCAGTGTTGCTGGTGCCCCTCACTCCTCCCCACAATCCCCCAGCCCCCCACCCACAGCTGGGTTTGCAGCCCCCTGCCCCTGGCAGGAGGCAGCAGCTGCTGCAATGGAGCGGAGCCCAGCTCCCCACTTGCCTGCTGCAGGCTCGGACAGGGGGTGGGGGACTGTTCCCCACTGTGGTGCACACTCCTAGGGGGCAGAGGGGACTCTTGCCCCCCAGATCTGTGCCCAGGACAGGGGCTGCACACTGTCTGCTACAGGTTCCCACCTGCTGCCCTCCCCCAGCACCTCACAGCCCAGTGTGCATGACTCAGCACTGCAGGGAACAGTGGAGCCATGCAGGAAAACTGCCTGCTGCTGTCAGTTCTGCGTTGCCATGGTGGGGTGTCCCCTGCCTGCACAGCTGCAGCAGGGATACTGATGCTGGGTTGCATGCAGGGGCCAGGGCAGCATGGAGCTCAGTGACAGGCAGCTTCCTGTACAGTCCCGTTATTCCCTGCAGTGCTGGGCCACACATGCTGAGCAGCAGAGGCCCCAGGGGAGGGTAGCAGGGTGGGACGCATGAGCCTGAAGTGGGCAGCATGCAGCCCCCACCCTTTGCCCAGATCTGCGGGGCACAGGTCTCCCCTAACCCCCGGGAGTGCATGCCATGATGGTATCAGTTCCCCTGGCAGAGCCGTCAGTGGGTAGCCCACTCTGCCCCCACCCCACAAACAGATCTGGGGGGCTATGGGTCCCCTCCTGCCCCCTGAGAGTGTGCACAGTGGTTCCCACCCCTCCCGCCCCTGAGATGAGCCTCTCAGGGCCCTGTCCTGCTCCCTGCCAGGGCCCTGCAGCTGTGCATTGTGGTTGTGGGCCCCAAGCCTTCTGCACCACCCAGCTGGCCAGCAGCCCCAGTCCTGCTCAACTTCCTCCCTCCCTATGGGGGCCTCAATTCCACCCCTCCCCCCAGTTTACCTGTGGGAGCTGCTCTCCAGGCTGCCTGGGGACATGTGCATTCGCATGCACAAGCAGAGGCGTTGCATGGGGGTGCACCCGGGTGCATGTGCACCCCTGAGCATGGCAGTGCACTCCCTACAAAAAGGCATGGTGCCTGCAGGCAGTCGCTGCTTGCCACTGCCCCCCACTTCCAATATCTGTGGGAGGTCAGCGATCACCTCTGGCCGCTGTCACCACTGAGGGTGGTCGCTGACCCCTGGTCGGTGCTCACTACCTCCCCCCCCCCCATCGCTGACAGTGCTGGCAGTGTCTGTGGGAACTCCTGCTTACCATGGCCACACTCCTGCCACCGCTGTGGCCCCCAGCCACTGGGGGCACACGTCATTCATGTGTACATGACCACTCTCTGCTTGACCACTCTCCTTCCATTCCCCCCCAGCCCCTTGCAGGCTGCAACTCTGCCAACCTATGGGCTCAATGCAAAACTGCCTAAATCCACAGGTTTCTTTGGTAGAATGAGAAATCTGTGTTTGCCTCCAATAAAAGGCAAAATCTGTGGTTTACTCTGTTTCTCTGTGGGAGATAACTTATCCAGCTGTGAAAGGCTACCAGGGTGGCCATAACATTCTTATACTAGGAATTGTATACTGCTTCTCTAGGAAAAGAAACTCTTCCCGTGGAAACCTTAGGGTGAATCTGGAAAGCCTGAATGAAATAATTACCAAGACTTAATCAGAAGCCTTTTGCACACTACTGAGTTGATAGGTATTATATAGTCTTTAATGAAGCATAATTGTTATTCCTTATTCACTCATTGATTTTAATACTAATTTAATAGGAAGCGTGTCCCTCCAATGAGTCACTATTTTTTATGGGGCTTTCTTCTGAATTTTTCCATAATCTTGGCCCAGACACAATTAACTGGTGAGATCACTACACAAGACAGTAAGTCTGCATATTTTCTTTGTTAACACCATCTCCTGTTGGCAGCAGCTCTCAGACTCTACAGTGATTTTTGATATGGAAGTTTAAACCTCTCCTTTTTCTCATGTCCTTGCAACAAGGTATTTAGCAGACGTCATAGATTCATTGGAATATGTTATAGCTGTGCTATGAGCGCTTCTGCTATGGCCTTGAACTTGTGACCTCTGGGCTGTTACCCACATGCCTTAGCATTTGCACCAGCTGAAAAGGCAATCTGTAATCAGTGCCCCTCAATTTGTACATGAAGTGGGTTGCTTATATGTCCCCTTCTTGTGGCCTTTGTCTCTACATCAGGATTCTCCCCTGCCTTCACCCTGCAAAGAGGATACAAGAAGTGGGTTAGATCAATAGGTGAATCAACAGCCTAGAGGGAATGTACATTCTTCCCTTTGGCACCCACCATGACTGGAAGTGAAGAGCTAGTATGGACATTTGCTGTTCTATATTTCTGCTTCACCTGGGCATAGCTTAATTCATTAAGCTTATGGACAGATATACATTTCTCCCGGAAGAAAGAAAGCCTTTTGTCCCAGGACCACATCCTGTATAAACACATCCACTGCCCCACTTCAAGTCCCTCTGAAGTATGCTGGATAAAATGTACTAACACACTTTTCTAAGATATTGTGTTGTATATCTATATGGTTATTGTGGTTCATTCCAGGGACAAGCCTGATGGGTGGTGTGCTCTCTCTGGCCACTGACGAAAGGAGCTGTGCATGTTGGAAGGGTGATCTCTAATTGACTGTGTCACTCCTGTTCTGACCCAGGTCAAACCCTGGGACAGTCAGTCCCAGATTAAATGAGATGTCTGTTTACAGACTAAGAGACTGAGAGAGGGCCACTCTTTTCTGGAGTCTCATTAGCATGTCTCCAACAGAGCTTAGGTGTAGGTTGAAGCAACAGACAGTTCCAGGGGACATAAAAACTCAGGGCGGCTTGTGGAGATTCATAGATTCACAGAAGCAGAAGCGGATTAAGGTGTCCTGGGGCCCTGGGCAAACACAAAATTGGAGGTCCCCTATCCCCATGGGAGCTGGGCTGCAGGGTGGGGGTCCGTTCCCCTCCTGGTGCTGGTGGGGGAGGCTGGGTGGGCCCCACCAGGATGGGGGTGGGGGGGCACATGTCTGCCTCTTCTGCTCCTCCCTCCCCCCGCTCTGGCCAAACATACACACACAGAGGCATACATGCACAGACAGGCATGCGCTCTATTCTTACTCTCTGCACATGGACACACAGACACAAACACACTCTTCCTGCAATGAACACAGACACACACACACATACATGCACGTGTGCACAGATGCATGCATGCACACATACACACACACACACATGCACATACATACACATGCACACACATGCAAACAGATGCATGCACACAAACAGATGCCCCCACACAAACAGATATACACACATGCAGAGATGGACACAGATGCACACATGCACTCACATGCACACATGCACACACGTGGGCACACAAATACATGCAGCCACAGATGCACACACACATACACACTCTCACAGACACAAGCAGATGTTCATGCATGCGCACACACATACACACACATGCACACTTTTCCCTTACAGGACCTCCCCCCTTCACCCTTGATCACTATGAGGCAGCTTCCTCCCCTCTTCACTCCCCACGAGCCACCTGTGGCTCTGTCTTATTCCCACTCAGCCCCTGTTGCACTGACTGGTGGGCACTGCTGCCCAGCTGCGTCTGTGCAGCTGCACACATGAATAAGGCCAGGCTGGGAATGTCATGCCATGCTTCTGCAGGTGAGTGGCAGTGCTGGGAGGGGTGGCTAAGGGGGGCTACAGTGAATTTTGTGGCGCTACAGCCCCCCAAGATCCCCTCCAGCGCTGCTGCCCACCTGCAGAGCTGTGGCACAGCACTCCTGACCCATCCCCTCCCCACCAGGCTTGGCGCTGTGTAGCACTCCCGGCCAGCTGGGCCCCAGCCCCACAGCCACATTGGTGGAGGGGCCCCACTCCTGGCTGCAGGGAGACAAACGTGAAAGCCAGGGTTTTAAACCGCGAGCCATTTTTGTCTTTCTGCTTTTCCTTCCCTGCTGATGAGGATCCCGGAGCCCCTGGGCTCATGCCCAGTTGACCCGTGCGTTAATCCATCTATGCACAGAAGTTTAGGGCTGGAAGGGACCTCATGAGATTGTCAGGTCCAGCCTCCCTGCTCTGGGCAGGAAAGACTGCTGGGGTTAAATAAGCCCAGGGAAGTGTGTGCCCAGTCTCCTTTTGAAGATCTCCAGGGTAGTGATCTAGGCCTTCCTCTTAATGCACATGGTGGGTTGGAAGCAGGCTTTCTTGGCCTTTCCCCCTAGCGAAGGTAATTTTGCCTCTAAACAGATGATTTGGGGTGATTCTTTCATAAGACTACTGAGATTTCACTGTCTTCATTCCTCTCATTAAGTATTTACCAGCACAGGGTGTGATATGGGACAAATTAGCTGCCAGAAGAGTTACACAAATATTCCCTGCTGTCAAGGAGCATGAGTGTGGTATCTTTCTTTCTAACCTTCATACTTTATGGCAAAAGCCTAGATATGAGACATTTTGAAAATGACAGTATCAATTCCATCATTATGCTGCTATTTCACTGTTTAGCCTTAGGCCTTGATGTCCTCCATCTGATACAGGAAACTTTCAGTTTGAAATGATAAATGGTATTAAAGATTGTTCTGGGAAATTAACACTCCAGAGCTACCACCTCCAAGTTAAACCTTGTTCCTGGACATCCTAGTAGATAAAACCTTTCCTTCCTGCCTTTCTGCAGCCATACTTGTCAAAAACAGATGCATTCTCCAGTATCCCACGCAGAGTAGGAGAAATGCTTAATTCAGAAGCAGAGTATATTCTGCTAAGTTTCATAGCAGTCATTAAGGACTAAAATATGTCTTGTATGAAATAAGTCTTCTGTAGGTTGTCTTAATTACTGTTTTGTGCTGTACTTGAGCATAACTCTGATTTTTGCCACATGGTGTCACACACAAAGTTCCCAAAATAAATGCTATATGATATCCCAGGAGCTCTTAGGAAGTTTTAAAAAGGGCTTTGCTCACTGAGAGTCTCTCTTTTCTGCTGAAGCCAAATGATGCCGCAGGGTTGATTTGAGAAAGAGGAGTTGAGAGAATGTTTTTTAATTAGATGCAAGAAATATCACTCTATCAAATCAGTATTATAAATATTTGGAAGTCTAGTTGTGATTATAGAGGGTTTTGTAGCTATATATTTAAATAACCAAAACAGCAGTTCAGCAACATTGTGAAATGTCCACGGTCTGAATCTCTGATAGAGGAGTCTGTGAAGCAATTGGTTCATAGAGATGTTATAGATAGCAAAAGCTTAAATAAAGTGGTCAGCGTTTGCCTTTCCAGGTCCTGGTCAGAGTAAAACTTTCGACAGCTAGTGTTTTATGTGTGGGTTTTTATTTCTTTAGAGAGAGGGAGGGAGGGAGAGAGAGAGAGAGAGAGAGAGAGAAAGAGCAAGCAGAAGGGGGCTAGGAATGGTTTATGACAGGAACTTTTAAGCTCTCAAAAGAAAGAAGAGAGAGAGAAAGCTTATGGATGGCTTTTGTGAGTAACTAAAATCCTGCTAAAACCAAAGCAAAGGGGAAATAAACTTCTTGCAGAGTGAGTACGTTTACATCCCATCCTAATGGAAGGAGAGACAGTGGGGAGTTCAGTGCGAGGCACTAGGAAGACTGCCAGCAAAGCAGTTCGGATAGCCCTTGGTGCATTTGTAACTTGTACTATAGTGCTTGGCATTGCACTTTTTCTAGGTAAGTTAAAAGTTATGGGCTAATACAATTCATGCTCTCATGGGGTCCTTCTGCTTCCTGGGTTGCACCTACTTCTTGCTGTGTGGCTCACCTGTGCCTATTTTGATGCTGTTCACCATTGTTACCCCTTTGGCTTTCAGCTTAAATAGCAATGGAAATATTTCAGTATTTGTAAAAAGAAATGTTACATCTGGAAGCTGCAGCCCCAGCTAAAGTAGTGGTGAATACTTTATTTGAATTTGAATACTCTGTGGAACGTGCTGTATCTTGAATTGTGTTCTTTTATAGAACAGGGAAACTAGCAAGACCATGCATATCAATAATGCTGATTAACATGTAGATTTTGACTAATACAGGCTAATATTCTCAGTTTGCAGAACATTGAGCAGTAATCCGCATGCTTTATGGAATCATTTTAGTTATTCATTTCATTTGGTTTTCATTAGGGTTTAACTAAATGTTCTGAAGAAGGTTTAGATAATGCATCTGCTTGCACATTTTTTAACAGCTAATGTTTTTCTCTGATTAATTGCAAAATCTTCTCTGCAAATATGGTAATCAAATGCATGCTGAATGAAATTAAACTATTTCCATCAGATTTATTAGCTATCGCTGAACATAGTAAAAGAAGAATATCTCCTCTTTGGGACTTAGGGTATGTTGTAAATGGGTTTTGGAAGTGTCCATATATTTTTATAAATTGATGTGAAGTATATTTGTGTATACCAAAAATGTCTGCTACTCAGTGAAAAACATCTGGAAAAGTAGCAGTATGGAAAAGATAGCAGGGTCCAATCCTCATCTGAAGTAAATCAGCATTTCAGCAGATTGATTGACTGATTTCAACAGTTTTGCCAATTTGCACAAACTGAGATTACAGCCTCCAAGAATGTTAATATACTCTACTTCTCTCAGCTTTTCTTGTCTTATCACTATACTAGCACTAACCTTTCCAATTATAACTCCTTTTTAAAACTTGGAAAACATTGCCAGCACTTATATAGAAAATTTAAAGCAAAACACTTTCAGGTTGCTCTAATTAGATCCTGATTTCATAAATGCTTCCATAGGAGTAAATAATATATAAAGAATCCAGATAAATTCACTTGTCTGAATTATTTGTAGGCATAAATATTGTCTCTTGGACATTGGTCCTCATTTTAACTGGGCAAAAAGATTCAATAATGGGCTTTAAAAGAATTTTAAAGATAATACAGTATTGCAAAACTTGCAATAAAGGAAGAGAGTGGTGTCTTTTACCGCTTGCGGAAAATGTAGAATAAGCTGCTCAGTAAGATTGATAAGAAATGCAAGTGGTTTATGCATAGATTAGATAAGAAAATACAGGCCAAAATATACAATATAAAAGAGACATTTTAATAAGAGTAAAGGGGCTGATCCTGAACCCATGCATTTTGGTTCTTGTTTTAAAAGCTCAATGGCTGAATATCACACCTTGAGTTTATATGGACTGAACATAAATTTTTGTTTGACCTTCCCCCCCTTTTAAAATAGTCAGGTAGTCATGGTCAGGTAGATTGAACCATGTTGTGCATGTGAGGCCAATTTCTCCAACTGTTTCAGCTGAAGAAAAGCTGAAATAAAAAAATTAGGTACAATCTTTTTTTTTTCTTTTTGTGGAAATTAATTTAATGAACAAATATTAACGTCCTTTCCCCCTCTTCCCTCCTTCTCCTTCCCACCCTTTTTTCAGGTCACATGCAACATTTAATTTACTCCAATATGAATTTTTGTTTCCTCCCAAAATTTAAAAAAATTAATTTTAGGACAATCTGAAACAACATTTTCACCCCCAGATTTTCAGTTTGCCCAGTGAACCAGTCAAATCAGTTATTTTCTCAACTCTAATAGAAGCTGGAAAAAATCATGTCTTTTTATCTATCATCATTTCTAGTTTGTATATTCGCTCTAGCTATTGTTTAAGAGCTTCCAGAGAGCACTTCCCATTCTTTTCCGGGAAAATATCTAACATATATAGCAAAGGCATCCGGGTACTTACAACTTTGCTACCAGTTCAGCTGGACCTTTGCCAGTGGAGGGTAACTTTAGATTCTGTCTGTCATAACATACAATGTCATCCAGGAAAAATACTGATTCTGCACATCTCCCAAGCTTTGTAACCATACCCTCTTCTAGCTCCACCAGTTAAACTTTCATTGAGCACCTTGCTCATCCGTGTAAACTCAGAAACTCATGAGCCAGCTCTATTTCCTACTCTAAAAACAGGAAGAGAGTGGGAGAAAATTGCTGATCTCTTAGCCAGCAACACATAAATAAGGCAATTTAGTTTTCAGTGTTAACTTCCTATGTTTGCTAGCAACTTTGAAGTTGTAAGACTACTTTAATTATTTATTTCTGTTTTCTGATGTGCTCCCTAGAGCCACGTTGCACATTATATTTATGTTGTGATTAACATGTTAGTCACTTCATAAATAGTAAGGGTGCTATATGTGCACCCAATTTAAGGCACCATAAAATGGCAAATCACCCATAGAAAGGTTCCACATATAATGTAGACTATTTTTATGGGTGGTTTGTATAGTACCTTAAATCGAACCCAGCATGTCTCAGGACAGGTGCTGACAATCAGCAGATAGCTGTAACATATTGTATGCAATGGGTTCTGGTAATATCACAAGGCAGGCAATAGGGTTTAACTGAAAATGAAATGTTGTTTTAATTTTTTTAGGTAGGAAATTTCTAAACAAGCCCAAAGATTTGGGGCTGAATTTATTTTTGTTTTTTGAATACCAAAAACAGTTCTGAAATTTCAGATTTTTTGTTTCTTCATAACTTTTTCCCATTTTTCGTATTTTGCCACTAAAGGCAATAGAATGAATGAAGGCTAGGATTTTCAAATTTTCTTTTTTTTCAATTTTTTCTCTTTTTTTCCTGCTTTAACATTTTAGCACATGGAAACATTTTGAAAAGTTAGAGTGGAAACAGAAAAATCTAAAACCTCCTGGCTTCATGATAAAATGCAAAGAACTACAACATCATTACATGTTGGACTATGTAACAGAAACAAGGTTATAAGATTTGTCTATTACTTATGTCTTCAGGGTTGGAAGTATATTTTTAAGCACCTTTATAAAAACAAGATATTGAATGCTTATAAAAAAAAAACCCAATAAAAATGATATCATAGCTTCTGACACTCCTGAAGGGCTATTTGCAAACTACTAGGGTCAGGAAAAGATCACTCTTTTTAATTTCTGTATTGGACCTTTTTTTATTTTTCTGACACAAAATCTGCTTAAGGTTGCAAATACTGTAACTAATAAGTGTGAGGTCCTTCAAGCCACCAAATAAACAATGTAGTGATGTCAGTTCAAGAACTGTCAAGTATATCCTTCCATCACTGAGATTTTTCTGTGGCCACTTAACGGTGTTTGAAGGTAAGAGGCCTTCTTTTCATGCTGGTGGTTCTCCAGTTATAGAAAGCACACTGAAATACCCGTTTCTTTGGAGAAAATACTTGTGTTGTCTGGACTAGCAACTTGAACTGCGGGTTCTGCCATGGGAATTCACTTCTGACTTCTGTCTTATACTCTATCCAGCACATACCACCTACATGTACTGATAATTCAGTACGTTTCCCAGGCTGTCCTCCCTGTTTGGTTTGTTCCCTTTGTGCTATGCCAGCTAGTTCAAAGACCTGGATGAAGTGAGCATCTAGTTTTACTAGCTAATAGCAAACCAGCTGGTTGTAGGTGCTATTAGCTAGCCAGTGCAGGTTTATGCCTGATGCTCATATGTGCTCTTAACGCTCACGTTGTGTGCGCGAACGCTTGCACTCATTGTTAACTATTAGCATGTGAGAAGTTTTGTTGAAATTGAATGTTAAGCATGAGTGATTACAAGACTGGGGCCTAAACAAGGAAATGTTGTGTTATGGGCAATATTGGGGAGAGGAGGGTGGGGGTGTGTGTGTGAGGAAACCATGTAAGGTCATCTAAAGTCATGTTTGCACAGTAAATCAAGTGCACTTGTTAGTAGTGCTGAGTGACCTGGACAGTTAGCCCACCCTTCCAAGCTAATTAGCTTACCAGCAGTATAGTGCCTGGCTACACTGCTTTTAGGGTAAAAGGCAGCTTGCACAGAATATGCTTGAAGGGTCTATGACTATACTGTACATTCATTTTGTTGGTTTTGCAAGGCAGTTGCTGTATCATAGCTGATTTAGTGACATTTTCATTGACCATAGCTTCAACTTGCTGGGGGTCATAACGAAGGTCATTTTCAGAACTAGAAATAGAGCTTACTTTTCTGCACTCACTCCAGTGCCCTGTTTGCTGCCTTCTTCACTTTGATTATTGTTCTAGCTGGCCTGGTCCCTCAGTAATGCAGTTATCATTGCCTTGATGAGCAGAGGCTTTGGCAGAATGCCAGTTCTAGGATGGCAATATCAGTTAGGAAATTAAATCTTGATATTTTACACAGCTATATTATATATGATTATATTCAATGTCTGGACTATGTTCTCTGTCATATTGAATGTGGCGATTGTTCAAGTACAATTGTATTTACTTAAGGTAAAAAAATACATTATTTGGTATATGTTGTGCTGGCTGAGCGACAGAGATCATGGTGCTTGATTGAACACAATAATAATAAATTCATCACAATACCTTTTTCTCATTTTGCAGTTAGTCAAGGACTTCTAAAACTTCAGCCTAAGCAACAGTATTGCTTAACTCCAGAATGCATTGAAGCTGGTAAGCAACATTATTTCTCTCTTTCATTGTGTCATAATTACAGTACCTTGATGAGGGAAATATGGAATATTGATACTGTTTTAATAGTCCCATGGCTCTTCTTATTCCAGAAGCCTTGGTAATGGTGAATAATTTATGAGAGCCTTTTAAAATCCATGTATAAGCAACATATTGCAGATATGTTTTGTTGCTTTAATTCAACTGCATTGCTGTAGTCTCAGTTCTACTGTATTGTTACCAAAGTCAAAAGGCTCAGGTAGGACAAGAATTACAGTTGGCTACCTTAGGTGGTGTTCTAGTGTAGTGGTCTCCAAAGTGGGGTGCGCAAGATGATCCACTGGGGTGCGGGAAGAAAATATTAGAACTTCTATTTATATTTATATTTATATAAATATACGTATATTGGGGGTGAGTGCTCAAAAATTTTTTACTGATAGGGGAGCGTGATCAAAAAAGTTTGGAGACCACTGGTCTAGTGGATTCAGTTTTCCTTTTAGCAGCCAGCACAACAGTAAGTCTATATAGTTCATATTGAGAGAGGTGATTTGGTGCATGATCATATAAACACTTCATGCCACAGGGGATGACTGTGGCTCTTAACCTCCAACTTGTTACGTGCAGGGACCTTTATAGGATCAGGACCTATGGTGGTATTACACCATTAGAGGATTAATTCTTCATGGAGCTTGGGCAAAGCTTTCTCCACTGCTCAGTTTTGGCTTCAGCTTCTGCCATACCAGAAATGATTGCCATTTTACCATTGACTTAAATGGGAGTGCAATTGGATCAGTAGACAGCATTTTTGAAAATCTGACCTTCAAGGTGTCAAATTAGAAGCAAGATGACAATATATAAACAAACTGGGAACTTTCTTTCAAGTAATAAGTGAATATGATATACTGTATGATGGCCAGGTTGTATTTGAAACTGATTTCAAATGGTTTTGGAAAGATCAAAAGCTTTTTTTCCATGACATTTCCTATACTTGCTACTACTATTTTGCACTCTGCAAAATGAATGTGCCCTAACAATATTAGGCACTTTTGCTTTCATCTGAGCCCTGAAGGTTTTGAGACACAGAAAAATAAGAATTGGGACTAAATTAAATTGATGAAGTATGTCAGAACTCAAAAAGTAGGATATTCATTTTTGGAACTGGGGAAAAATAGCTTTTTAACTGGATTGTTTTTTCTATACAACATTTGGGTATGGTACTAAAATGACACTGTGTCCATTGAAAGTGTTACTTGTCTGTAGTGAAAACTCAGAGTTAGAACTGACCTTACTTTAGCATGTGTTCCATAACGATTGCCCCCAGCATACTATTGAAAACTAGCTACAACTTTTCAGATGTACAAAAATTGCCTAAGGGCAAAGCAGATACTATATTTAGTGAACATGGGCCCAATCTGTACAGTATAAATATGGATTTTACCACCAAGTTATGGGGGAATTCAGAGAGAGAATTTCGTCTGGGCCTCTGCTGTTTGAGGCATACCCCTTATAAACATCTGGAAGGTCATGTGAGGTGACTGAATGCCTTATAAAAGACTATGGCTAGCTTTGATTTAAATGCAGTGTTCTCTTACAAGCTTGTATGGTAGTTGGAAACTGAAGAAAAAATGTGCAAAGAATTTATGGCATGCCCATTCTGATTAAATATGAAACAATCCCATCTCCATCAATTCATTCTTTATGTTGAACTTTTAAAAACTCGTTAAAAAAATATCCACGCACCTTTGTGCTATGCATGCTGAAACTGAAATATTGAGATAACACAAGAAAAGCTTTTTTTCTGAATGAAACTAGATTAACTGAATATCTGAATCTTTTGATATACAACTCACCCTCATTGTAACATACCGTGTTTATGACAAACCCCTTCTTTCTTAACAGTCTTAACAGCAGGCACTAATCTGTCTATCTATCTATCTAGCTAACTAGCTAGCTAGCTATCTTTAGTAGCTAACCTTATAAACTTATATAATAGATAACCTTATATACTTTTCATTATTAAGCAGCAGCAAATTGACTAACCCTGTTACAGCAATGGACTTTTAATGGACGTTCTCTTGGCTACATTGAGTCTCATTGTAATGAAGCTGTACTTTATACCCACAAAAGGTTCAGGCAGCAACTGCCTGCGAGAAACAGTAGTGTGGTTTAAAGTCTATTCTAACCAAGCGTGAAATTAGAACTAGGAACTTGTTTTATATTTTATTCTGTACATGCAGTATAAACCTTAGTTAACTGTGTCGCTGGGCACTTGTGTGCCCTGCTCCTAATGAAGGTTAAGAACTTAAGGGGGAAGGAGTGTAGCGGAGTGCTAGGGTGCTGGCTACTAGTGATGGTGATGTGGGCTTAGCTGCCAATCAATAGGGCAGCACAGCCGGGGGTTGCCTAAGCAACTGAGTGGGTCAGCTGACCGCCAGGGGGCAGGGCCTAGCCTATATAAACACACAAGGCTGAGGCCTGAGGCAGTTCCCCTCTGGCAGCCCAAGGAGCAGGAGCTCTGCTGCCACAGAGCAGAGCTGAGCAGACCAGAGTTAAGCAGAGCAGCCAGAGCGCTCCAGCGTTCATATAATGATGAGAGGGGGTGAAGAGAACCCTGGCAGAGAGGTGAGGGAGCGCCTAGGTGGCACACAGTTTAGGTTATAGCCGGGCGGCTTCTTTTGGGTTGTAACTGGTGGGCTCAGGGCTTTATGTTGCTAGTTTGTTATCATTACACCGGAGGACCGGGTGAGGCTATAAGGGAACGGAGAAGGCCTCATTAGGAGCTCCCCAGTAAGGCGGGGGTGCTTCCAGCGCGGTAGAGAGCGCTGTGTTTTGGGGTGTCCTGACCCCAACCCCAGTGGGGGTGGCTATCGGGATAATTAGCGCGGTAGAGAGTGCTGCGTGTGGGGTGTCCCAACCCCAACCCCAGTGGGTGGTAACAGGGCGCTAGTTGCATGACAAGCTCAGGAGCGCCAGTAAGGGCGCTGGTTGTGTGACAAGCCCAGGGGCGTTGGCCAGGACGCTGGTTGAGTGACAAGGCCAGAGCGCCTGTGGGAGGCGCCAGTTGCGTGGCAAGCCCAAAAGCGCCAGTCAGGGCGCAGAGAGTAAACTGACCAGTCAACGTCTGGTACATCTGCGAGGCTTGGGGCGTGCTAAAGGGGAGGTTGGAGGCACGCGTAGCCCATAAGGCTGGGGTGTACCGGGTCACCCCTCATAGGATAGGGGCCAGGACGAACAGAGCACCGTGTCATAGGGAACAGTAAGGCAGCCTCCCTTAAAAGATATATAACACCAAGACGTGGCGGGCGAGACTGAGGGTGCTAAACAGTTAACTTGGCACGGTAGGGGGCGCTAGGGAGATCACGGCCGCTCCTAGGGCCCGCTCTGTGACAAACTGGTATGTATATTCATATCATGATCATTTACTGTGGACTTGGGTTTTAATGCTCACTATTTGGAGTGACCCTTTGGCTATATGGTATGGTATGGTATGCTAGGATGGGATTTTAATTTTCAGGTGAGGGCAAACAGCCTTGTTTTGGAAACTGATAAATTATACTATCATTTCTGGTCTCTCATAAGTCTCTATGTTGCTAAAAATGTTCCATAAAACTAATGTGATCCTTTACAGCTGCTGCTATCCTGAGCAAAATAAACCAGTCTGTGGATCCCTGTATGAACTTTTATCGGTTTGCATGCGATGGTTGGATATATAATAACCCCATTCCTGAAGACTCGTCAAACTATGGTATTTATCCTTGGCTGAGGCACAATGTAGACCTCAAGCTAAAAGGTAAGCTCTTCTTGAAACCTTAAGGTATATTTCCACTGTAGCTTGTCACTTAGCTCCATTTAAATTAATATTGGCTGCATTTCCTTTTTGTGCATATGTTCATGCTGAATAACAGTCAACGTCACATTCTTTATTATTGTGTTCTTGCTGAAGTTTTTGATAAAAAAATACATCAAGGGAAAATAAAAAATTACACATTTGGTGGAATTAACGTTACTTAAGAATTAAATAATTTATTCTGAGCCAAACAGAGAATGATGCCAGATGCTGTTAGATTTGAACCTTAGACTTTTTAGGACATAATGACACCAGGAAAACCGTGAAGACACTTTATCAATGGTTTATTTGAAGGGGAACGGTGTGATACCTTGTTTCAAGGAGGCTCTTGCAAACAGATCCATTTTTACAACCTGTTTAGAAAATCACCTCTTAGCAAAATTGCAGTAAAATCAGGTCAATCTGAGCTTTCCTTATATAAGGATATTACTGATTTTTAAGGAGCTGAAGAAGTGGAAGAACTAGTAGGGATTTTTTTTTTTATGGCTGTGCAAAGCTTTGGTCCCTAATTCAATTCAGCAGAGATTCAGCCTGATTTGGTGGCCAAATGTCCAAATCCAAACTGAATCCAAGGACCCTTTAATCTCTCCAAATTGATTCAGAACCCTTTGAATCGATTCAGAGAGATTCGAACAAATTTGGTGATTCAGACATAAGCAACGCTTTATATATGTTTTTTCTACATTCCTCTAGGCACCCCCTTGGCTCAGCAAATGGTGCCTCCTGGGTTTGGGGAAGGCACCTGGGGTCCCCCCAGAGCTGATCACTGAGTCAGGGAGGTGCGGGGCAGTCCCCCAGCGTGCTCCCCAGCAGACCCGGAAGTGGACCGGAAGAACTTCCAGGTTCACTGCTGAGCACACTGGAGAGTCCCCCGAGCTCCTGTGGGATGCTCCATCCACTCCAGCATCGCAGCAATCACAAGCTGTGCCTGCTACATCAAGGTACACAGAAAAAAACTTTTAAAGTTGTGCCAAATTGCTGATTCACCGGATCAGCATCAAATCTTCAGATTCGGATTCAGCCATATTGAATCTGGGACAGTGATCTGAATTGACAGATCGAATCACTTTCCCTGATTCAGGCTGAATCCGTATCCAAATTAAATAGGGCCCGTTTTGCACAGCCCTAATTCCCACCCCACCCCCAGTGTTGTCAAAGACTAATGAGGCACACTAGTCCTTCATTAGTGAAATGCACTAGTCCAGGGGCAGGCAATTATTTTGAGCAAAGGGCCACTTACCAAGTTTTAGCAAGCTGTTGAGGGCCGCATGGGTAGCCCCGCCTGTTAATAGATGCCCCAGCCCCTAGATCGGAAGTCCCACCCCTTTAATCTCTGTCCTTTGCCACCAGAAGTCCCTCCCCTTGCCCCTGAAAGTACTTCCTTGGGGAAGAGGGTTTGCCATCTTAGGGGGAAAAACCCCAAATTATATACTAAAAATTAAACAGCCATAATAATTTATTTTAATTTTTATTTGTATGTGTTTGTGCTGTGTATGTAGAAGTGATTGCATAAAACCTCAAAATGCAGTCCTACCTGTATATGGTGTGGGGTGTGCATTGCTATCAGGGGGCATGCGGTGGGTGTGGGGTTTGTGAGGAGTTGTGGGTTTGTGGGTATGGGGGTTTATGGAGTTATGTATGTGTGGGTATGGTATTGTGGGTATGGGAGCCATGGAGTGCAGAGTGGCCAGTGGGTGGGCAGGAAAGTGGGGAAAGTGGTGGGGGGGAGCGCAAGTGGAAGTGAGTGGGCATGCAGGAACATGGGGCCTGTGGGGCCCTGTGTGGGGTAGAAAGAGCATGGGGTGTGGGTTGGCAGGGGTCTATGGCAGGGGTTCCCAACTTTTTTATACTGTGGACCTACAAACTGTATAATTTACAGATTTAAATTTAATTTACACATTTAAACTTACTTTTTATGGAGGGGAGTGGGGCTGCGAGGATTGGATGGGGTTGGGGCATTGGAGGACCCTGCTGGGGGTGGGGCTGCACAGGTTGCGGCCCAGGGAAACCCATTTGGGGCTGCCCAGGAAGAAGAGACTCTGCTGCTTTTCCTAGGAGCAAGCAGCAGAACTGCCTCCCTGTCCTCTGGCCCAGGCATTTCCCTGCCTGCATCCCCCTGCTCCCAGCTATGGGTGGGGTTGGAGGGCCCTGCCTAGCTTGGCACAGGGCAACCATGGTGGCAGAAGCAGGATAGGGCACGCAGAGCCAGGTGCCTCCCTCCTGGGGCTGCCCTGTTGCACACACATAAATACTGGTGGTGGAAGCAATGGCTGCAATGTGCCCAAAGTCCAGCTGGCATACTTACTCACTCCCTGGCCCACGGCACAGGCAGGGATGACTGCAAGCAGCCCCAATCCTACATGCTCCACACTCACCTGTCTGGGCTGAGCAGCGGTGGTGGGTGGGAAACAAGCTGCTGCTCAGCACGAGGGGAAAAGCAGCCCCTCTCCTCCTGCCACTGGCGCTTCCTCTGGCAGCTGCCCAGAGCCCACACAGGGCTGTCCTGGCTCTCCGCTATGTCCTTGCCCCCCTCGTGGCAGCAGTGGCAATGGAGAGCAGGCACAGGCAGCCCTATGTGGGCTCCATCAGCTGCTGCAGGGAGCACTGGTGGTGGGAGGGGGGGCTACTTTTCCCCCATGCTCAGCTGCAGTTTGTTCCTTGCTGCTGCTGCCAGCCTGGGCCCCATGCTGGCTCTGGGTTCACCCATCGGGGCAGAGTGGCACAGACTGCTGCTGGGGTGGAAGAAAGTGCCTCCCTCCTTGCTGCCAGTGGGCAGTATTTGCTGGGGGAGCCCACACTGTGCTAGGCTCTGCTGTGGCACCTTTGCCACCAGCTCTGTGCTGCCCAGAGTGGCTGCTCTGCATGGCCACTGCTGCCATGCTGGGCAGCACAGAGCCGGTGGCCAAGGACCCACAGCGAAGCTTAGCATAGTGTGGGTTCCCCCAGTAAACATTGCCCAGCAGTGGCAGGAGGTGGGGGCGCTTTTCCCCTGCACTCAGCTGCAGTTTATTTCTCACTGCTGCTGCCAGCTTGGGCCACATGCTGGCTCTGGGCTTCCACGATGGGCTGAGCAGCAGTGGTGGCAGGGCACGAACTGCTGCTGGGGCAAGGGAAAAGCAGCCCCCCACCGCCACCAGCACTTCCTGTGGCAGCTGCTTGGAGCCCACACAGGGCTGCTGGTACCTGGTCTCCATTGCCACCGCAGTCCCATGGGCAGTGAGGGCACAGCAGAGAGGCAGGGCAGCTGTGTGGGCTCTGGGAGACTGCTGCAAGGAGTGCCAGTGGTGGGAGGGGGAGAGGCTGCTTTTCTCCCATGCTGAGCAGCAGCTTGTTCCCTGCCCACCGCAGCTTCTCAGCCCAGACAGGTGAGGTGTGGAGCATGCAGGGGCAGGACTACTTGCAGTCATCCCCACCTGTACCACAAGCCTGGGGCAGGTAGGGCTGGGAGCAAGCAGGTGTGTGGCAACCAGTGGCAGCTGGGCGGGAGTGCCTGACCTGCGTTGGTGCCCCAGGACCAGCATCGGTGGGGCCCAGATTGGGGCAGCAGGAGTACAGGGTCCAGTTGGCTGTGGCTCTATGGAGCCAGGCCTGTTCCCCCCCTTTTCCTGCTGGCAGCCCAGCCCAGCTCCATAGACCCCTGCCAGCCCACAGCCCATGCTCCTGCTGCCCTGCTCTGGGCCCCATTGGCACTGGCCCTGGGACACTGGTGTGGGCCCCACACTCCCACATGCCCACTCCCTCTCACTACCCCTGCCCCCACCACCACTTTCCCCACTTTCCTGCCTGCTGCCCCCACCCCTTCCCACCTTAATTTCCCATTCAGCACAGGGAAGTGTGAACAGCCCCATGGTCCCAGGCCAGAAGACCCTGCTAGGCAGGGGCTTCAGCTGCGGGGTGGGGCTGGGTGGGCCCTGCAATTGCAGGAGCTTGCCATGACTTCCCCTGGGTACTACTGTCCCTGGCTCCTGTCTCCTTTGACAGGAAGCTGGGGGCAGATAAATATTAATTTTCTAAACTTTTTAGGGGCCCTGCAGGCTGGATAGAATGCCCTGGTGGGCTGAATTCGGCCTGCAGGCCATATTTTGCCCACCCCTGCATTAGCCTGATTGATGAAGAAAGTGAACAGAGGGCAGCTAATATATTATACAAATGATTTCCATGTTGCTTTGTTACATGCTGTCACGTTTTCCTCATCAATATGTTCTTTTAGAAGAATGCTGGGGAACTACATTTGTGTGATATTATTCATGATCTCTTTTTTTTTCCTATATTCCATGATTATTTGACGATAGGTATTTTGAACCAAAACTGATCTTACCCAAGGCAGTGATGTAGCTTTGCCTACAGACTGTTCCAATAACTATATTTTCAAGTCATGTTAGCATGTTTACTAAATTTGTTGGCTGAGGATGGCATGTCACAGCTCAGTATTCAGCTTCATTGAAGTTCCATTACCAACTGGTACATGAGGCACTGAAGTGGTTAAAGTACCTGACCTCTCATCAGGCAAACAGAAAAAATGCATGTCTAGAGAAAAAATAGCCTGGGGTGGAAATGTGTAGGAAGGGAGATATTTTCATCTGAATGTGACTTGACTTAAGAGCTAGATTCAGTGGCAAAACTACCTCTGCAGGAAGTTGTGCAGACTGGTTGTGGGGGGCGGGGAAGGACAATGGTTGTTGTTTGTTCAAAAAAAAAAGTGTCAGTTTTTATAATCTTCGCTCAAAGTATGAGTCATGCAAAGGAAGGGAGATTTAATATTGTCCTTGAAGTGCCTTAATGTAGTAAACTGTAAATGTTAAGGCACTTCAAGGTACTATGTTGCTACTATATTACTTGAAATAACAGTGCTCTGGGCTCAGCAGACTAGAGAGAGATCAGCACTTTTGTGTTGCACTAAATAGATTTAGTGGATTTACTGTCTTCTGGGATTTTTGTGCATCATAAAGTCCATCTCCAACTACCTTTCTTCCATAAGGTCAGCATCCAGTGTACATTTATTCTAGACACCATAAAAGTTTATGGCTGTAGTCTATTCCAAATAGCATAGAACAGTAGTACTCAACCTTTTGACCCCGTGGGACAGATGAGTGGTGTGGAACTGGTCTATGTGCTGGATTAAACTTCATGTACTAGAATTAGCTCATCACCATCTCTGGGTACATCTAACAAGATGCTTAACTTCGTATTAGCATAGTATACTGCAAAGGACATTCCATCTATGCATGCACAGGCTTACTTCACAGTAAACTTTCCTAATAAGTAAATTTATTACCTGCAAATCCAAGTAGTAAATTTACTTAGCATTGGTAACAGCGTTGTACTGCTTGTGTAAACACCTGACTGGGAGCAAAATCTGCTTCTCATCAGCCATCTACTAGGGGGTGGGAGATAGTCCCTGCCTGGGATCCTGTGGCAGAGCCTGCCCTGGCAGCCAGCTGGGGGCAGCTCCTGGGGGCAGGGAGCTATGTCCCCTTGCCTGGGCAGCAGGGAACTCTAAGCCCCCTGCTCTGAGATTGCAATCGGGAAGTGGGGGCTGGGAGATCCTTATCTCCCACCCCCCACTTTGCCATTGCAATTAGGAAGCAGGGGGCTGGAGGACCTTTATCTCCCAGCCTGAGTCCCATGGTCATGGGACTTGGGTTGGGAGAACCTTATCTCAGTGCAACGAGACATACCCCTGTTCCTTTATTAGTTTATCTTACTAAATGTGAAGCCCAACAAACTACTACCTTTCTCACAGACTTTATGTTGTGTCCTTCACTCCTAAGGACACACATAAAGGTTGTATGAGGGGAAATGTGGTCAAATATGTAGTTCTAGTGTGATTCCCTTGACTCATATCTGTTAAAGGAATTAAATCCCCAAACAAGGCTGAGGAGTGCTATATGATGGGGATAAAAGCAGCTGAGGAAAACTGGCCACAGCAAGTTTAATTAGTTTTAGCTTTTGTACAGTTGTCATTCATGCATGACGTGGATTTATTAATATGTATGTTGTTCCTATAAGAGCAGTATGATTTTTAAAAAGCAGCATGATTCAGAGGTATCCTCAAGAAACACCTAAAATATCAATCATTAGTTTGTGTCCTGTGCCAAGGGTACTCAACCAGATCCAGCCACCAGTAGAGTCATCTGCTGTTTGGTGTCTCACAAGTCTGGAAATTTGGCAGCAGGAGAGCAGTGGTACCATTCTCTTGCTGCCAAATTTTGAGGCCCATGAGCTAGACAGCAGGGTCTTAGGGGACCCAATCCCAGTGTGCCAGGCCAGAACCAGGTGTGTGGGGGCACAGAGCACCCAATTCACGATCTAGACATACAGGTATAGTGAGAGGCCCTCATCTCCTGATCCTGGCAAGCAGGCCTGGGTCAGGGTGGTACAGGGCATTACACAGGTCTAGGCAGGGATGGCCTGGGGCCCCAGAATCCAATCCTGGAGCATGGGGCTAGAGGGTGGGGAGGGGACACTGGGCCCTAATTCTGGTACATGGGGCCCAATCCCAGCACATGGGGCTGGGCAGGAGTGGTACAGGGCCCCAGGGTCCAATCCTAGGACACAGAGGATGTGTCTATACATGCATTTACTCCAGCCTAGATGTACTGTGCAGTAAGCTACTGGTCACAGGACTCAGGCTGGGAGACCTTTATCTAACCTGTTTTGTGCTGTCCCCATCCAGCTCCAGACTGCACATGCAGACTCCCCCAGCCAGCCTGGGGATGGCTGGGAATTGTCCCGGTCAGAGGCAGACCCCAGCTGCATGCCTCAATCAGGTGATCAAGGCATAGGGCTTGGAAAGAACTGCATGGGTCAGGTAGGTCCCAGCATCCTGCTGCACTGGCAGCTCTTTCCAAGCCCTGTGCCCCTGATTGGGGAACCATGGCCAGGATCTTCCTGTTGTCAGGGCAGGAGGACATTGTCCCTGCCCCAGCAGCAGGGAGCCACCCAGGGCCAGGAGACGGCTCTCTTCTGGCCCAGTGCTTCCTGCCAGCCCTTGGACTGGCACCCAGGGGGATGGGAGCACATCTTCTCCCTAATCCCCACATGTGTAGACACCTACCCAAAAACCCTTACTGGGTGCATCTACACATGCCCCTATAGTGTCATTGTTACTGCGCCATCAATATTAAATGGCTGTGCCAGCAGTGAAGTTATTTTTAGCCTCTACGTTGCCGTAGAGATGTGCTGCAGTGAGGGAGTGTGTTGTTACGCTGACAGTTGTGGTGTCACGGTTTATGCCCGACACTGTTGCTGTAGCACATTGCTATGACGACATAGCATCTCTTGTAGACGCGCCTGCTATGCAGTAACCTACTGTACAGTAAATCTAGGCTGAAGTAAATGCATGTGTTGACGTGTCCACAGAGGACTTGAGTAATTAGCTTCACAGTAAAGCATTGCTATCTACATGTGTTCCAGTATTAGGTATTTGTCACATCACCTTAATGACACTTATAGATGCACCCAGTGGCTCATATATTTGGAGGTTCATACCTGATGCCATATAAAAGAGAGGGATGTGACATGTTCCATATCAGTCTGATGTGGTCTATCTTCACTGGCTGGTGATACTGGGGGGCTTAGTGTAAATTAATTGCCTGAAAAAGTATTCCATTCGTACCATTACTAAGTTAGCTAATTATGGGAGCAACTGAACAGAATGGTAGTCTCTCTGAAATTTGGCCTTTCTTCTTTCAACTTGCATTCTTTAAAATAAACTTTCCAAAAGAAATGACTTGTCAAAAGAGTACATTTCTTTCAAAGTTGGTGGTTGGTGGCTGAAATGACAGTGAATGTCTTCTGCCTGTATACTTGTGCTTTAACCAGAGATAATAAATTAACTGTACTTGACATTTCTGGTTAGCCATTTGTCCATGCTATCAAATGCTTTGGCAAAGTGTATAATTCTTACATAGCAAGAATATATGCTAGAGGTGAGCACTGGCAAGCAAAATCATTCACTATTTCCTTTGGAAATCAGGCCACGTATTTAGGGGCTTATATGTGGGCTTGGAAATGGAATTGTGGGCACCCACACTGAAAATTTTGGCCTACCACTTTGCATAGCATTTTGCATTTTTTTTAATAGTTGTATTTATTTAACATGCAGTTGTTTTTAGGAAGTAAAATTTTGAAAGAACTGATTATAAATATTTCAGAACTTGTCTAGTAATCTTAAATAATCCTGTTAATCTTACTATTTTAGCATAGCTTGGCTAGAGAATTGCATTCTTCATATTTTATGTTCTATGGTATGGTATGGCAATTTATTAAAGAATGATGTTTCTTTAGAACAGTGGTCTTTGGAACAATTCAGATGGTTCTTTAGGACAATTCAGTGTGTTTTCTGGTCTCTGAATACTCTTGAATCTGAATCAGAGAGAGAATAAGCCAGGGAAGTTTGGATATTTGTCTGTGAAAAGTCCTTGGCATTAGATTTTGATTTTGAATTCTTATTACCATGATTCAATGGGAGCAGAGGCAGATTCCCAAGCTTTCTTAGTGAAGTACTATAAGGAAAGTGCCAGCATAGGAGTGTGATTCAGTGAAGAAAAGTGTGAATAAACTGTAGCCCGACAATAATGAGAGCAGTTAATTCTTTCATGATGCTCATATGTAAAGAACCAGAATAAGCTAAAGGATGGAGGAGGTATCAGCTTGAAGATTGGAAGGAATATTCCCCTGTGTCACTGTGAAAGTAATAGGGAGCTCTGATAATGAAGGATAAAAAGAGGGATTATGGGGATGAAAAATGGAATTAGCAGATAGGCAGAGTGTAGTGATTTGGTGCACATTATTGTCCATATATTTTTTTATTTGTTGAAGCAAACAGACAAGAAAACCGTGTTTTGAGATTTTCTTTGTTTTACAAACGTATAAAAACAACACTATTTATTTGTGTTTTGAGGTAAGGTTTGAGTTCATGTGTACAGGAATATGTAAATATGATTTTTTAAAAAATCCTTTTGGTGTTTTCCCATATTCATAACAGCTTCAAATTTTAAAATAATTATATTTTACCCTTTAATTTTCCACTTGCTTTTGGACGGGGTAGAACTCAGGTGGATTTTGACAGAAGAGAAGGCTGAGAGGGGATCTGGTAGCTGTTCACAAAGTCACTGGGGGGACCAGTGGGAATTGGGGAAGGCTCTGTTCCCCTGGGCACCACCTGGGGTTACTAGGAATAATGGACACAAATTGTTAGAGAGAAGGTTCAGGCTGGACATCAGGAGACATTACTTTATAGTTAGGGCTCCCAAGTGAGTTGGTACTCTCTCCTACCTTGGGGGTCTTCAAGAAGAGGCTGGGCAGATATGTGGCTGGGTTGATATGATCCTGGCACCCGTTCCTGCCTGGGTCAGGGGCTGGACCTGATGATCTGTTTAGGTCCCTTCCAACCCTACTTACTATGATATTATGATACTAAGATTGGAAGCTAGAGACTGAAAATGAATTGGTTTGAGTACAGACAAATATATGGTGCTATGCCTAATAATTAAAAGCACAAATATGGGAAAGAAATGGCTATGTGGTAGCAAAGGACATCGGGGTTTGGGTGGATCACAGGTTCCACATGAGTCAGAAACATGATGCAGTTACAAAATAAAAGCAAACGTGATTTGAGGCTGCATCAATAGGAGTATTTGGTGCAAGACATTGGAGTTGATAGATAATATATTCAGCACTGGTTAGATCTTATTTAGAGAATTGTGAGAGTTTTGGCCTCTGTATTTTAAGAAGGATGAGGAGAATTTAGAGAAGGTCCAGAGGTGGGTGACAAAAATGATAAAGGGCTTGGAAGACAAAGCCATATGATGAAAGCTTGAGAAAATGAGGCATGTTCAGCCTGGAGAAAAGAAAATCCAATGGGGACATGACAGAAGTCTTCAAATATTTCAGGAGAGGTCCCAGATAATTGGAAAAGGGCAAACATGGTGCCTATATTTAAGAAAGGGGAAAAAAGGAGGATCCAGGGAATTACAGACCAGTCAGCCTCACCTCAGTCCCTGGAAAAATCATGGAGCAGATCCTCAAGGAATCCATTTCTAAGCACTCAGAGGAGAAGAAGTTTTATTAGGAACATTCAGCATGGATTCACGAGGGGCAAGTCAAGCCTGACCAACCTGATTGCCTTCTATAATGAGATGATTGGCTCTGGGGTTGGTGGGTGTGATTTACCTTGATTTTAGCAAGGCTTTTGATATGGTCGCCCACAATGCAGGCAAGCTAAAGAAGTATGGACTGGATGAATAGACTGTAAGGTGGATAGAAAACTGGTTGGAGAACTGAGCTCAGAGAGTAGTAATCAATGGATCCATGACTGGCTGGCAGATGGTATCAAGTGGAGTGCCCCATGGGTCAGGCCTGGGGCCAGTTTTGTTCAATGTTTTCATCAATGATCTAGAAGATGGCATACAGTGTGGGCAACTGGTGCCTCCTGAGTGAGGGGGGGCAAGTGCCCCCCCCCCAGCAGCCAGTCAGCAACCGGGGGGGAAGATCTCCCCCATGGCCAATCGCACTGACCAGGGGTAGGTCTCCCCCAGGTATGTGCTCCAACCTCGGAGTGCCAGCAGCGCACCAGGAAGGGCCAGGGGTGCACTGATTTACTCCCCACAGGGAATGCTGGCTGTCAGAGGATGCACTAGTGCTCTTAGGGGTGTGCGTGCACCCCTGCTGTTCAGGGTTATATCAAGGTAAGCTTGTACTTTCTGTCTGGGTTAATAAACGTGTTCTTACCATAACACTTCCTGCTGTAAGCTATTTGAATTTCCACTAGATTTCCCTGTTGATTATTAAACGTTGTCTGGATTTTAGGTGCATGTATAATCTTTGTATTTGAATGCAGTTGGTTCTTTTGCACCCTCAGCAAGTTTTCAGATGACACCAAGCTGGGGGAGAGTAGTAGATATGCTGGAGGGTAGGATTAGGATTCAGAGTGACCTAGAGAAATTGAAGGATTGGGCCAAGAGGAATCTCATGAAGGTTAACAAGGACAAGTGAAAAGTCCTGCACTTTAGGATGGAACAATCCCATGCACCAGGACAGGCTGGGGACTGACTGGCTGTGCAGCAGCTCTGCAGAAAAGGACCTGGGGATGATAGTGGACAATGAGCTAAATATAAGCCAACAGTGTGCCCTTGTTGCCAGGAAGGCTAATGGCATATTGGGCTGCATTTGTAGGACGTTTGCCAGTAGGTCAAGGGAAGTGATCATTCTTCTCTGTTCAGCACTGGTGAGGCCATGTTTGAAGTAACGTGTTCAGCTTTGGGCCCCCCACTACAAAAAGGATGTGGGCAAGTTGGAGACAGTCGAGTGGAGGGCAACAAAATTGGTTTGGGGGCTGGCGCAATTGACTCATGAGGACAGGCTGAGGGAACTGGGCTTATTTAGTCTGCAGGAGAAAAGACTAAGGGGGAATTCAATAACAGCCTTCAAGTCATGAAGGATGGTTCCAAAGAGGATGGAGCTAGATGGTTCTCAGTGGTGGCAGATGACAGAACAAGGAGCAACAGTCTCCAGTTGCACCAACGGAAATTTAGGTTAGATATTAGGAAGAACTTTCTCACTAAGAGGAGGTTACCCAGAGAAGTGGTGCAATCACCATCCTTGGTCCCTCTTCATCCTCCCAAGGTCTTTCCAACACTATTTTTTTATGATTCTATGAAATGTTTGAAAAGATGCCATAAAGAAGAGGGAGAACAGCTGTTTTCCTTTGCTGCAGGGGGCATGACATAAAGCAACGACTTTAAATTCAGCAAAATAGATTTAGACTCATTATACTCTCTAATGATAGACTCGTTTAAAGTTGAAGAACATTTTGAGTGTGGCCTCTCTTACTGAAAACGATTTTACAGACTGCTGTTCTTCAGGGTTAAATTAAGATGAGCTTGTACATTGTCTGGGTTAGGAAATGTGTTCTTACCATAACATTTTCTGCTGTAAGCTATTTGAATTTCCACTAGATTTCCCTGTTTTGATTATTGACCATTGTCTGGATTTTACGTGCATGTATAATCTTTGTGTTTGAATGCAGTTGGTTCTCTGCAAATAATGCACAACTGGAATCCTGGAGTGAGTAAATCGATACTTGTTGCCTATGGTGCACTCTGATCAAGTGCCAAATGATTTCTTATTGCTCCAAAGTCTGCAAAACAACAATGTACAGCTGGTTTTTGAAATGTGTTTGTACAGGAAGCAATAAATTACAAAATTGTGCAAACATTTTTAAATCTCAGCAGTGCAAGAAAATTATTTAGAATTACATAAATAGTTTGTGAACATATCCTTCAATGCCTTTTCAAATCTAATCACCCTGTGTGTGGAAGCCATTGTATAGATTTTATCCATATATTGATCCTAGCACAATGGGGCACCTAGTTTAGTCTAATTTGCTGAATTAAGCTATTTAGCATTGCTATTTGCTGATGACAGCCCTTTTAAGTGAGGATTTTCTACTAAAGCAAATACAGAGGAGCAGATGCCTCTTGGATGATATTATATACAGTTTTTCTAAATAACAGAAAACAGGCAACAAATAAAATAACGTCCCAAAATAATTTGCAAGGATTTTCTGTAGAAAACACCTTCTGCATTTATATGATTTCAGGAAGGTAAAAATAACCCAGACATGTTGGCACTTGGAAACATCTGTGCATTGGTTCCTTTCATTCTAAAAGATTCCAGAAGGTCCAGTTGAGTAATCATTCTGTTGCCCCAAAGGATCCATCATGCAAGGAGAGAGAAATGGCAGAGAAATGACACAGGGTTCCATTTTGTTATCCATCCTCTTCAAGTCCCCAGTGTATGCAGCCATTATGATGGATAGGGTTTGGTGTCCATACATAAATTAATGCTCACTGCTGGTTTTCCATCTTCACCACTACCTAATAGATAGATGAAAGACTTGGACACTATCCAAAGAGATGGGGCATGGATGCGATACTCTTGAGTTCATGCTATTAGGATCGTGGAAGCAGGCAGTAGTGACATAGTTCTCCCTGTGACCCTAGAGCTTTCTGAGGTGGTGTTGGATAATTTGGTGCTTCTGGGTGACCAGGTAAGAAATTTGTTACATGAGGGCCTAGTTTGCACCTCAGTCACCTCAAACTTTTTCCAGATCCATCAAGATTTATAACTTGCATCTATGTTGAGGAGCATGCAGAGATGCTGAGTATGTGGGGGCCTGAGGTCCCTCGTCCCCCTCAGGGAGAGGGCTCTCACCTGAAATGTGTAAAACTTTTCACATGTCCATCATCTTAGGCTTTCCTCCCTGCCCGCCCTCCCTGGCAAAAATAAAAGTTGGCCCCCTTGGGAGTATGCGTTTAACTATTAAACTTTATTCCCTATTAAAGTCCCCAAAAAACTACTTACTTCCATTATCTGCACTGCAGGTCAGTTGATTTTGAGGGCTGTTTTGGGTGTTCACATTGCTCTGTATAGCACATAAGTAGGTATTCTGGATATATCTTGTTGGAAAAATTCCAATGGACATTTTCCCCCCCCCCAATCAATGTCAACGTGTTATGAGGAGGCTGATTTTTTTTATGAAGTTCTGATAGAAATGGGTCAGAGGTCTGAAGGAACTTTGCTTCTAAGGAGGCTTAAAAATTAACTCCGAAGGCAGGTATCCATTAAAATCCTGCCTTGGGTTACCTATGACTCATTTACTAGGGGTGTGCGAAATGGGGCCCTATTCGGTTTGGAATTGGCCTGAATCGGGGACAGTGATTTGATTAGTTGGTTTGGATCACTGTCCCCGATTTGATTCGGCCAACTCCAAATCTGAAGATTCGATGCTGATTCAGAGAATCAGTGATTTGGCCATAGACACAGCTTGAAATGTTTTTGCTACATACCTCGAGGCACCAGGCATAGCTCGTGATTGCTGTGATGCTGGGATGGATGGAGCATCCCACAGGAGTGCAGGGTAGGTCTCCAGCACGCTCTGCAGCAGACCCAGAAGTGGACCAGAAGTACTTCTGGTCCACTTCGGGGTTTGCTGCCAAACATGTGGAGAGCCTCCCCATGGTCCTGGGGGATGCTCCATCCACCCCAGCATCTCAGCAATCACGAGCCACACCTGGTACCTCGAGGTATGTAGAAAAAACATTTAAAACTGTGTCTGTATCTGAATTGCTGAATCTTTCTGAATCTCTCCAATTTGATTCAGAGAGATTAAAGGTCCCGATTCAATTCCATTCAGAAATTTGGTCCACTGAATCTGGCTGAATCTCCACCAAATTGAACCAGGTACTGAAGCTTCACATAGCCCTACAATTTGCCTAGGTCCGTGGCAGTTCAGCGGTAGTCAGCTTTGCAGCCAGAGACCACATGGCTTCCTGAATCCATTGTGGTGGCTGCTAGCCATATGGGTGCCTTAGAGCCAGGGCTCCACTGCCTTTCAGAGAGAATTTTTAAATATGTTTTTTCTTTTGGTTCCAAATCAGAATTAAAACATATTTCTAAGTGTCAAAACTCTCTGTGAAATGGAATTACCTTCCTCCACATAGTTCTATTTCTAGGAGCTGTACCTCTCATCACCATACTGCTGTTCCTGAAGGTGCTTGATCTAACAGTGCTCTGGGTGCAAAAGGAGACAGGAGGGAGGATATTTCTGATGATGGATCCTTGATTCTGAAATGCATTTGCTCCTTGCTTCACCACCAAGCCTAGTGATAAGTGGCTTTCTGAACACTATGCAAGGCTCATCTCTTTGCTTTGAGGGTTGAGTATGTTGGTAGGATGTGGTAGGGGACTCTGATCGTGTTAAACAGGGAATTAGAAAGTTTCTAGATTATGAACATTGGTTCAATTCATATTGGTTTTTTAGACATGACAGTACTTTGTATATGGGTGTTATACAGTTGTTTCCTATGGCCCCTGCTGTGGTAAAGATTTCTGAGAGTGATTCTTGTGTCTCTTGTGGCAGGCACCTGAGGCTGGTGCCCAGCTCTCTTGACCCTAGTTATGCTACTGTTGAGGCATTTCAAGCTGTGTCTATGGCCAAATACCTGCTTATTTTGTGTGTTGGTGACAGATTTCTTGTAGAGGTCTTTGCAGTACTATTAAAAGTTTAGTGGAAGTTTCTAATTGAGCAGCATATTCTGAAAAGTAAGGGTTTTACTAAGAAAGTATCAAGAAAAATTTTAATACTGTTAGCTGAGGTTTGTGCTTTCTCATCAGGCAATCTGTTTCATAGATTTCATAGACATTAGGGCTGGAAAGGACCTCAGAAGATCACCAAGTCCAGCCCCCCACCCAAAGGGCAGGAAGTCAGCTGGGGTCATAGGATCCCAGCAAGATAAGCATCCAATTTGCTCTTGAA
>NW_017728906.1:59973279-60019261 GCF_001723895.1 Crocodylus porosus | reverse complement strand
CCAGCCAGTGGATCGTGGTGGACCCAAGGCCACAATTGGCCAGTTTCGCCAAGAGGTGATCGTGGGATACCAGATCGAAGGCTTTTTTGAAGTCAAGATATATGACATCAATCTCTTCTCCCTTGTCCAGGTGCTAGGTCACCTGGTCGTAGAAGGAAATGAGATTGGTGAAGTAAGACCTACCAGCAACAAACCCATGCTTGCTATCCCTTAGGATGTTGGCATTGGCCAGTCCATTAAGGATGGCCTCTTTAATAAAATTTTCTAAGATCTTCCCTGGGACAGAAGTCAGGCTGATAGGCCTATTATTAGCTGGATCCACTTTCCTCCCTTTCTTAAAGATAGGCACCATATTGGCCTTCTTCCAGTCTTTGGGCACTACACCAGAGCACCAGGAGTTCTCAAAGATCCATGCCATAGGCTGGGCTATGATGTTCACCAGCTCCTTGAGTACCCTGCGATGTAGATTGTCAGGGCCGGCTCACTTGAAGGTATCCAGCTTCTCAAGGTGTTCCTTCATGAGGTCAGCATTAATAGAGGGCAGGGGATCTCCCTCACCTGGACCTCCCTGCCCCATAGCGGGCATAGGTGTCCCATAGGACTGATGAAAGACTGTCACGGAGGCACTGGGGTGCTCCGTGCCTAAGAAGGAGATAAGGTGAGCTGTCAGTCACCAGGGCAGCTCAGGTGCGGATTGTCAGAGCTGCCAATCAACAGGGCAGTGCAGCTGCAGGTTGCTAGGGCAACCAGCTGGTCAGGTGGCCAGAAGGGGGCAGGGCTGGGCCTTTATAAATAGCCCAGGCCGGAGCCTGACTAGCAGTTCCCTTCTGGCAGTCGTAGGAGCAGGAGCTCTGCGGCTGAGCTGAGTGGCCTGAAGTGGTAGCGGTAGCGGCAGCCTGGTGGTACTGATTGGCTGTGATGACGCCGGGGAGGAGAGCACCTTGATGAGAGGTATGGTTGGAGGCCCTGGGGGGGGTGCTCAGTGTTTATGTTATGAGCAGGAGGCTCTGTGTTTTATGTTGAAGCCAGGTGGCTGGAGTTTTGGTTATGGTTACACCGGAGGACCGGGTGAGGCTGTAGGGGAGTGAGGAGGCCTCACGGGAGCTCTCCAGCAGCTTGGGGGTTCCCAGTGCCCAGTAGGGGCATGGTGCCAGTGGGGCACTATTGTTTGTGCCAGAGAGGCGCGGTGTTTGCCCAGTGGGGCGAGGGGGCCAGGCACGGCTGCGGCCACCTGAGCCCCAAGTGCAAGGAGCGCGGTATAGGCCCAGTAAGAGTAGGAGGGAAACCACTGCGGGGAGTGCGGCATGGGCCCAGTGGGGCAAAGGACCCAGAGAACGGTCAAGGGGGCCAGGCATGGCTGCGGCCACCTGGGCCCCAAGCGTGAGGAGTGCGGTATAGGCCCAGTAGGAGGGCAACCGCCATGGGGAGCGCGGCGTGGGCCCTAGAAAGGGCAAGGCCCCAGAGGGGGACAGAGAGCATGTGCAGAGAGTGCGGCGTGGGCCCAGAGGCAGGGCAACAGCCGCGGAGAGCGTGGCATGGGCCCTAGAGAGGGCAAGGCTCCAGAGGGGGCAGAGAGCGTGTGCGAGGAGCGCAGGCGTGGGCCCTAGAAAGGGCAAGGCTCCAGAGGGGGCAGAGAGCGCGTGCGAGGAGCGCAGGTGTGGGCCCAGAAGGGGGGCAATGGCCGCGGATAGGGCGGCAGAGACCCAAGAGGCGCTGGAGGCGTGGTATAGGCCCTGAGAAGGGCGCAAAAGCCCAGAGGTGGGCGATTCAGGCCCCAGAGCGGGGCAGTGGGCGGAGAGCCAGGCCCAAGGGGCACCGGAGGCTGTGCGGTGGCTGAGAGCCAGGCCCAGGGACACCAGGCGGGTGATGAGCCCGGGGTGCTAGTGAGAGCACCAGAGGGCAAGGGACCGCACAACGTCCCACGTGTACCCCTTAAGGGAGGGGTGCAGAGAAGCACCCCATATGGAGTAGGGGCAGGACCATTATGTACCATTCACCAGGGAGATAAAGGCAGCCTCCCATTTAAAAACTCATTTAAGATCAAAGTCGTGGAGGGCAAGAATCTGAGGGTGCTGAGTACGGCCTTGAGTGACAGTAGGGGGCGCTAGGGAGTTCACGGCTGCTCCTAGGCCCCACTCTCTCACAAAGACTAACACAAAGTACCCATTTAATAGGTTGGCTTTTTCCTGGGCATCAGTTGTCAGTTGCCCCATTCCCAAACCTTGATCTGTTTTTGGTGAGATGTCAGACCTCTTCCTTTTCTCTGTGAACCAGCTTGCTTGTCCCTTAAATGTGATGTCAAAAGATGGAAGAGTAGCGAGAAATTTTATCCAGTGATATAGATGCAGAACCTCCATCCAAGAGCTCTTAAACTCCTTGACTCTGATATTTTCAGTTTTGGTCTTTGGGCACTGTGCACTTCATTTTTTCTGCTCTGCAAAATGAAGATATCATTTGTATTTTGGAATTAGTATGAGAAGTTATTTAGCTAATGAACAGAAACTGCTTGGAAAATAAAAAATGTTACTGGGAACTCAGTATTTGTATTTCTAATTTAAGTTTGACAGTCGAATAATAGTCAAAGTAAGATCATACCAGCAAAGGAAAATAAGCAGCAAGGATCAGCCAACACTGTCTGAGTAACCAGTTAACAGTTTACTTTTTGTTAAAGTGAAATACCTGAATAGAAAGTGGAGAAGCCAGGATTTTTTTTTTTTTTTTTTGCAGGCTGCTGTGGCTGTTAGAAAAGACAGTTGTTTCTGTAGTGGGTGTTTGGGAAACCATGGGCAATGAAAGGAGATCATTTTGGTTCCTGAATGAGGGTTTAAAACTCCACAGCAGCTGAGCCACAGGGTTCCCACAGAGTCTGTCTGGTCAGGAGAGCAGAATGACACCTTTTTTGGTTATGATTCTTCTTGGGAGTTCACTGCATTAGCACTGACTATCAAAAGTTTGTATAACCCTTTCATTCTATTTATGACAAAATATTTATAGAAGATTTAGACCAAGGTTAAATTTCAACAGTTATTTCCCCAGAATGATATACTGAATCTGTATGCAATGGCTTATTAAATTCTAAAACTGCCATATTTAGGTACCACATACTTTTAATCCTACCAAAAGATGCAGTTATTTTCTCAAAATCATAACAATCTTTGATTCATCTAATTCTCCATATTCCCTGATTAGAAACACTTACTGAAGAAGCATGGCAAAAATATTAATAACAAGAAGCAAAGCTTAATGTTGCCAATAAACATCCTGCTCCAGCTGTATTGTAACAATTATGCCCATCATATTTTTCTTTTATGCTCATATAAACTAGTGAGCCCGTCTATTCATGACATGCATATGTCATCCCTTGCAGCAGGATGCCAAGAAAAGACTATTTCTCCAAAGCTTTTATTAAAATGAATATTCAAATGGAATGCATTGAAAATAGACCCTCTTATTGCCAATAAATTATCTGCTGATATTGTTTAGTTTGTGTAATTACATTTGTTTACTTGGAGCTGAACTCTCACAATATGTTTTGACTTTTCTTACATTGACTTGGATCCGTTTAAAATTCAGAAACCTAGCTTTTACAAAATATTGAAACAGTAGCAACAAACTTTTCAAAGCATTGTCATTTAAGCAACATGCTGTATCTTATGGCATTCAAGCACCGCTGAACAGCATTAGAAAGCATTTACGTTAGCACAGCTGTCTAATTGCTATTTTCGTAAAAACCTCCGGATTGCTGAAATGGATATTCAAACTGTGGATGGTGAAATTGCTTTTTGGGGAAAAAAGGAGGACTAAAATGTCACTATTTTAATCAGATCTATTTGTGTAAATGCAGCATCTTTTCATTAAATAGGTTTTCAGAAAGATTTTTTTTTTTTTTTTTTTTTTTTCAACCAATCTTATTCTCCTTCTTGAGATACTGATTGATTGATTGCTAAATCTTCATAGAATTCCTGTGGAAGTGCATATTAATTACCTCCTCATTACTGCCACATTAGTTCTCAATGATTGAGAGTGTTACCATGAATGCCAAAGGAATTAATGATGGACCAATTATTTCTGAGTGTCACTATTCATAGTAACTTCCTCTATTCATGGTAAGAAATACACTATCCTCAAGGAGGAGGCTCATGGTGGTTTATATGTCAAAACTGAAATGCGTTTGTCTGCATGGCTTAATGTGGTGTTGATGTTTGTAGCTATACGTGTCTTTTAAAGGGAAAGAGGAAGTTTTTATTAAAGCAGAATAGTCATAGATAAAAACCTGAGCCCATTTTTAGGACTTCTGGATTCACAAAAGGAGATAACAGGTTTATTTAAAATCGTGTTTTAAGCCCTCATGGATGCAAACAAAAGTCTTCAAAATGTGACTTCAGTGCCTGCCTATGTAGGTACTGTGGCTGGAGTGTAAACAAGGGGTAACTTCTGTGTCTGGAATGCAGCAGACCAGGGAAGGGACAGGCAGCAGAGCAGCAGATAGGGCAGAGAACAGAAAGCAGAGCAGGAGATCAGTCGGGGAGCACAGGGCAGAGAACAGAAAGCAGAGTATAGAGATCAGGCAGGGGAAGGTGACTGGAGTGGCATTTAGGGAGGATGTGGAGCTAATCTGTGGCATGCCTGCCAGAAAGGTTGGCCTTCACTGGTAGAAACAATCCAGTTAATTAGAACTCTAAAAATCCTGTTGCCAGCCAAGAATGGCTGGGAACTGAATGAAGTGGGAGAATACAAACAGTCCTGTCATGTTGGGTGTAGTGCTGTGGATTACCTTAATTTGATTTTGCAGGAGAAGAAAGAATATCTTTACATCCCTAATTGGACACTGTAGCATCAAACTTCTGCCTGTGGTGCCTTTGGGAGCACAAGGGAAACTTTTGCAGTGCTAACTGCTTTGCAGGCTTTAGAAAGGTGCTTGTGATTACCAGGTGTCAGCTCATCTTCACTGACTGGCATGGAGGAGATTGTGGTCATGTTCCCGTCCTCTTCCTTCCTCACGAGATTTTTTGTGATGGAGTAGCTGACAGGGTGTGCTAAAAAGGGGATAGAAAGAAGGCAATGTAGTGGAAGGTAGACAACAGACTGGATTAAAAATAGGGTAGCTAAAGATGGCATGGCACATGCTTTGGTGAAAATTAAGAATTTTATTATAAATTGCAAAAGAAGGAAGTGTGTGTATACATATGGATTATTTAAAGATATGGCTTTCACCAGGGTTAAGTTTATTTTTTTTCTGAATCCTGTATTTGTTGAAAAATGTGGTTTTAGCTCACTGAAGTAGTTGATTCTGAAAAACTTTTGGGAGAATAGATAAAGGGGGAGGATGTGATGCTGGACATTCTTGGTTTGTCCAGAAGCCATAGCATTCACCCAGAACATGGGAAATTTGAGCTCAATTTCCTCTTGACAGTGGGGACTGGCACCACATCTTCCATTTCCCAGGAACATATTCAACCAGCAAGCTAGAATAGGATTTGGAAACCTATAGCCTATGAAGTCAGGGAGCATTGGTGTTGTTTCTATGGTGTGGGACTTCACTTGGAAGCATAGGCTCTGACTTCTGTTTTCACTGTGGGGGGAGCTAAGATGCAACCTACCCCCCTCCCCGGTGGCATGGCTGGAGTGGAGCCTGTGGCAGGGGGTGGGGGTGGATGCAGGCTGCCTGTTGTGGGCTTCCAGAAGCCCTGTGCTGGCCGTGCTGCCATGGTGAGGTGCCCCCTGACTGCCCAGCAGCAGCAGCGGTGGTGGTGAAGAGTTGTGCCTCCCACAGCTTCCAGGTGGGCAGGGGGCAGCTCACATCTGCCCCTACCCTGCACAGACATCTGGGGGCCATGTGCCTCCCCATGCCCCCCCTCCCTGGGACTGTGTGCATCAGCTGACCCTGCCCCCTGGATGAGCTGCCCGTGGCTCTGTCCCACTCTCTACCCTGGCCCTGGGCCCCTTGCACTGCCCTGGCTGGCTGTCTGCCCCAGGCCCAGGTCCTGCTCCACTCTGCCGACCCCCCACCATAGACTTACCAGAAGGCAGCTGGGGGAGCTGTTCTCCACTGCTGCCTGGGGCTGTATTTCTGGCCACATGCATGTGTGAGGGCACACACGTGCACCTGGCACCATGGGCAACTGGTGCCTCCTAATACTGGAGGGTCCCACAGTGGCTGATTGCTGCCACTGGCAGAAGTGCCAGCACCAACCCAGAAATGCCATCAGTGCTTCTCTCGGGGTGCACAGCCAATCTCAGGGGGTGCACATGCATGTGTCTCCAATGTCTGGCATTCCTTCTGCCCTGCTCTCCACAGCCCCTTGCAGGGTGGCATGCTGCCAGCTTGCAAGGAAAGCCTGCCATTTCCTGCATTTTTCTGTGGTGAGCAGAAAGCCTGAATCCCTGCATGATATTGGGAATCCAGGACAAATGCTGTCCTGGAGTCATGCAGCCCAGGACTGGGACTTGATGTTCCCATTTTGGGACTGTCCCACTCAATTAGGGACATGTGGTCACCCTACCCTCTTCCTGAGGTGGTTCAGGGCCCTTGGTCCACCCACATACTTGATGCCTGTATGTGAATGGGAGATATTGGTAACAACACTGCAGGGGGAGAGTGGTAGTGGCAGCTGTGCGGCTCTGGCAGTACCTGTTTGGGTCAGATTGGAAGCATTAAAAGTTGCCTACCCCTGGAATGGAAGCATTCTACAGGGGGTCGTTGTAAAGTTCTCCTGTTGATGCTGTTCCTCTTTGCAAAAAAAATGTAACTAATGAACTAGAGAAATGTGAGTGATTCTGTCACCTGTGTCTAGTGCACTCACCTGGGACAAGACACAGAGGGTTCCAGTTCCTTCTCCAAAGAATTTTTTGATATTTTATGATAAATGAAACAGCTCCAACTGGGAGAAATATATTCTGAGTATTCAGGCATGGCTATGCTTATAGCTAAGGTACTTTCCTGAGCGGTGACAGAGCTTGGGCCAAATCCATGTACTGAGTCAGGCAAAGAATAAATGTGAGCTTGGGTCTTCCATGTACAGCTATGTGAACTCTTCCCATGAATACTCACACACAAATTGAAATTTCAGAGCTACCTTCCATTATTAATCCAAAAAATGACTAATTTTCAGAAAATATCCCATACTATTTGGTTTATTTTAGCATCTCCATCTCTTCCTCCTCCTTCTCATGTCTTGTCTGAGATTGTCAATTCTGCTAAATACCTGTCGTCAACAGATTTGTTAGAATCTGACAAGGCCACAATGTAAGTGCTTCTTCTAGGGCCATTATTTTGGTCTGATAACATAACAAGCCATTGTTCATTTTTAATTTTTAGTAAATGCCTCAATACTATACATTAAAAATCCACATCTTTATTTTTTGGATAAGGTTAATGTTAGCACATAAATTCAGATTTGCGCATGTACATTGCTAAATTGATATTTGAATGATCATGCTTCATATATTTAGTTTTTAGTGACATGATGTATCCCAAAGGAAACCATAATTTCTTCTCTTTCTTATTTCTGTAGGAGAGCTGCCAGAGTTAGCAATATTGTAACCACTGAAGTTATAGGGTAAAAAAATCAGTCCATCCTAAACAGTCACCATCTCTGTATAAAAACGTTTATTTTTTTTTAAAGAGAACATGTCTTATGCTTAATTTCAGTACATGGCTAAATTTGTAATAGGTTTAACTAAATTAGCTGAATGAAAGCTGAAGGCATCCAACTTACACAAGCAGTATGCTTTCTTCTTTTGGAATCATACAGGTAACATTGCATATAAAAAACCAACCTTATAGAGTTCACCTTGGGTGAGAGTGGGAGTCATAGACTACGTACATTAGACATCTGGACACCTGAACTAGGGCCAAGGAGATGAACAAAGGGGAGTGACTAATGGAGTTGATGGTATGGGGTATGGGTGTAGTGGAAATAAATTTAGTCCAAATCTCAGTGAGGTTCCAGAAATAATATTGCCGTATACAATTTTTTAATAGGGAAAAATGGGTGGACTCAACAGTTTGACACTAGGGGAAGGTTTCATAGTTGTTTGTTTTTTTTCTAAGAGATAATGGAATAAATGAAAAACTATAAAATGTGAAAGCTATGTTAGGTTAGATAGATATGAAAAAAAACTACATGTAAGATTCCATAGACTGAAATATTTGTTTTTGCTCAGGAAGAGGCTTGCATACAGTTGAGTCAATTTTTTTAAATCTAATCCTAAGCTATAAACCTATCAATGTAAGACCCAAACTTGCTATAAGAGCCATGAGGAGCCATGGTCCCCGCAGGCAGGGAGTGGGAAGCTGCCTACCCACCACTGCTGTCCCAGGCTGAGCCCAGCCTCCACACAGCCCAGCTAGAGTGGCTCTGGAGCTCCCTTCTCCCCTGGGACAACAGGAACAGTGGTAGTGGCAGATAAAGAAAGACAGGAGGGGAGGGAGGAGAGAGGATGAGTCTCTGAGCATGGCTTGAAAAAGAAGGGCAGAATTCTTACCTTTTTGCAGAACTTACAGCAGCTGAGGACTTTTTATCTGCCCTGTGGTCAGGAAGGGGTGTGCAGCCGTGCCACTGCACCCCTCTGGATCTCTCCCTGGATGCAAAGTACCACTTATTCAGTTCTATTTGTGGGTTTAAGGCCACAGATGTGCCCTTCTGGTGATATTACAATGGCTTAATTTACCACAGATATAAACAGATGTAGCTCCATTGCTGGATCTGATGCTGTGTGACCAGACTGACAGAAAATATTTAGCTTTTGAGAGTTTGGGAGGCAATAATCTACTAGAAGAGAGCTAACGGGTAAATTCTGTTACCCAGGATGAAGCTGATTGACTGTTAGAGTGAGATGTGATTTGGAGGAGGTTTTGCAAGATCGCCATACAGAATAAAGTGACAAGAGGAGCAATTGCTGCTTTGTTCCCAAGTTGTAAGGAAAACATCTACATTAAATTTGATTTCCTCCTTTTAGAATCTATACCTCAGGTTTTCCTTCTTGCAGAAATAGTATTTCCTGTTGTGTCACACTGGGCAGGTCTACATGTGCCCCTTTAGCAAGTACTAAATGACTGTGCAGTACCTGCTGGTACTGTGTAGTCCTGGCGGCACACAGGTCATTTTCAGCCCTACTGCTCAGTAGTAACAAGCCATTGTACAGTAGCTTGCTGCTACGGTGCAGTGGCAGCAGCATCACGGTTAGTGCCTGCTGATGCTATGTCACTGTAATGACAGTGACGTAGCATCTCATGTAGATGTGCCCACTGTGTGGAATTCAGCTTACTGATCTCACTTTCTGATAGAAAATACCAGAGGAAACCACTGGTAAAGTCACAGTAACAATGTTGTGTCTCATTTTTAGATGTTTGTGGTTGGCATTTTTATTTTGAGATGATAGAGCATTTTGTTAACCTTCCAGATGTCAGTCCTCTGTCTTTTGCTTCCAAGCCTTGTGGGAGCTCCCTGAAAAGTGAAAGTGGGTAGCTGATACTATATGAATGTCAGCTGATCTCCAAACCACTTTGAAATAAGCCTCCCTGGAATTTGGTACTGTAAATCTTAATTACTGTAACTTAAAGCTGTGTGTTTATCAAGCTATGACTTCCATAACAAAAGGCCTTGGGATTTGGGGGGGTTACTTTTTTTTAAGTTGTCTTGGTCTTTTAATCCTAGCCAGTATGTTGCACAAGAATCCACCTTGCATTTTAATAAATGGGTTTATATATCCAGTACAGAGAAGAACAGCGGCAGAACAGGGCAGCTTTGTGTCCTGGGCAGTAATGGTGGATGGATTGACAGACTCCTGGCATTTGCTCTGGTTGCTATTTTTGTGCCCCTCTCTTTTGTGTCCCTTCACAACCGGCTTGGACAGCCTGGGGCTGTTGCCCCAGTCATAGTCCCTTCCCCTTTAGTTGCACTACTGGTAAAGAGGGAAGAAATTGTGGCATGAGATTAGAAAAGTAAAAGCCTATAATCATACACACAGAGACAGAACTAAGTTTGCAGTAGGTTGCTTCTTTAATGTATGATACAAGTTTTAGGATTGATTAATGGAGAGATTAACATATAAATTGGCAGTGAGGGAATGCAGGTGTTAACCTGGGGATGGGTGTGGCTAGATAAAACCTATGTTGCTGTTAGTTACAAGAACAGCATTTTACTATTTATTATTTCAGGTGGTGATTGTCCACAATATTGGGGAAAGTTAGAGTTGTCTAGGGGTATGCATCTTTTTAAGATCATCTATTTGTTGCTTGCTTTTTGACACAACAGCATTGAAATCGGTAAGTAAGGTAAGTGAGAATTTGTCTATTACGGAACAATTTTTTATCCATAAATGTTGATAAGGTTGTACATACTGTAAGTTTAACATCTATGAAGTGCCTTATAATAATATTAATAATATGGGTGTAGACTTTAATGCCAAAAGGATTAGATCATCCTAGTTTAACCTTCTGTGTATTACAGGCCATTACCTTTCATCCAGTTACTCCCATATATAGCCCAATAACTTGTGTTTGGCTATAGAAATCTTCCAGAAATGTATCCAGTCTTGATCTGAATACCTCTACAAATCCATTTTCCTCTTAGTAGTGTGTTTCAGAGTTAATCTCTCTTCTTAGGAAAAAGGAAGAGAAAGAAATGTTTCATTTCTGATTTAAATTTGTTTGGCTTTATCTTCTGGCCATTGGCCCTGTCTCCTCTCTGAAATGGCCTTTTCATATCAGACATTTTCTTCACTAGGAAGGTATTTACAGATTGTAATCCAGTCATTCCTCAATATCCTTTATAATAGTTTCATAGTTTCTAGGGTCAGAAGGGACCTGAGCAGATCATTGAGTCTCACCCCCTGCCATGGCAGGAAAGAGTACTGGGGTCAAACGACCATAGCAAGGTATATATCTAACCTCCTCTTAAACACCCCCAGGGTAGGAGCCTGCACCACTTCTCTTGGAAGTTGGTTCCAGATCCTAGCCATCCTGACCATGAAGTAGCGCCTCCTGATATTTAACCTAAATCTACCCTCTGCCAGCTTGTGACTGTTATTCCTGGTCACTCCTGGCAGTGCTCAGGGGAACAGGGACTCCCCCAGTACCTGCTGATCCCCCCTGACTAGTTTGTAACAGGCCACTAGATCCCCCTCAGCCTTCTCTTGTGGAGGCTGAACAGGTTCAGGTCCCGTAGCCTCTCCTTGTAGGGCCTGCCCTGCTGCCCCCGGATCATGCGAGTGGCCCTCCTCTGGACCCTCTCCATGTTGTCCACATCCCTCTTGAAGCGCGGCGCCCAGAACTGGACACAGTACTCCAGCTGCGGCCTGACCAGTGCTGCATAGAGGGGGAGGATCACCTCCTTGGACCTGCTCTAGATGCATCTGTGGATGCATGACAAGGTGCAGTTGATAGTAATAAACTAAATAGATTGAGCCCATTGGGTTGCTCACTGTATAAGGTTTTTTACTAGCCCTTGGATTATTTTTGTGGCATTTTTTGAACTTTCTCTAGCTGAACAACATCATTCTAAAAATAAAGACACCAGAATAGATATACCATGTCTGACCCAATGCCCCCTAGAGAGATTAATGTCCACTACTCACCTGTTCATAGGTTCTGGGATAGCACTTTTTGCTACATCATTGCAAAGGGAGCCCATGTTTATTTCTGGTCCGCTTTCATCTTTCAATTTCCTTTATAGTCACTGTTCTCTAGGATATAGTATCATTCTATTGGGTTTTTCTACTTCACTCATTATTATGATTTATAGTATTTGTTTGTCTTTTAACTAGTGTATTCACAAATGTTTCCTTTTTTTTTCCTTGGTGAAAGGTACAACACATGTAATACATTTCAAGTTATTATCAAATATAATTTTCCAGTTATTTAAATTTGCAACTTCTACTCTTTATAAATGTTAGGAGAAAATAAAAACAAAACAAAAACAGTGCTGTCTTTATTACCATAAATACGCTTTGCCTATATGTTCTTTGGAAGATTTTCAGAAGAGTAAAAAATACCTCCTTATATTCTGTTGAGTACATTAAATAGCTGAGTTAATCAAATGCTTGGTTGATCTCTCTCTCTCTCTGAAGGATTTACTGTGTGTAGTAAATAGTCTGATGGCATAACATTTTCAAAGTCCACAGACCATGACTTTTTAGTAATTTGAATCAATATTTTTAATCTGAGTAAAAATGGAATACGGACCGATCTTATGCTTTCCCCCAAATCTGAGCATACAACAGATTCATTTAAAGATACTACAAATAAGGGTTTGCGAGGAGGGAAGAGATATCTCAGTACAGTAAATAAAGCAAGTTGCCTGAAAAATGAAGTGAAGCTGTGTAGGACGGTAGTCTGGAAAATCAACAAGGCCCAGAAATAGTGAGTAAGATTAAAGGTAGCATTTAACAACAAAGCTATTCTTAAAACAGGGTTAGAATAGTATTAAAAACAAACAAACAAACAAAAAAAGTCAGCAAAGCTTATATTGTAGACTGAGCTGTACTCGCTTTTAACAGTAGATGATTGCTATTTACTATAGGAGTAGTAAACCTCAGAAAGTTTGCTTTTTTTAGCTCTCTTATTCTAAAAAGGCACTGTCTCAATAGAGTTTAGTAAGAGTAGTTTTTTCAAGGGAGAAATGTTGTGGTTGACTGGTTCTGTCTGCCTTTCTCTCAGGGTTTTTTATTCATATAACAGTGATATTTGAGAACCTGCAATTCATCCCATGGAGGACTGTTCCTGTTCATATTTTAGTTTATGGTTCAGGTATCAAGAGGTTTAGTTACAGCTGTACTGTCCACAGGACACCCTCCAGGACTTGTGGGATTCCATGCAAAATATGGGCCAACTTTTGCCCTCAGGCCTTTTAAACTCAGAGAGGTTGCATGAATGCAACTGAGAACAGAACTATACTCAAGAGCTCTGTCATATCCCTTTTTTGTTAATAAAGTTAATTGTTCAAATGAATTAACTGCCCAAATCAATAAATGAATGAACCAAGGCTTATCTTTCCTCTTGTGAACTGAAATTAGTTATTTTTGGGCCCCTAAGCCCCTGCTGGCATGGGGGACTATAGGAGAAAGGTTAACCTGAAGGTTATAAACTTATGCTTTTAGAACAGTTTTTGGGTCACATTTAAGCACCAAACCTCTGTTGTTAGGTTTTCAAAAGCCATCTGTATATTGGGTACTGAACTCTTGAGGATGTGGCTGTAGGTTTTATGATGACTGCCATCTGCAGCATACATGAGGTGCCTAATTGAGCAGTTTTAGAAATTTGGCCTTAATGTTTAGTGTGGCAGGGCACTGTGTGCCTGCCACTTTAAGGGCCTGGAGCTGACAGCTGCCAGGTGCTTGATTTAGGGCAGCCATTTTGGATCTGGGGCTGCCTATATAAACACAGCAGTTCTGCTGTGAGAGGTCAGGCAACAACATCACCTGGCTGGAGGGCTGCTAGTATCTTCTGGAGGTAAGGAAGGAGCTGTAGGGGATGGATAGGAGGCTCCTGGTCCTGGGCATGACCTAAAACTGCACCCTGCCAGGAGTGGGTAGCCTGGCGGGGCTCTCAGTGGTGCGGAAGTCCCCAGGAAATGCCAGGCCAATTACCACCTTGGGGAAAGGCAGGTTGGGGTGCCTTAACCCCTCACCCCCATGACCAGTTGGTGACCCCTTTGTTTGGAGGGCCCAGAGAGTGGACCCTAGGAGAGAGGAAAGGGACATAGACTCAATGCTTGTCTGAACTTCCCCTGACTGGCCCATGCTGGGGCCAGGACTGGAAGGGTCAAAGCGCTGGGGGTCTACCACGAGGGATGCCCAAGAGCTGCATGCCTGGGGTTCCAACTGGCCTGCAGGAGGGCCAGGGCTAGTAGCTGAAGGTCCTGGTAGGGGGAATCGCACCCAAAGGGGGAGCAGCTCAGGGAGCTATGTTGCCTGGTATGATGGAGGAAGAGTCTGCCTGAGGAGAGGAATCCAGGTGGGGTTCAGTAGTAGGATTCTGGGGCCCAGTGAGGGGCCGGTGATAGTGAGAACAACATGATGCCATCTGCGAGGCTTGGGCTGTGGTGTAGGGGAGGAAAGGAGCTGCAGATAGCACCCTCTGGCATCAGGGCAGGAAATGGGCAGCCTCCCACTTAATTAAATCTTTAAAGAATTAATTAACAACAAGGCATGGTGGGTAAGAACACGGGCGGTTAGCCCAGGAACAGGTGTACAGGCCATGGTTAGATCAGCCCCGAGCAGGTCTTCTGTTACACCGAGCATTTGAAAACTGGATTCTGAGCCCCTTAAAATCTGCCCTCATCTGCATTTATCCTAGCCAGCTCTTACTGTTACTTTTCTTTACATGCATGATGCTGATGATAAAATTTAGAGAACAGTATGCTTTCTTCAAATAATTTTTATTTTAGCTTATGGGGAAAAAAGAATAAATGTACAGTCAGTCTCAGGGAGACTGAGACAAAGTGTCTTCTCTGTTACTTATTACAATTACCCTTGGTCTTGGATCATTCTCTGCATGAGATCACAACTTCCTCAGCCTCCAAAGGTGATGGAAGTAGATGTGAAAAAGTGAAGTTGTTTTCTAGGCAAAGCTCCCTCAGCCACCCTTCAGATGCAACAAAAAGCCTCAGTGGCCAGTGTCAGCCTCTGGGGCTAGGGACAGGCATTCAAAAAGCCTGAGCCTGAATTGATTCAATCTTTGCAAGTTAGTCTAACCTGTGTAGGTTGAATCAGTTTGCAAGTGCTTAGACATTTCCTCTGGACTGAGGAAACGCATGGACATGTCTGTAGTGGCTCAAGCTAGAAACTGGGGAGTGCTAGAGCAGCCTTCCCTTTCCTTTCACAGTACTGAGTGGCGGGGTGGCCAAGCCCTGGCAGGACGCTTTGATTAGGGAGGGGTGTAAACCCTCACCTTGCCTGCAAAGTCCAGGCTTCTCCCGGCTTGCTGTTCAAGGGGCAGGGGTGTTGTCAGACCCCAGGCCCTGGCTAGCACTCTGAGGCAAAGTGGGGGTGTGCAGTACATTCATCTGTTGATGATACTGAGCTGTTCAATCTCCTTGCTTACATTCAATAAGGTTTACCTTAAACCAGTTTCAACCATTTTGAAACTGGTTTATGTGCTCTGAACTTCTGTTCTGTTACAGGTTTAAACCAGTTTCTGATCACTTAAACCAGTTTATGTGTAATGTCGGTCCCTAGCCTGAATGTACCACCTGAGGCAATGCCTAGGATGGGAGGCAGAGAAAGGGAGGAGAAGATCTGAAATGAGTAGCCTGTAACCCAGCTTGTGTCCCAATTTGTTGTGGCGGCTGATTTAGTTTTAAAGCTTGAAAGTGACAGTAGTAGTGTAACCAGTGGTAGGTGACAAGGGCACTAGGTCCAGTCACCAGTTTTGAAAGGGTGCAAGAATGGTGGCTATTATTGTTGTACGCCTGTCTGCCACAGCTGCTGCCAGCTAGGGTTAACATACATCCAGCTTTTCCTGGGCATGTCCTCTTTCTTGCCCCCTGTGCTGTGTCCGGGTGGGTTTTTAAAATAAGAGCAAATGTCCAGTCTTTTTGCTGTTCCCTCTACTCTCCTAGGCTGGCTGCTTGGGACTGGGAGCAGCAGGCAAGGTGACTGGCTGTCGGAGATCATGTGCTCCCCGCGTGGGCCAGTAAAGAGACAGTGTAAGTGTGCGCATGGCACAAAAATGGCTTGTTATGATCTTTCTTGTCATTCCAAGGCATAAGTCTTAGATATGGATAGCATTGAAGGGCAGGGATAGGTGAGAAAAGAAATTGGGACTTGTGGAGAGGTATGAGAGAACTAGATAAAGGATAAATGATGCTGAAATTACTAAGAAATGGGTGAACTAAAGCTTGATCTGTGAATGCCTTTTAAACTAAAGGAAGGCAGGAGGTCTACATACACACAGAGGGAAAGAGTCTGTTGTGCCTTTGTTTCTTCCATGTTGTACATCAATATCTATAAGTATTCATCCTGTGTGGAGAGTTCAGGAGCCATTTTATTCTCAGGGTTGCTGTAGCACAGTATGGAGGAGATGCATGCTGTGCTGTTTTCTAGAGGATTTATGTTTATTCTTGCTTCTTTCCCACCAGAAGTCCTTCAGAGAGTACAGTACAGCTGCAGCAGCACAGAGTCCAGTGCAGTCTAACCAATCAAACATTTGCTCAGCTTCCTCAGGTGGCTTTTCCAGCCCATGTTAAGTGACCAGTACCATAGCTATGATGCTATCAGCACCCAGGTCAACAAGTGTAAAACTAGGTCAGGAATGTCTGTGAGGGCAGCAGCTACAGCAGTGACTACATGTGGATATACCCACAGATAATCAAGAATGTGATACCAAAGAAAATTCTATTACTTGAATACACAAGTGAAAGAAGAAGTTTTTCTACATGGAAGTTTAAATCAGAGGAGGTTATCCAAATTCATATTCTGATATTTGTATCTGTGTATGGCAAAAGCATGGGGTGGCTTGAATTACAGCACCAGATTTGAGCCCCTGAAACACTGAGGCAGTTCAGATCTGGATCTCAACTTTGACATTCGGTGACCTTGGTAAAGTCTTTAATGTTATCTTAGAACCAAGCTGGGGGTCCAAATGCAGAGTCTGACCATGTTTGCTAAGTTTCCCCTGTTTGAACACTGGGCTTACCCTGTTTCACAGGGTCAGAATCCAGCATTTGTCCTGCAAAACTCAATATTTTCCCAACCAAAGTGGAAGTGTATCGCTCCAAATTATTCTTGCAGTAATGTAATGAGTGTTACGTCTTTATTTTATACTATAGAGAAGTGATTCACTGGAAAGCACCAGGTCTGATTTTAATAGGATTTAATGCTAGTGCAGTTTTACAGTTGGTTTTATTTTATTGTATCTTATTCTCCTCTTCTCTCCTGGGCTTTTGCTATCCACTTTTATTAGCCTCAATGCTTCATGGCTGTTGCAACTCAGTTGCAAGAAACAGAAATGACTGCATTAGATTTAACAGGGTGCAATTTTTCTCTTCCTAACCTTATTTAGGACTGAGTTACTGTTTCCTTTGAATTACATATGTAAAACATTAATGGTTCTGTTAAAAATGGGTAGACTGATAAATACATGTCAGACTATGATTATATTGATAAATCGGGTGCATGAAATCAGTGCTTCTGGAAATCCTGTTCTGAAATAATTTCGGAAAAATTTTCAGGGAAGGGGGTGGGATTCTTACCTACTTTGGGGACCTAGAGGATCCTGTGGTGGGTTCAAGTCCAAAAGTGGGGTGCAGCTGTACCACTGTCCATTCTTGATCTGCCCCTGGTGGTGCCAAGCTTCCTTAGCTCACATTGAGGATAGCGTCCCTTTGTCAGTGTGTTGGGGCTTGGTTTTGGGTACTGTCTCTGAGTAGTCTAAAACCTGTTCCTCAAGGACAGAATTGCTTGTCACTTACATGCTTCACTTTTTTGTCCTTTTTATACAAGACAACACTGGGGACAGAGCAGTAGCATAGCTCAGGGCAGGGAGCAGAGCACCAGCCCTGACCACCAACTTCATAGGAGAGCCAGAAATGTGCCCACACCCCTGCAGAGTCTGCACCCTGGTAGCAGAAGCAGCCTCATTGCATTGCTCTTGCAGCAGAAGCCAAGTGGATGGACACTGTGCTGCTGCTTTAGTAGGCACAGCTAGGTGGAGAGAGCATGCTGTGGCTCTTCTTGGGTCCCTGGTGTAGGTAAAACTTCCATGCCCTCCTTTCCCTTGAACTCTCAGAATCCCTGCCTCTAGTGCTCACAGGCACTTCTCACCCTCCCTATGCTCCCACTCTCTTGCACAGAGTTTGCATCTGGGACAGAGTTATGGGCAATTACTGGAAATGGCAAGGGCCATGAAATGAAAAGCTGGTCATGGTGTAGAAGAATAATGGCTTAACTCATGTTGAGGTGAAACTACTCACATTCAGTCACCTGAGAGTTCTGCCTTTAACCACTGAAAAGTTGCATTATAATAAGAGTGCACCAGAAAGATGCCCTGGCTTTTCCTTTTAAGTGTTCTTGTGCAATCTTTCATTTTCTTAATGTAATGGAACTTAATCAAATTTGTAACTCCAAGCTTGGTTTTGTAAGTCATTTGAAAGACTCCACATATTCAGAGGCCCTTTCCATTCCCAGCCCTCCATGGTAATTCATTTTATGTACCTAGGAAGGACCAACGTCTGAGTCAACTCTGTTAGGTCTAAAGCCTGTTGTTTTGAGAAGTTTAGGTGGTATTTAGATCATTAAGCCATCCCATTATAATGATACAGTTTCTAAATAAAATAAACAGTTAAGCCAACAGACAAAACCCTGCATTTTCTAAAAAGAAACATATTATTAATACTTTTCAGAACTGCTGGAGAAACCTCTTAGTAGAAGACGGGACAGTGAAGCTGTGCAGAAGGCCAAGATCCTTTATGCATCATGTATGAATGAAAGTAAGTAACTTGATTCTGTTTGGGGGGAAAAGGCATGTTGTATATTAGCTGCATCTGTATAAAGCACTCATAGAAGGAAGCAGTAAGGAAGGAAGTCCAGGTCCTGGAGTTGTATCCATTTGGGCAGATTTTTGTGTTCTTTGAACTCAGTGTAGCTCTATACAGGTGAAAAAGTTCATCTACTGGGACCCAACTTTAGGTTCATGGCCTAATTTGGTAACTAAATGAGTCACAGTGACTTGTAATTCACAAAGACACAAGATACCTTGTTCATAATCATATTTCCAAAGAGAATTGCACTTTGAGGAACTCTCAAAGCAGTGTGGGAGTATTGACTGAGAAATTAAAAGGAGCAGGTTGCTTTATCACATTCTCTGATGGAATTGTTCAGGTCAGGTGGCAATTAAAGGCCAGTGGCTCAGAGCTCCCATAGCTTGTTCCATCTGAACACCTTCTCTAAACCCTTGCCTCAAAGGGCATATCTGTACTGTCTCCATAATTAGCCTGTGACCACTGCTGAGAAGCCCACCCCTCCCACTTGATCCTAGTCCACAAATGCCAAAGCCTAGAAATTAGGTTGAGAAGTATGTCAAAGACAGAGAACCTGAGAGCATGGCTCTGGGAAGTGCTGCAGACTCTGCTAAACTGGCTACTCCGATAGTTGCTGGGCTTTGCTGAGTGGTAGTGAATGGGCTGAGCTGTGCTTCTCAGTGATGTTCCTAGACTTGTTACAGCCACAGTATGGATATTCCCTCAGCAGCAAAGCTAATTTTCAGATTTCTTGTCAGATATCTATAATACATATTTGTCATGCCTGCTCCTTGGTGTTAACCACATTCTTTCCACTGTAATTATCCTGAAATGAACACAGCTGACCTGAGGATTTTGGAGCACCAGTCAAATGGTTCTATTTGACTGTAGCCCATATTCTGCCAATTTTGTTAATTCAGCCAATTTACATCAAAATTGTAAATGATAGAGGGGACAGAATCAGGATTTCTTGGCTTTTTGGTGCACATGTGGAGCTTGCTAGTTCCATTTGACTTCAACATTAATCTTTCATCAGTTTCTGTTTTCATTCATTCATTTCTGTTTGTGTTTTCTGATGAAAGCTGAAATTCTCCTTTGCCTCCTTATTCCCTCTAATTTAGTGGGAACCAGAACACAAAGGATAAAAGCAAGACCTGCAAATAGACCCTGGCAGCGGAACCTTCTTAAAGTGTCTCCAGGATTTGGATGTTTGGCTGAGATGATCTAGGTGGGGATGGTCCTGCTTTGAGCAGGGGGTTGGTCTAGCTGACCTCCTGAGGTCCCTTCCAACCCTCATTTTCTATGATTCTGTGGTGATATCCCTGGATTATCCTCCTCTCTCTCCTCTCATTCTTGCAGCTGTGGATCTTCACCTGGCCCAAGGCTATAGTCCCTAATAATCTGTGTCTCTGCTTTATACTCCCAACCTCTTCACTGGCCATGTCCTAGTCTTCCATTATGTATATCTCTGAAACTTCTAAAACATTGCATACCAGCCTAGTGTCCTCATGCAACTAGTAAGATGACATCCCTTTTTTCTTGCTCATCTCGGTAAAATGGATAGTTGTTCGTTTTCCCTTAAAATTTCTGGGAAGGATCCGTTTCTTGGAGTCAAAAATATGGGATAGTTTCCTGTCTTTTTGTCAGAATTTCTGTAGGAGTTGTTTTCTTTCTTGTGGAGTATTTGTTCTGACATGCTGTGAAGTTGATTGCCTACATAGATTCATAGATTGTATGGGGCTGGAAGAGGACCTCGCAAGATCATCAGGTCCCCCTGAACTAGGCAGGAAAGACAACTGAGGTCAGGTGACCCCAGCAAAGTGACTGTCCAGTCTCCTCTTGAAGATTTCCAGGGTAGGTGATCGCATCACCTCTGGAGGGAGCTTGTTCCACAGTCTGTGGAGAAAAAGTTTTTCCTAGTGTTAAGCCTGAAATGGTCTTCCAGGAGTTTGTGACCATTACTCCTGGTTTTCCCCAAGGATGCCCTGGTGAACAGTTGTTCGTCGAGCCCTGGATGTATTCCCAGGATTTAGTGGTAAGCTGCTACCAAGTGCCCTCTCAACCTTCTCTTTTTTAGGTTGAAGAGACCCAACTCCCTCAGCCTTTCCTCGTATGGCTTACCTTACAAGTCTCTGTTTATATGGGTGGCTCTTCTCTGGACTCTCTCAAGCTTTTCCACATCCTTGTTGAAATGCAGTGCCCAGCTGCGGTCTCACCACTGCTGAGTAAAGTGGGAGAATCACCTCCTTGGTTTTGCTTGAGATGCATCCGTTGATGCATGCCAGAGTATTGTTTGCCCCGCTGGCTACAGGATTGCACTGACAGCTCCTGTTCATAGTATGGTCTGTTATTACCCCTAGGTCGTTTTCAGTCATGGTGCCTAGTCAGTTTGGTGCTACTGAGCCTGTAAGTATGTTGGAGATTGTTCATCCCCAGATGGAGCACTTCACACTTCTCAGTGTTGAACTTCATCTGGTTCCAATCTGCCCAGCCTCCCAGCCTGTCTAGGTTTGCCTGTATCTGAAGCCTATTTTCAAGCATAACCATGCTCCTCCATAACTTAGTGTCACTCGTGAACTTGGCCAGTGAGCTCTTCACCCCTGATCCAAATTATACATGCCCCTTCTGTTACAAATTCTGTTGCATTCTGTCACTGGTTACACCCAGGCCACTCCTAATTTTTTTCTCCGCAACAATTATTCTTGTGAAACGATCACACTTCTGTGCCAGACACTTAGCAAGCACCACCCAAGTTTTATAACTCAATTTTCAAAGTCCCTTTGCAATATTTATGACTGAGAGATCTTGTTCTCAATTTTCTTAAGCACATAACTCTGAAAACCCTATTTTAGTGTTTTCAGTATCCATCACTATATCGCCAGGGCTGATCCTTACTTTATATTTTTAATCTGGTCCATCTCATCACAACTTCAGAATCCTTTTTTCCCCTTTGGTTCTGGTGGATACCCTGAAGAAACGGAATGAGATTATCGTTGTAAGTTCTAAGGACAGGCACAGTGCAGCTTGAATACAAAGTCAGTACATGTTTGGATATGCTTTCATTTGTTGAGTTGGATACTGCTAGGAGTTATCATGCTTTATGTTCATAGACAGCCTTTTAGCACAGGCCACCCAAGGTGTAATTGTTTAGCTATTGTGTTTAGTCTTGTCTAGAAAATGATCAAACACTATAAAGCTTGCATCTTACTGGTATGATATGACTTGTGGTTACTGCGGGTTTCAAATTATCTGGAACTTAACTGTTGTCACACCTTGACATTTTAGATAAAATTGAAAGAGCTGATGCAAAACCACTGTTAAATATATTGAAGCATTCGCCTTTCCGCTGGCCTGTGTTGGAATCTAACATTGGACCAGAAGGACTGTGGTCAGAAAGGAAGTTCAGCATGCTCCAGACCCTTGCGACATTTCGGGGTCAGTACAGTAACTCTGTCTTCATCCGCCTGTATGTGGCCCCTGATGACAAAAACTCCAGTCGGTACATCTTGAAGGTACAGTACAACATGCCCAAGTGCTACTTGTCAGGGCAACATGATCCATTTTTAAAGACAGAGTTCAGCAATGGGAATTTAAGAGTAGCTATACTTAGTAGTACCCAATGACTTGTAAAGGTCCATGTTCATCAGCTTATAGGAAGTTAGAAGCTGTTAGGTTCCAAATACTTTGCTACCACAGGTGAAAACTGTTTGTGGATAGAAAAAGCAGAATTGTGGGTAATATGTGGTCCTGATGAACTAGTAAACAAGATCTATGTAAGCATGCATCTGAGGTCAAAATATAGTTCTGGGTGGTTTTAATATTCTTTATGTGAAGCACCAGTTGTGTGATACATTTTTTCTGTGCATCTTTTGTAGGTATTTTAAACTCTGGATGTTACACTTGTGATAGTAATGTATTATCCAATATTTTTATAGCATCTTTCATCTTAAATGATCCCCAAACACTTTGAGATTTCAAATATAGGATTCACTTAACCTTTTACTGAAATGCAGTCACTTCTGAAGTGAAACATAGCAGCTGGTTAACAACAATATTACGCAGCATTTTAGGATGGCAAGTGAAGAAAACTGTTAGTTATAGCCCATAAAATCTTCAGGGGAAAAGTGGGTTGGCAGATGGAAATGATTATCATGGAAAATCACCAAGATGGGCCCACCTGGACTGATATGTTCCAAACCACTTTTTGTTGCTTGTTAAAGGGGAGGGACCCTAAATAACCCAGCCCTTCAGCAACCAGCAATGACATTGTATATTAGAGTTAAGTTAGAGCAGTAATGTTCAACCAGGATGCCACAATGTGCAAACAAGATTCACAAGATAAACCCAGAGGATGCATCTACATGTGCCATTAAGGCAACATGATAAAATGTTGGCACTGGAGTTTATCGTCATTTCTTAATAGTATGTGTAGATGCTCAAACTGCTGCAGTCCAGGGCACACATGCAGACACTGTGCCCAGGACCGCAGCAGTTTGAGCTGGGGTGGAGCAGCCCTGGGCTGGCAGGAGACCCAGAGGGATCAGCCACAGACTCTGGGTGGTGGTGTTAGGCAGCAGAAGGGCTGTGGTATGAAAGTGCCCCAGTGAGCAGAGTCTTGTGGCTAAGCAGCAGCCAGGAGGCCAGACTCCTGTCTGGGCTGACCAGGCACAATGTATGCCTAGGTCAGCATTACACATGCATTTAGGCACAATTATTTTAGCCACCGTAAGATAGTATTGTCTTCAGTACTATCTTATGGTGGCAAAAATTATTTTGCTGCAGTTGAATAGAATTGCACATGTAGACTGTGAAGTTTTACATTGCAGCGAATTAGTCACTGTGCGGTTAAGCGCGTGTGTAGATGCGCCCAGAGATTTCAAATAGTCACAGTGGACTCCAAGATGAACATGAGTTGTTAGTGTGACAAAGTCATCAGAAAAGCTAACTGCGCTTTATCATGCATCAGCAGATCCATGACAAACAGAACCAAGGAGGTGATACTTCCCCTCTATTGGGTGCTGGTCAGGCCACAGCTGGAGTACTGCGTCCAATTTTGGGCACCACACTTCAAGAGGGATGTGGATAACCTGGAGAGGGTCCAGAGAAGGGCCACTCATGTGGTTAAGGGCTTGCAGACCAAACCGTATGAGGAGAGACTAGGGCACCTGGACCTCTTCAGCCTCCGTAAGAAAAGGTTGAGAGGTGACCTTGAGGTTGCCTATAAATTCATCATGGGGGCACGGAAGGGAACTGGTGAGGCTCTGCTCACCAAGGCGCCCCTGGGGGTCATGAGAAATAAGGCCATAAGCTAGCAGAGAGCAGACTTAGACTGGACGTTAGGAGGAACTTCTTCACAGTTAGAGTGGCCAAGGTCTGGAACAGGCTCCCAAGGGAGGTGGTGCATTCCCCTACCCTGGGGGTCTTCAAGAGGAGGTTGGATGGGCATCTGGCTGGGGTCAACTGAACCCAGCACTCTCTTTTTCCTGTCTCTGCAGGGGTCAGACTCAATGATCTATGGAGATCTCTTCTGACCCTAACATTGATGAATCTATTCAAAACTGACCTGTTGTAGTCTTCTGAATTCTTTGCAACAGAAAAACCGTTGTATAGATTTTCTCTAGTTAAAAAAAGGGTGAGAACTAAGAGCTAGCATTTTCTGAGGGCTGCCTCAATTCTAATGAGAGGTGCCTCAAAACTAAAAAAGCTAAGAACCACTGAGACATAAAGGATGATGTAGAAAATTATTATATTAGTTACCACAGTGAAATAAAATTGGTCCTTATATTGCAAATGACATTCTGGCATTTTGAGTATATAATGTTGTTTAAGACTGAAGTGTCTCTCTTGTTTTGGTGCTAGATGGATTATTTTTCACAATGCTTTTTAAAAAAGTTATTTTAGGCAGGCATATCCAACTGAGATGAATTTCAGTTAATTATTTCCAGCAGTCCCTTAATGAGTTTGTTTCTACTTTTGAAGTCAAGTCAACAGTAAATCAAGATAAGCCACCTTCTTGTTTTTACTAGCAGGTTTCTGTTTGAAGGTATTGATTCCATCAAAGTGATATTCAGATATTGGCAGATAGGCACCTGGCCTTTTACAGCTTCTGTTAAAGTGAGCCCCAGCTCATGAAAGCTTATGCTATATATATTTCTACTTCAGTCTAAGGTGCAAATCTACCCTGACTTCTTCAGGAGCAATTCAGCCAAAAGTCTCTTTCAAAAGGCTGAAACACTAAAATTAGCATAAGTAATATTTTGCAAGAAGCAGCTTAGGTAACTGTCTCTTCCAGTAATCCATCAGGTCCAAGTCAACCACTAAAATGGCCAATTGGAACAAAAGCATCCCTTTTTCATTTCTCTTGGCGATGGAGTATATGTGTCCTATGTGTCTCCACTGAGACTGTGTAATCAAAGAATTGCACAATATGAATGATCCTGTTATTCCCTAAGGTCATGAACGATGCATACCCCTGGAAGCTGGAGGGACACAGCAACCGCCCACAGGCGGCAGTGTCAGCAGCAGGGGCATGATGGTGGTGAGCAGGGAGCTCCCACAGGTGGCTGCAGCGGTGTCGTCAGTGGGGGGAGGTGGTGAGCGCCAACCGATGGTTGGCAGCCACCTGCAGACGCCACCAGCAGCATTGGCAGCAGCCAGCGGCAATCGGCAACCGCCCGCAGATGCTGCCAGCAGTGTTGGCAGTGAGGGATTGGGGTGGTGAGCGGTGACCGCCCACAGGCGCTGCTGGGAGTCTTGGCTGCAGCCAATTGCAGGGGGTGAAAGGCCAATCTCAGGGGTGCACGTGCACCTGTGTGCACCCCCTACACGTCACCAGTGCTTAAGGTACTCCTCACATGCTGGTAGTTTGATTAGGAGCTTGATTTTCAGAATGTATTTCCAGATATTCTACTTTGTTAGTGATAATGAATTCCCAAGAAGGCAGATACAGTACAAAATCTATTTACAGCAAAAATCTGTTTCCCCTCTCTCTCAGGTGAAGATTCATGAATGAGCTGGTTTACATAATATTTAAAGGAAAAAAAATCCACTCAAAACTTTCTCTCTACTCAAACTCTTGGACCCTTTCTTGAATGCTAAAGAAGGTTGTTAATGTTTTTGCACTTTGCTTTTTTCACAATTTTCCACTTGGGTTCAACCAGAATGTTTTTCATAGAGCAGAGGGAAGGGGCCAGCCCTGCTGTGGAGCAGAGAGCCCAGCCCAGCCCGGGCCAGAGAGCGTGTTGGGATGCTGGGGGAGTCTGATATATCTTAAACCAGCAAGGGGACTGGGACAGACATTGCATAAACTGGTTTGACCCAAATCAGTTAAGTCTGATACTGCGTTTCAACCAGGTTTATTTCAAACCGGTTTCAGCCATTTTCAAACTTATGTGCACTGAACATTTGCTCTGTTATAGGTTTAAACTAGTTTCTGATCACTTAAAGTGGTTTTTGTGTAATGTCTGTCTCTAGCCTTCAAGTTGAGTATAATATTTTTTGGTAGGAAATCTCTCTGCTCCCCCAAGAGTATAAGCCTCATTTTTGGGTCAGAAAGGTTTACTTAAGTGCTTAAACCATTGAAGATCTTATTGTACAAACGAAATCAGCTGAAGTCATTATTGCTGATGTAGATATCTTAAAAATTAGCACTGGAGTTCTCTTTTCTTTTGGGCACGTTAAAGGGAAAACTGTTAGTGTTTCTCAAGAATTTTTAAACTTTTAAAATATAGTAATGAAATTTTACACAACTAAAGGAGCCTTTCTAAATTCTTGTGTAAGGGAAAGTAATTTCTGTGAATTACTTGTTTTCCTATTGTAGATGACCTTTTCTAAAAAGGTTTAAAATAGTTGGAAGTATAGAAAAGTTGATATTTATTTGATATTTGTTTGCTGCTTTATCTATTTCTTTATTTCAGCTTCTAGAAATTGAAATATTAAATATTTTGTATTTATTTTCTTTCCATTTAAAATTATGCCAGTTTGAAACTATATAAAGGAATCTAACCTTTCTTTATTGCATTGGGCCTTTTTAAAGAAAAAATGCTGCAGAAAAATAATCTTGTGACCATCAAAATTGCTTTTTGCAGCCTCATTAATATCTTGATCAGTGTTTTGAGTGACTAGGTTTAAATTCTGCCTCAAGACATGGTGACAGAGGGGTGCTTAAAGCATTTCACTATCACTTGTAAGGTCTGAGTTATGACCCTTTTATTTGTATGGGTGCCAAAGACTGCCCTGAGTTTATAGGATACCCCATCCAGGTATCCAGTATCTGATGATGAGGTATCCACTAAACTGGATTCAGGCTGGGGAATGAAAGGCAGACAAATGCAATGCTAGCCATGTCACTCTCCTGCATGTTGTTGGCTACAGAAACTGAAGTGTCTTAACCATGGTAACCATTATGAGCTTGAGGAGGGACTTTGACTTCTGTCTGAGCTGAGTCCTCTGAGTGCTTTGAGACGACCAGGAATAGGTTTTTTTTTTTTATTAAGAATATGGGTTTGCAGTAAGTTTTCTCTAATTTAAAAACTGACAGCAGTATGCAAATATCTTGCCATAGTTTTGTTATATTACAGAATGAAGGCAAATCAGCGTGAACGTTAATGACCATGTTAGAAATGTTCTGTGGACTGTTTTCTTAAAAGCAGGACAACCTCAGTGTCTGGTTTTACTTTGGATTTTTCATGGTTCATATGTATTTAGGTGCTCCTGATGCTTTATTGGGGTTGACTTCAGGATGGTTGGGGTATTGTTAATGTCATTCAGGTGTAGTTTACAATGCTTTCCTTCTGTGAGCTCCTGTAGAATTTTTGCCATTTTTGTGCAATTTATTATTTGGGACAGTGTTATACTGCTACCTGTCATAATGGTAGAAAAATACCAGTCGTTCTGGAGGTGCATGGGTACAAGTAGGTTTTAATACAGATTATATAAGGACTGTTATATACTTTCCTTGTTTGTTTAAACAGCTAGACCAAGCAACCCTATCATTGTCATCACGTGAAGACTACTTTGATAACACCACAGAAGCTAAAGCTGTAAGTATTATTCACTTGAGCTTTGAGAAACCATTTGTCCACTAGAAAATTTTTCTTTTTTGTTGAGCTTCAAACTGAGAACAGACACTGATTATTTTATTTTTTTTTTCTTTTCCTGCTTATGCGCAACTACCATTAATTTTAACAGAAAACCTCTTTTTCTGTTTCTTCAGCATGTCATTCTTCCTCTTAAACAATAACAGTAAGAATTTACCTCTTCCTGCCTTTCCTCTGAAACAGTTTTGGCTCGGTTCAGTTGAAGCGCATGAGGCAGGTCAATCACGCCAAGTATCAACCTTGTAGCAAGCTCTAGTATTTTAGATCAACACTGTCAAATGTTTTTAGAGTTACCTTAGTCAGGGAATAAGGTCCCTAATTCAATTCCATGGTCTTCAAGCTCCTTTTCTTGCCATGACCCTTCCCTTTTGGTATACTCTCTCTCCTCACAACCGCTCAGAGCGCCATCATAGAACCATGATAAGTCTGCGGCAACTTTTTCTCTGGAGTCTAGCTACTCCAGAATTGTGAATGAGTTGTAGTGTTCAAGCTTTCAGTGAGTGTGTTGATATCTGGCAACTACAACACCCTTTCCACTAAGTATGATTGAAAAATATTTAATGTCCAACACTAAGAAATTATGACACAGCTGAAAATAATCCACTAAACCTTTCTGGGGGAACAGTGGCCATTACTATCATCCATGTTGTTATCCTTCCTCTCCCACATGCTTCCTGTTCCATGAAGGGCTAGTGAATTTTACAATGCCATCCCTCTGGCTTGGAAATATTGTAATCCATTGAAGTCTGTTTTCAGACAGTGACATATTGGTAGTTTATTGGAGTACACATTTATTCCTGGGATTCTCTGGCTAGTAGGTTCCATAAGACACCCTCCAATCCTGTCAGGGGATCTGGGATCTCCAGAATGACAAAGCCAAACTGAATGTGATGTATGAATTGTTGCAGCAGTGTCTTAGGACCATGCGTATATATTTAATAAATAAACGTGTATTGTTTGTGTTTTCTATTAAACTGCCTCACTCTAACACAAATGTCATTTTGTATGATCTGTAATTTGCAGTCCTTCCTTTCCTTTTTCAGGTCTTTGTGACAAGGTATTTAGCAGATATTTATATTTATGTTGTCACAACAATACCTGATGCAGGGTAATTTCCTGTTGCTTCCTGTCATGGAAATGAACTAATCTCACAGAATGCTTATTTTGCACTTGAAGTATAGACCTAAATGCCAAATATTTTTCTTGAGGATTTAGCTATGCTCTTTGATACTACTAGTACAGATGTGCTCAGAAGCAAATGCAACATTTATGCAATTCTTCTTTCCTTACAGTACAGAGATGCCTTCTTGCAGTTCATGATTGATATAGCAGTACTTCTGGGTGCCAATGCAACACGAGCAGAGTCAGATATGAAGTCAGTTCTAAGGCTGGAAATTAAAATAGCTGAGGTTAGTAATGTTCTAATGTGTGATCACAGCTAACTGCTAGAAAAGGTGCATTAACAGAAGAAATAGCATATTAAAATAGCACAAGGGGAAGCCATTACTTTAACAGCTTTTGTAATTATTTTTCATGGAAGATGTTGTGGAAGGGTAGGGCAAATACAAAAAAGAAAAGCCTGGAGCAAGCCTCTTGCATTAGTAAATGGTTTAACTCACTTTTTGGTCTAAAAAAAATGACCATATTAGTAAATTCCATTCTTTAAACCTGAAAATAATTATTAGTTGTTGTATTTTGATATAGGGTGTTTTAGCCACATATGTTCCCTTTTGTGCAGTGAGATACTCTTTTATAATTAATTCTTCTGAAAAAGCTTGACAAGTAATTGTATGCCATTAAGGATTATTACATGTTGTCAGTTTTATAGCTAGCCATCCTCCTGGCACTTTTTATTTTATTTTTTTGCCATCTCAAAGAATTTTATCTCCCTCTGAGCTGTTGGGGCCGCCTTGTTTGACAAAACCAATTGTCCTACAGTTGCACAATCAGTGTTCCCATTGTAATTGCTTGCAGCATTTGGCTAGGATGGAAAAAACAGATATCCAGTTGAACCTATCTAGGAAGTGCGGAAGTTGCATGAACCAACAATCTTTGTTCTAAAATGGAATACTAAAGAGAGGATCTTTCCTTCCCTTCTCCCTTCCTGCCCACAACAGTAGGAGTAGAGATCAATACTGTTAATGTTGAAAGCAGAGACAGACTAAAAGTGGCAGCAGAGTGAAGTGGGACATAGGTGTTTCCAACTGGAAGGATGGAATTTACAGTAATACTAGATTTAGCTCTCTATGGCCCCTGCCACATGATTCATTGATTAATCACATCTCAAGTGTATCATGCCTGAAGTTGTGATCCAGCCACATATTCAACCAATTAATGGTGTGGTAAAACAGGGAATAAGTCACCAAGTTATTCCACAAAAAATGTGTAGTAACTTTGTGGCTCATTCCCATCATGCCATTAATCGATGCTGTAGTCAGGTGCTCCCCTGTGGCTGGGCATCCTGTCAGCTGACTGGACTCCTGTTAGTTGATGGGGCCTGTAGCCATGGGAGCTCATGAAGTGCATGTGGACCTGGGAAACCCCAGTGGCTCTGAGGCCTATCAGCTGTGGGCTTGCAGCTGTGGGAATAATGGGGTGTCCCTGCAGCTGCAAGCCCTATCATGATCCTGGGCTCCCCTGGCACTGTCAGTAAGGTGTGATTGGATCTGATGTGCAATTCCATAGTCATGACACTTGCATGCACATGGGGCATGACAGGAGGCATGATTGTATAGATTATGCATCAGTTCCTATCATGTCCTTATCTGAATGTCTGGCAGGGGCCTATCATCCCCCTCATGGGCACCACTTAAGAGGGCCAGAAATCATGCAGGATTTTTGATTTGTGGGATCAGATTGACTTCAAGATTTGACTAAACAAATTTATGCCATGTACTGAGCATTTAGCCCTCAGAGCTCCTGACTGTCCTACTGAGGGTTAGAAATTTGCAACCTGTTGGGATTGCCAGTTGACTTGGGGAATGGTTGTAGGCTAACATACCCTTTGTGGTGGCCCTGTGCATTTCTACCTCCAAATCAGAAAGCCGCAGGGTTTTTGCAGGAGTTTTGCTCCTGGTGGTTGCACATCCTGCCGGAGTTTTAATTAGCATCCTTCTGTTAGTGGTGAGAAAACTAGCTTAAATTGGGGCTGCCCCTCAACTGCCATGGAGTTTGAGGTTTCTGTACACTGTCATGGAGGGCAGCCATCTCTCTGCCTCCCTCTTATGTGGATTAAGTAAGTACTCTGCTTACAAAAGCTACAATTACAATCCAGTCTGTAAAGGTGCATATCTACCCTGTCTTCTGCCTGATTTTTAGACTAACACAGGTAACTATGTCTGTATCCTCTCATGTGGACCATGGGATCTATGGACAATAGCAAAGAGGCTTCTTGTAAAGTATCAGTACCTTGCCTTTGACCTGGGCCTCCTCACTTTCACATATACCTTTTAAATCCAGTTATGTTGATTGTTGATGCTACTGTTAACAGAAGACTTTGTAGAACTTGGGGTGATCCAGGAGTAGTGATAAGGGTTAGACTTCGGAGACAGTCCCTTACAAGGGAATGTCTTACAACTTGAGGAATTTGAACATGATCCCGGGTGGAATCAAGATGGAGGAAAACCATGCTGTGGTATCATTAAAGGTCTGTTCTCTTCCTCCTTCATAGTTGTCATTGTTCACTGCGGGACCTAAATTATTACACTGAGATGGTAGTTATGAGTATCCATTCTGTCCATGAAGGAAAAAAATACTTTTTTTTATTAAACCCAATACATAAAGTCAAATGTTCAGCTTTACTTATTTTTTTTCAAGACAGCCTCTTGTAAAATTCCATTGCTTTTAATGAGCGTATCCTATTGTATCTCAATATATAAAGCAAGAAATATTTATTCTATTTTTTACTGCTGCTGTCAATGGATGCAACGTTCCAGAAATTTCTTTGATAAAGACCTACAGAGTTTTGTCATTGATTTAAGTGCCTGTGTGAAGCTTCCATTTCATAGATGAAATGGACCATAACAGCCCTGAGGGTGAATAATGCACATTCAACTATAAAACAAATAGCATGGATGATAATTAGCCAATCTCTCTCTAAAAGAACCAACTTCCATAACCCACCCCCCACATATATAAAGAGGCAAGTCCAATGACTCTGTTATCCAATCTAATAAGCTCATTGGGCTTTATATATATGTTTTATATACATTTCTCAATGTGGCTTTAAGACAAGCTGTAGACTTCATTGCATTTTAGGCTCTTAATAAATACAGTATCGGGGAGCATCTACGCATGTTATTAATGCACTTGAAAACATTCTGGTGCAGTTTGGGCTGGAGTTTATAGCTCCCAGGTGCAGTGTTTACATGTGTGCCTGGGACCATAGCACATTGACTCAAGGCATGGAGCTCTGGCTGGCAGGGAGCCCAGGGGGGTCAGCCTGTCAGCCTGGAGCTGCTTCACCCCAACTCGGTGTGCTGCTGAGGGGCTGGCTGGGGCACAAGGGTGCGATAGTGCAGGGCTAGCTGGCAGGCAGTTCCCTGCATTGTAACACCCTCATGTTCCAGCCATCCCTGGTCACTATTTATACATACCTTATGATGCACTAAATAACTCCACCATAGGGTAGTACTTATGTCAGGCAGTACTATCCTACAGTGGAGTTGATTAGTTTACTGTGGCATTATTGTGCTGTACATGTAGACGGTGATGCTTTACTGTGAAGCTAAGAAGTCAACTCCACAGTAAAACAAATGTGTAGATCTCCCTTCCCCCCCATATTCATTTTTAAGTGAACGTCATGGGGAGTACATGCCCAGGGAGCAGGACAACAGTTGGAATGGAAAGAAAATATTTCGGAGATCAAGTGTCATGATGGATGAAGTGGAATTTTTAGGGACAGTTTGGAGGCATGTTGGGAAACTGAGATTTCCAGTAGCTTTAGATGAATGGACTATATACAGCAAGAAGCATTTCCTGAAGGAAGAAAGCAAAGGGTGCAATCATTTTAAAGATTTCTCAGACCTAATACACGTAAGAATGGAACACAATGGGATTTTGAGGAGGAGGGAGTAGGGTGACTTCAGGAATCCGACTCCATGGGAGTAGCTGAGGCAATAAAAAAGATGGCAAGTGGAGTTGGAGACGAACTTAAACCTCTTTCAGTATGGCTTGAGGAATAATAAAAAACCAGAAAAATTTAGCATACAAGTTTAGATTGGAAAACTGCCAAGTCTGGAGTCACTGTTCAATTTCAGTGGGGTCCATAGTTTCAAATTTACCTTACAGTTGGGGTGAAACAAGCATCTACCAGCATCCAACCCCCCGTGAACTCTGAGAGAATTTTCAACTGGCTCTGTACGTTGTAGTTGGTCATTGTTTCTCTTTTAAGCCAAACTAAGATGCTGAATATGCATAATCTTTCTCTTTTATGAATGCCCCTACTTCTACTCTCATTTCTTTGTGTCTAGATATTTTGAGCTGGAATGGACTTCTAGTTTAATTCATAGAGCATTAGTGATCCAAATTGTACTATCACTTATAGTGGTAGGAATCCAAATTGATACACTTTGAATTAAACCTGGATTTGGCCTAATGCGCATTTTTACATGTGCCAGGGATGGGGGGAATGCTTTAATTAAAGTGCACAGAGTATCTCGTGTATCAGCATTCCCACGCTTTAAAATGGCAGCAGGGGTGTTTTACCTAAAGCTTGTCAAATGAGCACAAAGCTTTGACAAGCTTTAGATAAAGTACCCCTACCACCATTTTGAAGTGTAGGGATGCTGATATGTGAGAAGTGGAGGCTGGCTGGAGTCTGCTAGTTAGCACGCTTCATCAGACTCTTTTAATCAAGTCTGCTCTCGTGTACTGTCATTAGAGCTTAGCTGAGCAGCCTCCCAGAATGTGTATAGGCACCCAGTGTGTTTGAAGAAAGAAAATTTAGGATGGTGAAAAAAAATGGAGTTAGTTTTAAAATATGGCTAATGGTAGCTGACATCTCTTTCTGAGATTTGGGAGGCAGTTATTTGCTTTGATTTTATTTTTTTTATTTTTATTTTTTTTTGCTTCAGCTGTCATTAAATAGTTCTATGGGCAGATATGATGGAAATAAATAATGTGAGAGGATTTCTTAGGAGATCTTTTTTTTTCCTTTATGTTCTCCAGATTATGATTCCATACGAAAATCGAACCAGTGAGAATATGTACAATAAAATGAATGTTTCAGAACTTAGCACCATGATCCCAGAGGTGGGTGAAGTTTTTGAAAAATTACTCTATTAATTCTGATATATAATTCCCTGTAGAAAATTAAAAGTGCTTCCACTATGTAGAAGGAAACACTTTAAATGAATATCAATAAAAAATAATTGCTATTACTTTCAGTACAGCTTCCTCTCTGCTGCAGTTTCAAAGTATTCACACTGAGGTACATTTTTTTTATTTTTTTTTTTCTAACTTTTAAATTGGTGACATCCCCTTAGCCACTGAAAAGAACCTTATAAATTCATCACTGTGTGGTCATCTCTATTTGTAAACTGTATTAACTAAGCTTTTGTTTGTTTGTTCTTTTAGTTTGACTGGCTGGGGTACATTAAGAAGGTGATTGACATCAGACTCTATCCTGATCTTAAAGACATTGGTCCTTCTGAAAAAGTGATTGTCCGTGCACCCCAGTACTTCAAAGATTTATTCAGAATCCTGGAAAATGAGAGGAAAAAGTAAGGGTTATATGATGGTGTCATTTTAATGGGCTTTTCAGGTGCCTTCCAGCATCTCCTCAGATCAAATCTTTTTGCAGGCATTCAGTTTTACATGAATAAGGGCATTCATTAGGCCCCATATATAGTAAGGCCATTTTCAAATTTCAAACAGTTTCTTTGTTGAAAAAAAAAAAATGTTTCAATGGGGCTAGCACTTGATGGTACATTAAATACATCCATGCAAAAATGGACCTCATTGTCCTTGGCCTTGCATCTGATATAGTCTTTTACCTTTGTGGGATGTATTAAATGCTTCCTTCATAGAGCAGTAAGGCTGGGAGGGACCTCGAGATCATTTAGTCGAACCTGCTACCTTGGTGTTGTTAGTACCATGCTGTAACTGCCTGAGCTACAATGGGAGCAGCTTAGGATGGTCCTGCTTCGCATCCACTTTCTATGAGAGGATGGAAGATCAGACCCGCCCAGGAGCATAACTAAGGGGAGTTACTTATGCGAACTCAACAGTCCCAGGCACTGACATAATGAGTAGGGGACAACAAAAAATAACAGCCGCCAACAGCAGCACTGAACTTCCCTGTTATGCCTCTGGGCCCTTCCTTTAGTGAACACAGTGTGTGCTCAGATTTTGTCCCATTCTGCAATGTTTTTTTTATGATGAAAGCTCCCTAAGGACTTTATGAATTGCCCTGCTGCTTGTTTGAGCTGTTTGTGTAATGCATGCCTTTTGCAGTCCACTTTTTTTAGCTTGTCTTTGTTCTCGAAAAATGAGTTACTGCTAATAATACAGTCACATTTTTTGGTCACAATATGTCAAACAAATCATGTTCCTATCAGCTGAGAAACACTAGAATAGTACAGAGACTTTTAAACCTTTTAGTACATTCAGAATACATGTAAAAATATCATGCAGGTCAGACAGTGCCAAAAATAAAAGTAATTTCCACCTCCCAATAATTGGGGATCCTTTAATTTAATCAGTTCAAACTAATGCCTTCCCTGCACTTCTGATTCACGCTGTTGAACAATGTCTTTGCTTTGGACCTGATTCTCCTTTGCTTTGCGCTTCATAAAGTCAGTTAAGAAAGTGAAAAGTGGGGGTGGAAATGCTGATTTGGTAGCATTTTATACCTGCAGTGCTCTGGATGAGAGCACAGGTAGCAGGACAGCACTGGAGAATCAATCCATCGGTGGCTGTGTTGGCATTCCCGGGGACATGTATAATAAGGCTGTGCAAAAGAGCACCGTTTCGTTTCGACTTCCATTTTGCCATTTCAAAAGAGACAGTGTTTCATTTCAAGTTTTGTTTGATTTCAAAGCGCTGTTCTGTTTCATTTCATTGAAGCTGTTTTGACGCTGTTTTGATGTTTTGCCCATAAGTTATAATGGGGAATCAGAAAACTGCCTATAACCTTGTCATTTCGTGCCTGATTTGAATGAAAACAGCAGGGAGAGTAGCATCTACTGAGACCACAAACCTTGTCAAGAGTCAAGGAATTGGGTGCAGGGGTTTCTGAGAAACTGCATCTCAAACTGTTCAGAGCAAAACTCATGTCACTTGTAAGTGTGAAGGCGCAGGGGGCGTGAAAACAGGGATAGTAGCCCCTGCTGAGGACACAGTCTGCCAGGTTTCAAGGAGGTAGGTGTAGGGGTTTCTGGGAAACTTCACCTCAAGCTGCTGACAAGCAAAACTCATGACTTGTGACTGTGTGTGTGTGTGTGTTTAAGGTGCAGCTGTTTTTCTGTCCCTTCCCAGAGCACTGGGATTGGAAGGGACCTCAGAAAAGGATGACAGTCACAGGCCAGCTACACAGTCAATATGAGAGCACTCCTTCCCCCCTCTTTCCCCTCCCTCTCCCTACTTTGTGTCCCTGCAAGCAAGCCAGGCTTTGAAACTCAATGTTTTGAGTGCCCTTGTTTTGTTTTTCCAGCTTGAAATGAGTTGCAACAGCATTGAAACAAAACACCTGGCAAAATTTTGCACAGCCCTATTGTATAAGTATAAAGCAGCAGAAGTATTTACTGGTGCCTGAGGACTCCATCCCAAAGTTGCTGGAGGGACTAGGTCCACTGTATTAGGAGCTAATGAGTGCCTAACATTTCTGCAGGGACACAACAGAAGGGCATGGAAAAAAGCCTAACTTGCTTTCTGAGGCTGGCATATTATTGGGACAGAATTGCAGTATCTGGATTCATGGGAGTGCAAGAACTCCTTCTTAACTACTTCTCTTGGGCACATGGTACCCATTCTTCCACAACCTGCACACTGACACTTAAGTTTGGAAGCAGTTTGTGGGAGTCTTCAGTACAGAGCTGTCTGAAGTGCACAATAGTAAACTGTTCTTAAGAGCCACTCCGTAGCAACATAAAGCTTTTTTCTTTTTAACTACTTGTAATGATTACTGTTTAGAATGTCGCAATTTTGCTCTGGAAGTTGCATAATTATTTGCTTTGGGAAAATTAGTAGCAGGAATGAAAACTGTATTTTATCCCTTTTGCAAATGTCAATTCCTATCCCTATAATACAGTCTTTAAATCTGCCTAAATGTGAAATTCAGAATCAGGTTTTCTATAGTAAAATCCCATTTCTCAACCTCCAAAAAAGCTGTTTAAAAGGTGAAATTAATGAAAGCTGCATAGATTTGACTTAAGATTGTTCCAGTAAATATTTCTGCAGATCAGTTCCCCATTTCAATCCAAAGTCTCATTCTAGTGATTATAACGAGAATTAATTTCCAAATCACTTCAGGAGATACAATATCATGAGTACAGACAATTACATTTTTATGAGCATTTCCCCAGGGTGTCAAAAGATGATTTCACTTTAACTGAGTTCAGATTTCTTGCCAGTCACAACATGATGATGATGATGATGATTATTTCACTGTTGTCATCCAGTGCCCCGGGGCAAGAATCTGATTTTACAAGGTGCTGCAGAAATGCAGAACAAAAAGATGGCCTCGGCCCCAGAGAGCTGACAATCTCAGTATGTTATTTTTTCAGATAGAGGTAAAAGCAGTTTAAAATATAATGAGGCGAGCATTTCTGTGGGTGATACATTTTATTGGTTCAACTACATAGTTAGGAGAGATTTAGCTGAGCTTTCAGGCATAAAGTACCTGAAGTAGAACAGTGGTCTGTGTAAAACTCCATTCCTCTTGCATATTTTCTGGACCAACTACAACATCACTCGGGCACTATGTTTAAAAGAAATTATCCATTTTGAGAACGGAAGCAATTTTCTACAATGTAAGTGACAAATCACACCAGCTAAATATTAAATGTTGGATAATGATGATTCAAAGAAATGTTCACAAAAAACCGAGCCATCCATGTACTAAATCTTTCTCCCAGAGCACTCATTAAACAATTTTGGATAGCAAACAAGTTCATTAGTATTGCAATCTGAATGGAGACGGCACACAAACAGGATTAGCAGCTCAATACACTGATTGAATTCTTCATGGGCAGTTGCTCATTCAGCTCAAATCAATATACACCTTGCTGTGTAACACAGGAATGCCATCTTCTATGCTCAAGATATTGTGTGTCATATGCTAGGGGACTTTGGGCATGCATACATTGCAGAGCAGTATAGGCATGCTCAAACTATCTTTAAACTAGCTGGGGGCAGTTTAGCCGTGGCAAAATGGAACTCTCAGTACAAGCTAATTTAGCCATCTCTATAACTATAATGCACAAGTATCCTGAGACGGTTTTCTATATAAGGAATTGGTTCATTCCACAATATACATTTTATATTTTCTTAAGGAAGGAATAGTTACATGCATAACACAAGAGTAATAGATCTAACTACAATTATTTGTAACCATCATTACTAGCCTAACTCAGGAACTGGTTTCTGTTGCTTGTCATATTAATCTTGCAAAAGACAAGTAACGCATTTGGAAACCTTGGCTAGGTTGCAAGCTTACCATACCTGGCAGCAAGACTCTCAAACATGCTGCCCTGCAGTATGCCTGCTGTAATGATAAAAGTTATAATTGAGAGATGCTCCCTTACTTATAAGACTATAGAAGTTGGGAATTGGAAGATGGTCCCTCAGTTCCAGTAGTCAATTAGAGGAAGATAGAGGGTCTTTAGAGGTTGCATACTGTACCACAGTTAGTTTGTTGCTTAATGGTTTTCATTCATGTATGCCTGTGTTTACTGAACCCTGGGCATGTCTACACAAGACACTCTACTGTGGAGCTGACTAACTAGCTCCACAATAAAGCATCACTGTTTGCACGTGCATTGCTATTAGGTTGGAATAGGGTTACTATATATCTGGATTTTCACTGACATGTCCTCTGTTTTGGATTCTTCAATCTTCATCTGGATGTTTTTTTTAAATCTGAACAAATGTCCGGGATTTTGCTCAGCTCTGTAGGTGGGAGCAAGGGGAGGGTGGTTGGAGGCATGGGCACCATGTGCGAGTGCATGCACAGATGCATGTGTCTGGCATGCAGCCAGACAGGGTGGTGGGAACATCCTTGGCAACTGGACACAGACAAGTCAGGTTGGGGGGGAGGGCTGGAGGCCCAGAGCTTGAGGACTGTCCAGGGGATGTGTGTGGCAAGGGTGTATGGAGAAGATGGGTGTGTTTGGGGGCCAGAGCCTCCTGGTGCTAGGGGAAGCTGTTTGGGTTCTGGGGCTGTAGTGGGGTGGCAGGGAGGTACTTGACTGTTCAGCAGTGGAAGTGGGGGCCTTTAGGGGGCAGCGGGGAGCTCTGTGGCTGGGTCAGCAACACCGGGGTTGGTACCCATGCTCGCAGGGGTGGAGTGACCAGGAGATGCTGCCTGGGGGGGAGGGGTGGCATAGCTAGGCCACTTGGAGCAGCGTGGGAACCCCAGCCCAGGGAACAAGGTGCCACAGGCCTCCTCTCTCTTTTTTTTCTCTTCCACCCACACTGGGGCTGGACTTGTTCCACTGCCGCTCACAAGAACTGGAGCCACTGCACTCCGGCCCGGTTGGGATGGGGCATCTGGAGGCTGGGGGGAGCAAGGGACTGTGGGTCAGGAGTGATGGGCACCAGCAGGGCTGGGGTAGGGGAGCTGTGGCTTGGAAGTGGGGGCATGGAGGGGTGGGGAGATTGTGGGTTGAGAATGTGGGGCACTGGCAGTACCAAGGGCCTGTGGGTGAGGAGTGAGGGGCACCAGCATGGCCTGGGGGAGTGGGGAAACTATGGGCAGGGAGTGAGGGGCACTGGCAGGGTCAGGGGGTCTGTGGGTTGGGAGCGAGAGGCAGCAGCAGAGATGGGGAGCTGTGGGTTAGGAGTGAGGGTCATCAGCTTAGCCTGTGGGGATGAGGGACTGTGGGTCAGGTGTGAGGAGCACTGTCAGGGCCAGGGGTTTGTGGGTCAGGAGTGAGGGGCAGCAGCAGGGATGGGAGACTGCAGGTTGGCAGCGAGGGGCAGTGGAAGGGCCAGGGGGCTGTGGGTTGTGAATAAGGGGTCCTCCTGACATGTGCCCTCTTTTTTGGAACTGGGAATATAGTAACCACAGGCCAGAGTAAACTAGTTAAATCTGCTGTAGAATAGTACTGCCCAAGTTTTATTCTACAGCAGTTATTTAATGTGCTGCTATGCATGTGTAGATGGTGGCTGGGGCTGGTTGGGACATGAGAGTGTTATAGTGTCTGCCAGTTAGCCCTGTACTGTAGCACCCTTGGGCTCCCATACATATGTGCAGGGCCTGCTCTGACTAATTACAATTAATCAAGTCTGCTGGAGCACGGAAATTGACCCACTCTGACAGCCCTCCACGTCACATGTATTAGCATCCCTATGGATCTCTGCACTGAAAAAATGGATGTGGGATGCTTTGAAATAAAATACATTTGATAAGCTTTAGTTCAAAGCACCCTGCTGCCATTTTTTAGTGAGGGGAAGCGCTGGGACTCTGATACATGTGATGTGCCAGTGCTTTTAATTAGTGCAGCTCACTAATTAAAGCACCCAGTGCTGTGTCCTGCAACATATGTAAAATGCCCTGTGTGCCTGAGCCAGCTCCTCTGCAGAATGTTGATCCAAGCAGGAGCAGCTCTGGGTTGTCAGGCTGACCCCTTCAGCTTCTGGCCAGCTGGGAATGCTCCACCTTGACTCAGTGTGCTGTTATCCCAGGTATACGTGTAAACACTGTGCCCCAGAGCAATCAACTCTGGTGTGAACTGTGCCAGAGTTTATTATTTTGCATTAATAGCATGTATAGACATGCCCCCTGTGATCTCTACACATGCTACTTCTCAGTTGAAAGGAGTGCAAAATAAAAAGCACCAGAGATTTCATCAGAGAACCCATCCTTGGAGGATTTTTAGACCACTTTTTGTGGTTCCAAATTCAAATAACCTTTGTTTATTTATTAAAATAGCGCCATCTTCCACATTTTAGGCCTGATCTAAAACCCACTGAAATCAACAGAAAGATCCTCTTTGATCTCAGTGGGATGTGCATGAGGCCTTTTTTTGAGGTTTATCCTTCATCAATTTAATTTTTTTCCATTTGTGTTCACCTCAAAATGGGTTGTCCAACAAAGATAAATGCATCTAAATGAGACCAAGAGCTGCATGCTTGGGATAATTGATTTTTTTCATGGCTTTTGAGGTCTTTATTTTAGAATAGTTTATGGTGAATGCTGGCTATTGGGGTTCTTTCTCTAAATGACTTCTAGAGAAATTAAGACTCTAATCTTTTTAATCCACAGGACTAAATGAATATCACTTCTGGAGTCAGAGGACTACATTTTAATAAACTGCATTTACAGACTTGATGTCTGTACATTTATGGACATACCAGACAAAACCAGCCTACAAACTCTGTAAAAATATTTTAGCTGTCCATTTTAAAAAAAAAAAAAGAGGAAAGAAAATAAGTAACTAGAACATGACTGAAGTACCCTCATCCGAGGCAGGTGTTCAAGGATAGACAGAGCAGAGCAGTGCCACAGGACCCAACTACAGAGAGTAAAAAAGCCTGAGGCTAAATTGATTCAGTCTCTTGATTCAGGAAATGCAGCCACATGCCTTCAGTGGCTCAAGCCAGAAGGCAGGGGGTTGCTAAAGCATGGCTCTCTGGTATGTAGCCAGCATGGGCTGTGTGTTTACTTCCTTTTCCTGCTACCCCTGAGGTCTCTGGGATTTGCAGTTTATAATCACAGCAGCAGGACTCTGCAGGGTTGCTCATCACTTCCTTTTCCTGCTTCCAGGGCTAGGGACAGACATTCAAAAAGGCTGAGCCTGAATTGATTCAGTCTTTTCAGGTTAGTCTAACCTGCAGAGCTTGAACCAATTTGGAGGTGGATAGACATTCCCTTTTCATTCTAGGAATGCATGTACATGCAGTGGCTCAGGCTAGAAGCTAGGTGGGGGGGGGTAGGGAAGGGCTCTAGAGCAGCCCTTTTTTTGCTTCCCTGCCAAAGTGCTGAGCTGAGGGGGGTTTGGCTAGGCCCCAGCAGGATGCGCTTTTTATAGAAGAGTTCCCCCCATCCCTGACCAGCCCAGCAGGGAATTGATAACACGGTGTTTATCACCCCTAACTCAGTGTTTATCAGCCCATTAAGAAAATAAAAGGCTCTTTCATTACTTCAAGCTTGTCTTAAACAACTTTTTCCAAGGAAGTAAGTGAGGGAAATTACCAGCTATCTGTTGATTAGCTCCAAAAAACCCTAAACTGACACTGTCCTGTCTCCCACAGCATGGATCGTAGCGAGCATATGGTATGCTAGCTAAGGCTGAGAGGTGTCTATAAGGCAGAGGGGAGCAAGAGGAAGCCGGGCAGATGCCCTGTACCTGCAGTCTCTGCCGGAGCTACAGCCAGTTAGCAGAGGAGAGAGGGGCCAGCCCTGCTGGGCTGGAGCAGAGCCCCACCAAGAGTTGTGAAGCATCTGGGGTGCTGGAAAATTTTGATTTAACTTAAACCGGGGGGTGGGGGGTCTGGGTCTGGGTCTGGGACAGACATTGCATAAACCGGTTTGACCCAAATCAGTTAAGTTTGATACTACATTCAGCCAGGTTTATCTCAAACCAGTTTGAGCCATTTGCAAACTTTTCTGTGTGCACTGAACATATGTTCTGTTACAGGTTTAAATCTGTTTCTGATCACTTAAACTGGTTTATGTGTAATGTCTGTCCCCAGACCAGGTCACTCTGGGATATGTAGTCTACAGTCACAGACAGCACCAAGAAAACAAGTCAGGGCAGCTCTGTACTCAGGGGAAAGGAAGTTTAAATCCCCTCCCTAGCCCCATATTCTGCAGGGGTTTGTTGGGGGTGGGAACAGTGATCCAGCCTGTGAGGCCAGCGAGCTAGCCCTCGCTGCTGCAGCTAGGGAGCAGAGGGGCAGGGTTAGCCCTGCTCTCTGGAGCAGACAGCTTAGTTCAGGCCAGGGCTGCCAAATGCTGGGATGTTGGGGGACTCTGGGATGTTAGGGGACTCCCAAGGAGGGACTGGGACAGAAGTTTCACAAACCAGTTTGACCCAAATCAGTTAAGTCTGACACTACATTCAACCAGGTTTATCTTTAAACCAGTTTCAGCCATTTTGAAACTGGTTTATGTACACTGAACTTCTGTTGTGTTACAGGTTTAAACCAGTTTCTGATCACTTAAACTTATGTGTAACATCTGTCTCTAGCTCTGGTGTCTGCATGGGAGTACAGCACCTTGCAGGAAGCACAAGTAGCCTGTTGCTCCTCCCCACAGCCACGTGTTGCTGCTGCTGTTGTGTCTCTGCCTGTAACAGTACTGGGTCACAGTAATGCTTCATTAGTTCACAGGGGGTAGGGCAGTTGGGAGAAATGCATGGGGATATGGGTAAAGCACAATGCAGGGTGCAGTTAAGAGCATCAGGGTTTTGCAGTGAGTAGGTGTGGGGTCAGCCTAGTGTAAAACCGTTCCTTTAGTCAAGCAGGATTGCCATGCCAAGACTTTTTTTTTACTGATCTGCAAACTTTATTGACAACCACACTTTTAAAATTATGTTTGGTATTAAACCCTAGATTTGAACCTGCCCTTGTCTAGGACCTGGTAGAAGGGTTACATTTATGTTGGGTAAAACATATTAGTAAAAATCAGTGGGAAAAAAAGGTTTGGTTGTTGGTTTAAAAAAAAAAAAAAGCCTTGATTCGGCAACCTTGACAATTGTCACCCAGTGCTGTAGATTCCTATGGCCGATGGTACTCCTGAAGTGCAAATTCAGCAGTGAAGGCAGAGAGCAGTGGCTGAAGTGTTGGCAGGGGCTGCATAGGTATCAAGTGGAGTGTGGCACAGGAATGCACCAGCAGCAGGCAGGAGGAGCCTGGGGGCACCCCCTCTGGCCTCTGATGCTGCATGCCACCAATCCCTGCATCTACTGTGGGTCAGATCTGTTGTACGTACTCTACTGACCTCTACTCTGAAATATAAATGTGAAGCCAGTGGAAATTAACTCACTTGCAGACTGTTTTAATAGTATAAAGATTTATAGCATAGTTTAGTTTAATTTCTTTAGAAAATCCCTTGTCAAAGAGTGTGCGTGCGTGTGTGTGTGTGTGTGTGTATGCATGTTGTTAGGCGGGGTGGGGGGAGGGGTTGTAGAATTATTTTCTTGTAGTATTGCTGAACTTTTTTAACTTTTTGAGCACTAGCTTGAATGCATTTATTATTGTAGAGATAAGTAATCCAGGTGCCGTAACATGAAAGCCATTCTCTTTGATACTTTTTATTATACATGTATATGTCAAAGGTGGTGGCAAAACTTCCATCAGTTACAGTATTTTATTTGATTACATGGACGTTTACATACAGAACAGATGATGCCTCCTAGATCCTATCAGAGGGAACTGACTGGCTGCTCATATATACAATACTAGCCAATTGCCCATCAAGAATGGAGCGGGGGGAGGTGGGGAGCAGGGTGAGGATAGTACTGGTGTCTTCACCCGCCTGCTCTGACCCTGCTGGGGGAGGATGGGGATGGTGCTGCCATCGCAGTGGGGACTGAGGGGTGGTGGCAGTGGAGTACCGAGGGTCCCTGGTGCCCAGGGGCCAACAACCTCCTTTTGCACCCCCCGGGATGATCTGAGCAGGGTGTGGGGCCAAGGCAAATCAGCCTGTCTGGGGCCCTGCCTCCCATCTCACGGCATGTCCACAGGGGAATTAGCAGTGCGGCACACTGGGTGCGGGGGAGGGGTGCTGGCTAGAATTTCTGGCCGGAATAGCAGAACGAGCCCACAACCTGCTGGGCGAGTGGGTGGGCCACACAACAAACACGGGCCATGGCTTCCTACTGCCCCCCCCCCCCAGTAGGTACGCCACTGGGCCGGCCACTCTATCACTGCATCCTGTAGGGAACAGGGCTGGGGGAGGCGAGGCCAGAAGTGCTGGCCTTGCCTGCCCATTCTGTTCCCTCTGTTGTTACACAAATTACCAGTTGCTCAAATTACAAGCGAAACTTTATAAAGGGGGGGATAAGGCAAGGTGCTGCATTTATTGATTACATGAGTTAGACATAGAGGTTCGGACACACCATTCATACAAACACACACAAATCATCATACACATCATTACACACAGGCATACACATACACAAAACAACCATTTCATCCACATATACACCAGATATAGTTACCAGAAATAGTTGCTCAGTGTCAGCCCAGGGTGGCCAACCCGGGCTTATTGAATAGGTGGTGATGATTTGAAGATGGCAGATTTAAAGATAATAGCTGGAGCGGGGTGAACAGATGCATCTGTGCTCAGGTGAAACATCAGTAGAGAAAGAGAGTCACCCAAGTTAGTATTTTCAAACTGTTCTTTTATAGGGATTGGCATCCTTTGTTTCAGTGTTTTGGGGGGGGGGTTTCATACCCAGCTTCTGCTCTTGTAGTTGTTCTTCTTTTGTGTTCAGCTTATTTTAGCCTTGGAGTGTTTTTGTTGCCCATCTGGCAGAACTTCTTCTTCTGTTATCTCCTTTGTGCCCTTGAGCTTCAAAGGGATTCTTCAGCAGTTTGTTAGTTTGTGGTTGGTAACTTACATTTGGCACCTTGTTGCTTACATAAACAGCTGAATATTTTTCTCCTGTCTCTCAGCCATTTTCTCACCATTCACCCTTTTACACACAGTCATACATAAAGGCTATGCAAAGTTTATTTACTTATGTCAAGCAGGACGACACTAAATGGAGTTTTCAAGTTGCTTACAGGACAAGACTAACATGGTTACATTTCACTATTATTATACTCTATGTTAACATCAGCTACATTAGTTCAGTTCATGCTACAAGTCCCCCCTTTGACCCTTCAAACATTAGTGATGAATGGGTCTTAAATTACATTTGTCTGATAAGAAGATATTTTCTTTTTAATTGCAGTTTTGGATACATTTATTTTTATTTAACAACACATATAACACATGTCAAGAAATAAACTTTTTATTTTGATAAACAATATTATTATAGGGTGCAGCATGATATTAAGAATAGCTGTCTTTGAAGAAGCACATCTTGTGAAGATGTCATACTAATGATGTGTTAACGTTTGTTTGGCTAGTTCTGAAACTTTCAGGATTTATTTACCTAGATGCAATACAGACATACTGTGCATTTGTGTGTTATTATGAGTGGCAGTGGTTAATTGGGTTATTTGCAAATTTTGCATCAGAAGATTGAACAGGGTTGTTTAACTGACTTTTATGGAAACATTAAAATTTAGCAAATTGTTATCTTTTAT
>NW_017728906.1:59963106-59972254 GCF_001723895.1 Crocodylus porosus | reverse complement strand
AGATAACCAAGTCTGAAAACAAAACTCAAACCGACACAATGGACCCCTCTCTATCGGAGGTCCACACTACCCTGGCAGTCCATAACCCACAAGGTGAGCTGCTTATTTATCCACAACCCAAAAGGTGAGCTTTCCAAGTTAAACAACTTGTCCAAGTATCCAAGTATTCCTCTATTTTTCTAAGTGGTTGGTTTAACCTGAGACCACTATACCCAGCACTTCTACCACTGGGCGGTGTGCATACCTTAAGCTAGACAGACAAACACGTATACAGACAAAACTTACTATACAGGTAACATGCAACTGATCAATAATCACAACATAGAACCTTATTCACCCCCACACGCATTCTCCACCAAAAATGTTACACAAATTGCCAGTTGCTCAAATTTTACAAGTGAAACTTTATAAAGGCGGATAAGGCAAGGTGCCATCTTTATTGATTACATGAGTTAGACTGTTCATGCTACACCATCTCCGCTGTCATGGCGGTGCTCTGCTGTGCCACCACTGACCCCCTCCTGTCCAGAATGCTGCTGGAGCACTCTGATTGGTGGTTTTAAAATGAAACGCCATGATAGATAGATTAGATAGATATCTTAGAAGTGTTTCATTTTAATCATGGAAAATGTGGATTCTAGGTTACTTTTTTTAAAACTGAAAATTGGGGATTTCTTTTAATCAGGGAAAACCAGGATCCCTGTTCATTATGGTGTGACACAGCCACGCTGGGGAAAGGAATTTAGTTTGGAAGCAGTCTACCTGTGCTTATGTTGGAAAACAGAGGACCAGGAATGGCTGTAAGGGGAGACTCGGAAGCTGTAGAAAGCTCCTAGAGAGGTGCAGCCTCTTTGCTGGAAGATTAGATTGCAGGCTCTGACCCTCATCCTCAGCCAAAGAGACTGTTTGCATGGGCCCTGACCCTAAGGTGACAGAGGGCAAAAGAGGGCCAGAGGGCAAAAGACTCTGTGAGCAGACCCAAAGCTTGAGAGGACAATACCAGGGCTGAGGGAGCTGATGCCTGAGAGGTTGAATCTGGGGGTGGGGCCCAGAAGCTGAGATCTGCAGCAGTGGACCTGACTTAGGGGCACAGTCAGCATAAGAGGGCCAAGGCCAGAAAGCCAAAGCCCAGACAGAGATTTAAAGGTTGAAGGGCCAAGGTCTGTGATGGTCCTCTGGGGAACCCTCTGAGGCAATGCCCTTGAGATGGAGAGACTGTGCAGTGTGAAAAAGCTGAATTGAGCTGGCCCAGTTGAGCTTGAAAAGAAGCCAGGCAGAGATGGTGCCCAAGTCCACGGAGTTCTAAAGGCAATTATCCTGTTTTGCCTTTAGCATCAAGACATGGCAGAAAAGACCGTGGGGTGGACCCCTGACAGGTCAGAGGGGTGAGTGGTGTTGGAGGGGGATCTAGGTGGTCACTAGGTGGGCCATGTAGCCACCCTCAGGGTCTGAACTGCTACAGTTGGGGATGCACTAGTTTACATTACAGCAGTGCAACAGTATTAAGCTCATCATACTGCCTAGGTCTATGTAGTTAAATGAAGGTGGGATTGTAGCTTGGGGTAGGCATATTACTACTAGCTTTAATCTGTTGAATGTAGATAACAAGACTTCTGAAAACATGGCAGGGAAGTACTCCAGGATGGGCTTAACATGCTGTCAAAGACTGTGTCCATTCCATGCTAAAATAGAATTCCCACATCTTCACAACAGTTGTTACTAGGGCTGTGCAAACCTTTGGTTCCTGATCTGATTTGGCAGAGATTCAGCCTGGTTTGGGGGCCAAAACTCTGAATCAAGTGAGCGGACTTTTTAATCTCTCTGAATCAGATCGGAGCCCTCTGAATTGATTCAGAGAGATTTGGAAAGATTCGGCAATTTGGACACAGACAGCTTTAAATGTTTTTTTTTCTACATACCTCTAGGTAGCAAGCAACTAGTGAATGTTGTGATGTTGGGACAGATGGAGCATCCCACAGAAGCACGGAGGGCTCTCCAGCATGCTCAGCAGCAGACCCAGAAATGAACCAGAAGCACTCCAGCTCAGCAACTGGTGCTCCCTGGGTGTGGGGGGGGGCATGCGGGATCCCCCCATGGCTGATTTGCCAAGATGGGAGGGGTTATGGGGGACCCCCGTGTGCTTCCCAGGTTTACTGCTGAGCACATCCTCCCACCCCCCCGTGCTCCTGTAGGATGCTCCATCTGCCCAGCATTGCAATGTTCATGAGCCGTGCCTGGTACCTCAAGGTATGTAGGAAAAACATTTAAAGCTGTGTCTATGGCCATATCGCTGATTCTCGAATGTTCAGATTTGGATTTGGCCAAATCAAATCAGGCTGATTCAGCTGATTTGGGCTGAATCCAAATCAAATAGGGCCCTGTAAAGTACTGTGAGATTTTTAAAGGAAAGGTACTGTTACAATCTGATGACTATATATGCTAACTAATTATTGATTATTTTAGTTTAATTTGTCAGTTATCTGTCTCACTAACAAAGATAGACAACCAGCATTTTGATTCACTAGTAAAAAATTACCATAGTCTATAATCTCTGTAAAGTTACTTAACTACCAGCACTTCATAGTCCAAATATGAATACCACCTTATACAAATACTACCTGAACAGAGAATGCCTGAATAAAAATGACACTGTATGAAAAGTATTTATTGTAATACGAGGATAATATTAGGATATAGACTTGTAAGCATCTTCTAGAAGATGATTATAATTATACAATTTATATCATAAATTGTTGTTGTCATGCAGCAGCTTCTCTGAAATAGGATTTTATCTTTTTTTTTTTCCCCCCAACCTCTCATTAATTTTGAGGTAAAATATCCACTATTCAGGAACAAACATCTCTTACAGAAAGAGATGAATATTTCTTCCTTGGGTGCTTCAGTGTACTTCACGTATGGATCAGGGTGCCTAATAAAAGTATATTTGATTTAACAGGACTATTGCCAACTATTTGGTGTGGAGGATGGTGTATTCAAGAATATTTAACCTTAGCAGACGCTTTCAATATAGGTGGCTGGAATTTTCTCGGGTAAGTTTAAGAGTTTTTTTTTTTCAGTTTTTGTTATGCATAAGATGAGTAGCACTTTCTGTTACTAAAGTTGACTGACAGCTCCCATTGTAAGGTTCTGTTTTCAGTATAACTTTGCCAAAACTTAACCATTTTCCATTTAGGGGACTATCTCAGTCGGAATAGTTTAAGCCATTTCTGAGTAGGAGACTAGTGGGAAGTATGTTACTTTGTCCATGCTAAGGAATACTTGAGACTTTTTTCCTTTGAACAACTCTAGTACCCTCATCCTTTAACTTTGGCAGAGGTGTGGTTTGTATGAAGGAAGCGCCCCTTGTCTTACCTGTAAAAGTCTGCCAACAATCGGATGACAGATAAAGCTTGGAAACAAGAACACCTACAATGTGTGCAGTAGAGACATCTTCGATTTTAGCAGACACATTTCTAAAATGTTTTACCCTCACTGAACATGCCCAAACTTCTTTCAGCACCTGATGCTGGCCAGACTGCAGAGCCCTCTCAGTGGAACAGCTGAGCCTAGTCAGAAGGACTTTTTCTGAGATTGCTGCTCTGCGCCAAAGTGGAGTTAGCCCTGAGGACTCATTATTAATTACTATTGACATTTATATAAGAATAACTAAACATTTTTAAATTCAGGAACAGTTACAAAAGCAGGTCAAAACTGGGATTTGTCCCTGGGAAAGGGCAGCCTGAAGTCTTATTGTCCTGTGAACATCAGAATATGACTGAGAGCCACAGTCAGGTTCTTGGTTCCCTCTTGTTTCAGAGGGAGGTTAATGTGCTGTCTGTCCATGCAAATAGATTTCTTCCCATGCCAGACTCGATATGATGGGGCTTTTGGGCAAGATAAGCTTATGAGGGTGAGAATTAGCTAACCCACAGGGGCTGCTTTCTTCATGTAATAAATCTACATGTGATATGTACCTGGCACAGCAAGGTGGGAGTTGTACACTCCCTACCTGAGATGAAGAAAATAACTAATGATCTTGCTCAGAATACATTTAATACATAGTATTTGAACAGCTATAGAGTTAGTCAGACTCCTAAATAATAATCAAGTACTTTTTTTTTTTTTGAAATACGGCAAGTGATGCCAGTGTTCTTCTCTAATGACAGCTGTTTGAGTATGATGCAATAAATAATGTGAGTAACTGGCTCTTAAATCCTAGCTACCTGTGTCCTTTTTTGAGGTATTTCTTGGAAGCCTATGTATGTATGTATGTATATATAGCTGACCATTAACTAGCCTGGCAGGATATATGAATGAACATTTTTCCACGTGGCAGAACATTCCCAAAGGGCACCCTATGGGTTTAGAGACTGTTTTTTGACACACTAAATATCTCTATGTGTTTTTCTGTGTGTGGTCCTGGAGAGTGAAACAAAATATCTAAATGGAGTTGATGCAGCACTTTCCAAAATAACACTTGCAAAATTTCTTGTCAGTAGTGTGTAGGCTTTGTGCTGCCTTTTTTTGCATTGGGGTAAATTCTGTCCATTGTGCATGTTTATGAGGGCCCCTCCTGAATCTTGCAGCTCATAAAAAGAAAGTGGTATCTTCTGCAAATTGCATCAAGATGTATTTTCTCAGGGAGATGCTTATACTGTGGCACCTAGCAGACATTATTTCCATCAAACAGGTAAAGTTGCCTGGTGGAAATTGTTGCTCCGTATCGCCTGCTTTGTATTTACAGGGCAAGTTAGCCAGAGGGGGGAAAAAGCACAAGAGGGGCTGGAGAGCTGCTAGCAGGGGCTGTCATTTCCCCCCTTACTACCTTTAGCTGTGCTGCTAATGAAAAATGAGCTCTGAGCTTACCAGTGGAGCTATTTCTATGACTCTTGTGCAGAGCAGGGGGAGACCTGTGCAAAGGGTGGGGGAGGCAAGGGGTGGAGCAAGAGTGGTAGGGCTCAAACTCTCCTGGGACACCTTATGCTTTTGTGTATGTGTTTTTACTTTTTCCTCAACACGTTCCTACTGTGTGCAAGTAAAGCATGTCGTGTTAAGTGTTTGTACACTTCAGCTCTCACAGGGAGCAAGTGCTAAAGGGCTCCTTAAAAAAGCATCCTTCAAGGGTGGAGTCAGATGTTGACTTGCAACAGTTGTAAATCATTGGACTGTGGTGACCTATTCCTGTTGGTATGTGTTAGGAGATAACCCTCAACTGAAAAGCAACAAGTTTGCAAAGCCCTGAGAGCACTAAACATATGCTAAACTGCCTGAATGTGTGTCAGCTCACATTTTAACTGCACATAGTAAGAGCTAAACTGAATGTGTGACACCACCTGAAGGCTGGTTGGGGAAAGGGAAACAAGGCAGTGAGTCATTATGACATCTTCTTGAAACACCCAAGTGCAGCAGCATTCACAATTCCCAGAGAAGCCCTTTGCAGACAAAAGAAGACTGTCTACCCTGGGATGCTGGAGGACCTAGCCAAACAATATTATTTTATGTATAACATGCCACATATTCAAATTAAAGTGTGATACAGATAAGCTGCAAAGATATTCTACATGTAATAAGTAACATTTCTGTGGCTGGGTCACCATTATTAAAGTTCAAAATTGGGTGATAAATTGCTTGAATATCAAGCATATTACAATTTATTGCTACATTAACACATTAATTGTACTTTAAATGCAACTCCTGCCAGGGACCTATAAATCAGAGCACAAAACCTTGAATGAGTGTAAAACAAGACTGTATATAGGGTTATGCCAAAGCCCTTTGCAGTGATGGATACAATGGGATTGAATACTATTATTGTTTATATCAGAGTCACAGTGCATTAAGTACAGTATAGATAGACAGGACCCTGAGGGCCTATCTACACTGCATTAGACAGGGCTAGGAAGCAGTGCTTTGAAAACATGCCTTATCTACTTACTCTTGCTCCAGGTGTTCAACGTGCTGACTAAATGTCCCATCTGTGCTTTAGAGTGGTATATTGGGTATGCCCAGTGCTGCTCATGAGGACACCAAAGACTGGGATCCTGAGAACATCACTGGGCATGCCCTGAGCTATGCTAAAAAAACCTGACACTTTCCAGTATTTGGCATACGTTGAGCAGGAGTGAGTGGTTGGGCACTGATGTGGGATGGTAATGGGCCTGCTCCAAAGCTAACAGACTAACTATGCCTCATGTATCCAGCAGTACCTGAAGTATACAAGTGTATTAAAATAAGATGAATAGCCCTTTTTCCAGGTGATGGGAGGCAAGCAGAAAACACAGCTTTTATAGAAAGCAGAGGGACCTTTTCATAGGTTCTGGAATGCGGCATCCCTATATGCTAAGAAATGTATTTGCTTATTGGATTATCAGTGTCTCTACCCTGGATATGTGTGGTTGGTGACTTCTGGGGAGGACAGTAGTAAATTGGCTTGTAGAGCTCTAAATTGTGTTACAGAGCTATACCTTTGCAGCCCTGTGTGTTGCTCACAGTCCACTCTCACAAAAATAAAAATAATGTGCAATCCAAAATGCATCACTCTTTCCTAATTCTCCTGCCTGAAAAGTAATTTAAAACTCTCTGTGTGTTTCACTGCTGTAATGCGCTACCACACTGAAATACCATTGTCACAGATGATATGTTCTGGGTTTATAAAAGCTGAACACTAGTCCTTTCAGAGACCATCAGTGTTGCAAGTTAGTGAAGGATATCCATGGAGTGAGTCATTTTTCTCTCCCCATGGAGCTCTGCAGCAGAGAGGAGGGCCAGTGGGTTCTAAGCAATCCAGGCAGTTGATATATTTTGAGAAGGTAGAATGACCCATCTGCTCATCCTCATCTTATTATTTTTCTTACTATTCCTCCTGAGTCCCAAAGTTGGCCCTCCTCTTGCCATTTATCTTCCAAGCCTGATGATCAGACCACATGTATTTGCTGAATTAAAGAGTTATGAGCTGTGAGTTTGGCTGTCAAAAGACTGAGTTCATACACGCCAAACATTTTTCTCTGTGTAATTTTCAACTTTACAAAATATTCAGTGAAGTAATGCATTGTTTCTTCCTCCCTCTGTCCTTTTTCTGTTCTGCTACTCCAGTTTTTCTTTCCTTCATAGTTCGATCAATCGATCCTTCATAGATAGATAAATAGATAGATATATCTCACTGTTTGTTTCTTTATTTTTCCACTGTCTGTTCAGCTATCTGTAATTTCTTTTACTTATCCCTTCAATGGTCCTTCTATAAGTTCTTCCTTCTCTTCCTCTAACCTGTATGATCATTCACTCCCTTTCATTACTGCTTACCCTACTTCAACCACATCCTCAGATCTGTCAGTTCATCCTCTGAATAGTGTGCCCCCTGTCCTCTCTCAGACAACTAAGGAGGTTCCCCCATTCCACATTGCTTTCCCTTTGCATTCATACACACTTGCCCAATTCCTCTGTACTCATTGTTACCCTTCTTCATTTCCACAGGTGTCCTACATCCATGAATTTACATTGGTGCCTTCTAACCAAATTAGTTGTCTTTTTTGCTTGCACATGAGTACCTCCTTCTACCCAAACCAAAAACACAGACATTAGTTGATGCAAGATTATCAGTCTGTACCTGTCTCTTGGTGGAAAATGTGATTAGGAGAAGTTTCCGTGGGGATAAGGCCTGGCTGCCAAACTAGACTGATACTCTTCTTGGGGACTGGTAAATAGTATGAGCCTCCTATCAGTGTGGATGGTGCTCTTTAGGAATAGGATGAGAACTGCACACACATTAAGCAGGCAGTAGCAAGATGGAAGTCATGGACAGGAACACAGCAGAGAACTAGAGTACAATACCTGACTGCTGCTATGGTTCTTAGACTCTGAGTCAAGAATTGGGGAAGAAATTATTTGGAGCTTTGTTACTCGAGAGACTGTCAGCACATCTGGCCAGAGGCTTTTGAGCTACCGTTGTAGCTTCCAGCTTTCTAACTGGTGGTAATTAGCTTACCTCTTACCTTGGCTTCTAGGTAGTATCAGTAGTGCCCTGTCACTTTAATCTGAGAGGTAGCATATGCCTAGGAGTTTTTCCCATATGCTCCCAATATTTCCAGATTAGCTGGATAAAAGTGGAGCTCTTCTATAGGCTCACTCTTCCTACTATCTTACAAGGCTGGAGGAAGAGTAGGGAGCTTGACTATACCTCTGTTTTGTGGCTACCTTGACTAGGGACCTACCAAATTCATGGCAGAAGTCGGCTGTGTGACAGCTCCTTTAATCTTGCAGGTTCCCATGTGCACTACTCCCCCATTACTGATTGGCTGAGGGGCCCTGGTGGCTCTGCTGATCAGCCAGGATGCAAAATGACACCATATTTAAAGCTGCAGTCTTCACCTCCCCGCTGATCAGGAGCAAGTGGCAGGGACCCTTTGCCAATTGACAGAATGGGTGCATGGGGGAACCTGAAAGATTAGAGGACCTGCTGTTCAGAACCACTCCTGTTATGAATTTGGTCGGTCCCTAACCATGACCCTGCAACCTATTATTGGAATGGGGTTTTTACTTCAGGTTGACTGTTCCACTCAGTGGGTGCATCCACACATGCAAGCATGTGTGCTTGCAGCAGCTCAAATAGAAGTGGTGCAAATTTGAGCTGGGGCTTTTTGCTTCAGCACATGTGCTCAGACATGCACTTTGTTGTGGAGCAAATTGTGCCACTTGGGGCAAAATAACCCTGCCTGGCTCCTCCCAGATCTGCAGCCAGGGAGAGCTAGAGCCAGGGGCCAGCAGTTGTGCTGCCCTCCGCAGTATAAAAAAAAGCTTCCCTGTCCTTGCCCCATCAGTACAAAAAGCTGCCTTGGCAAGTAGCTCAGTGCTACTCTCTCAGGAGCTTTTGGGGCCCAGCCAGTTGGTGCCTGGGGACACTGCCCCTTGTGCCAGCCAGACTCCTGAAGCAGCCCTGAGAGTTTCCTGCATGCTCTACCCACTGCAGCAGTCTGGCAGTGGAGGCTGATGCCTGGCTGTGACCTGCTGTGCACCTGCCAGACTCAGATGAGGCATCTGCCCTTCTGGGCCAGCTGCCAGTTGGCTGTGGCTGTGGAATTTGGCTTTTGTGCAGCACTACTGCCATGTGTGCCCCTGTCCAACCATTTGGGCAGCTATCGCCTGGAAGATGTTC
>NW_017728906.1:59954169-59962296 GCF_001723895.1 Crocodylus porosus | reverse complement strand
CCCCTATGGTCCCCTTTCCCCTCCTCTAGCCCCCAAAACCCCTTACTGACTCGCAGTGGAGCCTGGGTCCAGCTCCCTGCTGCTGGCACACTGCATGCCCTAAACAGACAGGCAGCATGCTTCTGCATCAGGGTGAGGGCTAACCACAGAGATGCTCTGGTAGCCAAAGCATTTCTGTGGAGGACCCAGCCTCCAGTTGCCTCAGGGCATGGTCCCCCATGGGGTTTTTTGCAGCAGGAGGAACACTTTCTTATTCCTGCATGTCCCTCTTGCATCATCTTAAAGTGATTTGAGACACTGCAAGAGGCACCTGCAAGCTTGTCTGGATGCGCCCAGTGGGTGCCTCTCCACATGCTGTTGGGGGCAGCAATAAACTGTGGAGTTTATTGCATCCAGGAAGATCCCGGGCATGCATCTGCATCTGTGCCTGGACTGTAGCATGCCAAGCTGGGTTGCAACAGCCAGGGGCTGCTGCGACTAGGCTCAATGTACTGCGGTGGGGCTGGCTGGGGCATGACAGTGCTGCAGTGCAGGGCTAGCCAGGAAGCAGCCCTCACACTGAAGCACGCTTGTTCTCCAGCCAGCTGGTCAGTGTCTATATGTGCACTGCTGTGCACAGAAAAGATCTGCAGCAGGGTAGTACTCCCTGCTGCAGAATTTATTCATTTTTTGTGCCTTAATGGAGGATGCATGTAGTTGCAGAGATATTTACTGTGCAGTTAATTAGTCAACTGTGCAGTAAATGTCTCATGTAGATGCGCCGAGTCCCTGTTAAACCGGGCATCAACTGGAAATCCCACACAGTTTTCTGGCACTTCAGTACAGAAATCTATCCAGAAGCCTCCTGAGCTAGCTAAGGTTGTTTGAGGGTTTAGATGAATGTCACAGTTCTCTGAAGAACTGATTTGTGGTTCCTTACATTTTTTTGAGTACAGACCAAAAACAATTTTAAAATTGTACATATTAGGTAAATTATGTTGATTCTTTTTTTTTTTCAGAATTTACTTTGTGAGGGTGCCACTCAATTTTTTCTTAATGGTTTATATTCCATTGTATGATACGAGCAGGTCATCCAGGGGACCACAACTTTGTTGCCTCAGTGGGATAAATGTGTCAGTCTCGTTGAAGGAGCGCTCCCTTACGTCGTTGGTAAGATGTTTGTGGATGTCCATTTTCAAGAAGACAAGAGGGGAATGGTAAGTTTGCCTTTTAATTAATTTCTTTATCCCAGTAGACTAAATTTAATTCAACTTTTAAGAGAAACTTTCCACCAGCAGCACATTGAAAAAGTTACTTGAGCAAATAAAAGGCCACAATGGGAATTTAGTCTGGTCATTCACTACCACTACAAGTCTTTCAGACATGCATGTAGATGGTTTGAATAAGGGTTAACCTAAACTTGTGACTGCAAGAGAATAAGGGTCCTCAGCATGAGTAAAGTGGCCTAAGCTTTGCAACTGTGCTGATCTGCACTAGTTGAAGACTTTGCCCAAGATTTTTTTAGCTGCAAGGGTCCCTTCTGCACAATACAGAATTGCATGTCTGATTGCAATGTGGACTCTTAGTATTATTTTCCAGAGAACTGGGCCAGGACAAGGAATCTGTAATGTTGACAAAGTTCAGATCCAAATATCAGGATCACTCAGGATTTGTGATTCAGATATTTTTAGAGACAAAAGGTTCAACTGTAGTCATCAAGTCAAACCTTCTGTGTAGCACCTGTCATGAAATTTCAACTAGTCATTCCTACTGCGGAGGAAATTATTCTTCTATACTTTTGATCACAGAGGATACTTTTGGATCTTCATCCATTCTCAATTTAAAAATACCACATTTATTACCAAAGGAAATCCTTTGATGAATTACCCTTAGAATAGGTTGATTTATCTTCAGGTTGAATTTTTCTAACTTTAAATTTTAGCTTTAACTCTTAGCTGGTGCATTTTCTTATTCTTTTGCTGGGTTGCCAATTGCTAATGTTGGGGGAAAATCACATTTCAATTTACGACTGCTCAAAAGCTTATTGCAGTCCTTGGAAATACTCTAATGGACATTTAATTAGGCCCAGAATCCTGATCTGAAAAAGTTGCCTTGAGTTCATCTTTGGTTTCATCAGCTTCATTTACAGCACCAGGTGTTACCCACTGTCAAAAGCAGGAACCCTAATTGGATGAATCAGAGTCAGTAGAGTAATTTCTTTCTTAGACTCTCTGGATAATTTTTTTTTTTGTTGAAGGTGTTATCTTTGAATTAGCAAAATGCACATCCAGCTTTTTCAGCAACTTGATTCGTCATTGAGATCATAAAGTATATTATAGTTTTTTGGCAAAGAAATTGCTAATGTTAAAAATGACCTGTAGGGCCGGATTAAGGAGGAAGAAAAGAAGGGCCATAAGAAATGCGAGTATTTTTGTTAATATTTTAAGATGTGAAGGGATGAAAAGAAAGATGGATTTCTGCTTAAATGCAATATAGTTCAGGCATTTCTTAGGTACTGTAGTAAGTTTTCCTTAAGGTCCGTTCTAAAAAAAAAAGCAATAAAAAACCCCCAAGTGTGCATCCACAGTGTGCCACAGCACACAAAATTGCTGGCACAGAAGGAAGTGTGGACCACTAACTGGCTGTGCAGATACAATAATAGAGGTCAGTTTTGCTGAAACCTTTTAAAGTGTGGCTATTCAGTCTGTTTCGAATAATTCTTTTTTCCACATTTTTTTCCATTTTCTTTCTATCAAACTAGGAGCCCATTCTAATTTCTAGAACATTTCTGCCTTAGCTAAAGGAGTGTCATATCACTGTCCATGATAAGAAAATCACGAGTTATGGGGTAGCAGAGTGTTTTCAGGTTTTAGTCACTGATGCCTCATACCATATTTGCCTTTTCTGTCTTTTATCAAAATATATTATTTGTGTCTAAATATAGCACTAGTTTTGACCTACAGTGTCTGCAGTGTTTCTTACAGCTATGCCTGAGCAATTTCAGTAATAACTTTGATAGTATGAATAGGTTTTTCCTCCCACTCCCTACAGCTACAGCTGGTGCATAAAACTTAAATATACACAAGGGTCCAATTGCAGAGCTTGAGTTTGAACTTGCAACCTCCAAGTACAGGGAGTTCACCTCATTAGTGCACTAAGTTAATTGAGTCAGTGTTCTTCCATCAATATTCTTTAAGTTACCTTATTCTCTTGGATGCAGTTTACTGTGAATGTTGACTATTTGGTCATATTTAATGTTATGCCTCTTCTAGTTATCCTACATTGCCTATAAAATATGAGTTATTTAATAAAGAGGGAGCAAAATGACTAATAAATGGATGCCTAATGCTTTTTTCTCCCTATTATTTTGAGACAAATGCACCAAAAAGAAAATCACTTGAAGTTAAAATGCGTCTGATGCATAAATAACAGCTTAGCTGAAAATGATGTTGCTATTTTGTCTGTTTTTTTGGGGGGGGAGGGGGGGTTGCTCTCCAAGGACACTATAAATATTCCATATCTACTCATTAACATGTTCTATGTCACTGTTACTTGACATTTCCAGCTTTTTAAATTTAATACAGCTGATAAGCATTATATAATGATAGGCTTGAAACCTTTAGTTTATTTTGAATGCCTTTTCTTGTCCTGACTCTAGGTCTGATCCAGCTAGCTCCAATGACTTTAATAATTGTTGCCACATTGCCACACTCTCCTAATGCTGTCTTAGTAATTGCCTTCAGTCTCATCTGTTGACACAAGTAAAAATAATTGGCGACAAGTACCTCTTTTGTTCCAGTCACCCAGGATTGGACTGACAACATTTCTGCTATAGAAGAATCTCTCTCCCTTTTTTTTTCTCTCATTAGGGTTTTTGTAAAAACAGCATCCACCTGGTGTCTAAGCATTACTATTCCTACATTTGGAATGTACTTAACAATTTGTGTAGTCATTTATGAAAAGTGCACAAAAAATGCTACCAAAAGCCAGAATGGTGGCAAGTTTTCTCAACTTTGAACAGATGTAAATTACTACCCCAGTCAGGCCTGAGCTACTGTTTGAGCCCTTACTCTTTGTCATAAAACAATATGTACTTATATTACATTAGCAGCCTGCATTTAACATCTGATCGGTAAATACTAGAGCCTTTTGCAACTGGCTCATGATACAACCTATTTAAATTGAAGATTTTTCAGTAACTATTTATAAAGAGGAATATTGGTCTATACACACACATGCACCATGAGTGCAAGAAGGGCATTCTCTTGGGATGAAGTTGCAAGTTACAGTTAGACCATACTAAATCTGTGTAATGTTAAGTAGTGTTAAAGTTAGAATGTGTTGTGAGCAGTTGCATGTTCAGGCTTAATACTGTGTCTTGCTTGCACAGCTCTGACTTGCTACTAGAGGGCTGATGAGCAGGAGCATGGCTAGGAACCAGGACACCTGGGCTCCATCCCTGTTCTGGCAGGAGGGGAAGGGGACAGGGATCAGGGATCCTTGAGGATTGCAGATTGCTTGTTTTTTCTCCATGGAGCTGACCAAAGTTACCCTAACATGAGCTAAGTAGCAGAGCCCAGAGTTAACTCTTGCCTCAAGCATGTAACTTTGAGATGCTCAGAGGGGACTTAGAATGAGTTAGTGAGCCTTAATATATGAACACTGGCATTTTATGTGCCTTTAGAGTGGTCTAAGTGTAACATGTAACTTGATCCTTGATTGTTCATGGCTGTGTCATGAAAGGAAGGAAGTGAGGAAGTCATGCGAGTGAGCTGAAGAGAAGAAAAAAAGACAAATTTGGTGGGACTAAAACACCCAGTGGTTGGGAGGAGGAGGAAGTTAGGTGGGAAGAGAGAAACTGGTGTTAGAGAGATAGATAGATATAGTCTCGTTGCACCATCAAACAAAATTTGGGGGTTTTTTTTCCTGGTCAGTCTACCATGACATTCTTTACTGGGGTGAATTTGTCTTGCAGATGGAGGAATTGACTGAAGGCATTCGATGGGCCTTTGTTGATATGTTGGAAAAGGAAAATGACTGGATGGACTTGGAGACAAAGAGGAAAGCTTATGAAAAGGTGAGGATTCATTGGGAAAAATTAAACTGCTTGGTGAAATCCCACTCCATTGAGGTGAAGTGAAATTTTGTCATAGACAGTAGGGGCTGGAAGGGACCTTGTGAGAGCGAGTCCAGCCCCCTAATTTTATTGGGGGATTTATTGGGACCAGCATTTTATTTAGTCTTCATTTACTAATTTATCTGAGAATTTACATAGACAATCTGTTGGCTTGATGCTGAGTAATCAGATTTTCTGTTAAATTCTGTTTATTTTGTTGCCTCATTTCCCTCTATTCCTTTTATATCTTGCATTGTGACTGACATATAGATTGTGAGTTCAGGGTGAAAGCAGCTGTCTTTGTTACTTACCAAAGTGCTTTCACAATGGAGTTCTTAGGTATTACCATAATCCAAATGCATAACAGTAATGTAAAACAGCAACAGGAATTTAGGATGTTCAGTGCCGAGTGCTTTGTAGAATGAGGCTCCAACCTATCATTGGGCATTTCAACAGTCCCTGTCTGGCACCTTGTCTACTGTCATTATTGAGGGTCTATCTCTGAAAGTAGTATTTCCAAAATTGATGTTACTATTGTAGCCAGTCAGCAGTGTCCAAATGCAGTGCCATCATTTATGAAAGCATCATTCTTAAGGAAGAGTCTTCCATTCATGATGGTTTATGAACTGTGTGATTACAGATGAAACAGATGTGAGCAACAACTGCAGGTTTCCTACAACTGTCAGTCCATGCCTTAGTTTCTTTTGTGAAGGGGCCTGGGAAGTGAGCTCATCCAAGCATAGCCCAGCACACAGAGCAACGGTTGCAAAGGACTACGGGCAGGACATTCCACCTTATTGGTCAAAATTCAGTTAGGAATCATCATCTCTGAACAGAATTGCATTCAAATGCAACTGACTGTTGCTTCCATCTTGTGTGGTTGAACAAAAATAATAGTTTTTTGATGAAAAAATAGCAGGCTTCAAAACTTTTTGATGATTCAGATGAAAAGGCTGCTTAAGTCATTTTATCTTAGGAAACTTTTTAATTCAGCATGCAACTTGCTTAATTGTGCTTCATGATACCTTTTGCAAGAACTAATTAGATACATAGAGGGATGGGTGAATCACTCAAAGCCATGAAGGCAGATCTTAACTAACCTGATGGTAAGTGGAGCGCATTGCTTTGGAACCACCAATTATCAACATTTTTTGTTCACTTTCTTAACAAGCCTTTGAAAGTGGTGATCTTAGTTCAATCAAGATATTTGCTTATCTTGAAGTGGGCTAATGCAATTTTTAGCCTTTGAAAAATGAAAGAAACTCTTACATAATTTTCCCCCACCACTACATTCTCTTTAATCCCTTAGCAGAGTTTGCCTTATTTCCCACTTCATTGTATCTCTGGCATTTCTGCTCTTTGCTTTCTATCAGATGAAACATCAGGCAGAAGAGTAGAGACAATAAGAGTACCCGGTAGAAGAAATGGAAAGTTCATGAGGGGGAAAAAAAAAGTCCACGCGAGCCCTTTAGCCCATTGTGCTGCTGTGGTTAAGGTGCACCACAGTACCAAAAGAACACAATTCCTAGCATCATGGCAGGCTGCCTTTGACTCTCCAGCCTGGATGACTAGATAACTGTTTACAGCTTGGTCAATGGAGTCAATGGCTTTTTGCATGAGCAGGGTTTGAACTTATTCCTCCAGAACCATAGTGAGACGCATCGACTGCTCTGCCACCACACGCCTAGAATATTATTATAGAGCGCATTTTTTAATAGAATAGAAATAGTATATTCATGTTTGGCATCTTGTGTGGTTTCACCAGGTCAGACATACTAGATGTTGTATGACATACAAAGTAAAATGCTCTGATATAATAGTGCATGTGTGTATTGTGTGCGTGCATGTGCCTCATTGGAGGTGTTTCTAGAAAGAAAAAAGCCAGCCACTATGTATCTCAAATCCATTTATTCCAAGAATATTTTAAAGAACACTTATGAAATAACGTATCACACCAAACAGTAATATAATATATTTAAAATTAAGGCCAAAAATATCAGCTCTATTTGAGTATTGACAGAAAACCTAAGGTACCTCCTGATACAACATTATCTTCTTACTAAAAAAGGGATGCTTGTAGCAAGAGATTCTCGGAGCAAGGTGAGTTTCTAGGAATGTTCAAACCTTACAATTGTAGCTTTATATTCAAATTTATAGGTAAAAACCTAACTTCCCTGTTTGGAAAAGTATGAAGAATAGAGACTTAGTTTTATGGGAATATGGGTGGCTTTTTATATGTGGATTCTTGGTGTGTATTATAGTATTTTTCTATGGTGCCAAGAACTTTGGTTGAAGATGTTATAAATAAACAATTTATAGAAATGTGAGACTTACTGTGTGGCAGAGCCCAAAAATTTTAATGAGCAGATAACCTTGTTTTATTAAAGCATGACCAGTAGTACCCATTATGCCATCAACTCTTTTTTCACTTTAATAAAATAACATATTAAACAAAAAGCTTGGGATTTTACCTGTATTTAGTTATCGGCTCAATGCACAAAATATTCATTTGTTTGCCTATAGTTGTCTCCTGCTTCCATAGTAGCAATGCAATGCAGTTAGTTTGAATTAGTGTTTGAAATATGGAATGTCAGCAGCAAGTGGTGGGGATCCTTCAGGTATCAATTGCAAACATAATGCCCGGCATTATGACAGAGGGAACTGTAACCCTGGATGTTCCCTACTTAAGGTGAAAGACTGGGAGAATGACTGGATCTCTCTAGCTTGACCTTCTGTTTAATACAGACCATATAACTTTAGCGAATTACACCTTCAGTGACCCCAATTGCAGGTAAAGTAATTGTTCTAACTTCTTATGGTACATAAAGATCACATGATATTTTTAATAAAATATGATTGCTTGATTAAAGACCACTTCAGGTTTTGGTGATGAATTCTGTTTCTTTGTATTGCCAGCACAGTTCCGTTTGATTTTGATATTCATTTCCTGTGTCTAATAGATGATGATAATACCTAGCTCTTCTACTGTATTTATCTGAATCCAAGACCACTCTGAATTTGAAATTATATAC